>NC_058080.1:497251875-497617248 GCF_014858855.1 Bufo gargarizans | reverse complement strand
TAGGGGTGCATCAGGGGGGCTTCAAAAGGGACATGGTGTTAATAAAAAAAGGCCATCAAAATCAGCCTTCCAGAAACCATGTCAGTCCTTTCTTTTTGCGACCTGCCTTTTAGTGATACAGCAGTTTAAGACCACAAATATGACGTTTCCGTAAACTGCAGTATCAGAATAATAAATATTAAATTTTGTTTGGTTGTTAACCTTTGCCTTGTTTTACTGGAAAAAAACATATTGAAATGGTAAAGTGCCAAAAATAGCTGTTTTGGCACCGTTTTAAATTTTTGGGGGACCGTGTTAATCTGGGGGGTTAGGTCATGGGATATTTTTATAGAGGAGTTGATTACCGATGCGGCGATACCTAATAAGTCTACTTTTTTTTACAATTATTTAGGTTTTAGACTATAATATACTTTTTGATACAACATTTTTTTTGTATCTCTAAAGTCAGAGTCATTTTTTTAAAGTTTTTTTAGCCAATTGTATTAGGTAGGGGCTCATTTTTTGCGGGATGAGGGGATGAACTTAATGGCACTATTCTGGGGGCTATATGACTTTTTGATCACTTGCTATTAAACTTTTTGTTATGTAAGGTGACAAAAAAATTCTTTTTTTGCACCTTTTTTTGGGGGTGGACCGTGTTAATCTGGGGGGTTAGGTAATAGGGTATTTTTATACAGGAGATTATTACCGACACGGCGATACCTAATTTGTCTAGCGTCCGAAGCTGATCAGCGGTGGGGTGGGCGATGCACTAACAGTGGCTGGACGCTAAAGAGTGATGGCCACTGTCAGCGTACGCAAAAAATAAATAAAAGTTTGCGCCCCAAAAAAAGGGTGAGAGGGGGCAGGCTGCAGCACCCCTGGGGGGGGTCTAGGGTCACACAGCTGTGCTGTGGACCCAAGACACCCTAAGAGGATGATGCAACACTAAAAAACTCAACTTTCCCTAAAGTCTCACTGCCTGAACTAAACCTTTCTCTACCCTGTCCCTAACCTACCTTTTAGTGCCAGATGGCACTGTGGAGGATCAAAAGAGGGGGTGCTGGGCACAGATCAGGGGTGCAGGATCTGGAGATAGGGCAGCAGGCCACCAGAGACCCGAATAACCCAGAAACGCAGCAAACCGCAGGTCTGAATTGGCCTGCGGTTTGCTGCGATCGCCAATGCAGGGGGGTCACAGGACCCCCCCCCCTAGGCATTGTGCCAGATTTCCTGCCGAACGATTTCAGCAGGCACTCTGTTCCGATCACCGCCCGCCGTGCGGTGGTGATCAGAACTACACAGGATGTACAGGTACGCCCTGTGTCTTTAAATACCGGGACATCAGGGCGTACCTGTATGCCCTGTGTCCTTAAGGGTTTAAGAACTGGGGTATGTAAACTTTTGATCAGGGTCATTTGGGTAGTTTGTGTTGTGATTATGATTTTAAAAGAGTAAACACAGTTGTTTGACAATAAATAAATAAAGAAAGAATGAGGAGAGCGTTAAATAAGGGACGTGGCCCTGGTCATGGTGCTGCTGCTGGAGCTCCTGTTGCAGGGAGAGGATGTGGTCGATCTGTGCCAGCTACACGCCCAAGTGAAACAACTTCCTCAGGTGTGAGTAGGCAACAAAACCTGCAGCGGTATTTGGTCGGGCCTAATGCAACTCTACGAATGGTGAGGCCAGAACATGTATAGGCGATAGTAGATTGGGTTGCTGTCAGTGCCTCCAGTTCCTTTACATTGTCTCCCACCCAGTCTCCTGCTGAAAGATCAGAGTTGGCACCTGTAGCCGATGTCCATCATTCTTTCACCTCACTCCCTTGCAAATCAACCAAGCAGTCTGAGCCCCAAGTCATGCAGCAGTCTCTTCTGCTTTTTGATGACTCTGTTAGCAGGGTTTCCCAGGGCCATCCACCTAGACCTGCCCCAGAAGTGGAAGATATTGAGTGCACCGATGCCCAACCACTTATGTTTCAAGATGAGTACATGGGAGGACCATCGCAGCACGTCTCGGATAATGACAAAACACAGGTGCCAACTGCTGTGGCTTTCTGCAGCGTGCAGACCGACAAGGAGGGCAGGAGTGAAGACTGGGTGGAAGATGATGTGGAGGACGATGAGTGACCTGTGTACTTCGGAGGAAGAGGCGGTGGTCACACAGAGCCACAAGCACAGCAGAAGAGAGAGCAGGGTGCAAAAGTGGAGCGGCAGTCCCCTAGACAGTATGCCTGCTACTGCCCACCGCAGCAAGGGACCGAGCACACCAAAGCCAGTTCCAAGGAGGTCCCTGGCGTGGCAGTTCTTCAGACAATGTGCTGACGACAAGACACAAGTGGTTTGCACGCTGTGCAATTAGGGCTTGAAGCAAGCATAAACGTTCTCAATCTGAGCACAACCTGCATGACCAGGCATCTAAGTGCAAAGCACGAGCTGTAGTGGAGAAGACACCTAAAAAACCAAGAAAGGTCTCCTCCTGCTTCCTCTTCAGCTGCAGTCTCGTCCTCTTCATCCACCTCTGGAGTGATAGTGCCACCTGCCACCCCGCAAACAGAGGATCTGCCAGCAACACCACCATCCTGGTCACCAAGCATCTCCACAATGTCCCATGAAAACGTTCAGCTCTGCATCTCCAAAACACTGGAGCGGAAGAGGAAGTACCCCCCTACCCACCCGCGATCCCGGCCCTGAATGGCAGCATTTCAAAATTACTGGCCTTTGAAATGCTGTCATTCCGTTTGGTGGAGATGGAGAGTTTTAAAAGCCTTATGGCGATGGCTGTCCCACAGTACGTCGTGCCCAGCCGCCACTACTTTTCTAGGCGAGCCATCCCTTCCCAACCAAGTGGGGTACAAAATTAGGTCTGCCATCTGTGGCACCTCACCGCACCTCACTACGAATACGTGGACCAGTAAGCACGGTCAGGGACATTATATCTTCATACCAGCACACTGGGTAAATGCAGTGGAGGCTGAGCCTGAGGCGGATAGCAGTTTGGCGCATGTCCTTCCACCACCGAGGATTGCAGGGCGCTTCTCTTTGCCTCGTGTTGCTTCCTTATCCTACTCCGCTTCCTCATCCTCTACCGACTCCTCATTCAGTTTGATTCATTCAATCTGTTTGGGGGACAAACCCCACACTGTGCAGGAGCTGTGGACGGGCCTTGAACAACAGACTGATGAGCGGTTGGTGCCAGTGAGCCTCAAGCCCAGCCTGGTGGTGTGTGATAATGGGCGATATCTCGTAGCAGCTCTGGGACTAGCCAGTTTGACGCACATACCTTGCCTGGCGCATGTGCTGAATTTGGTGGTGCAGAGATTGCTTAAAAATTACCCCGATATGTCAGAGCTGCTGCATAAAGTGTGGGCCGTCTGTGCGCGCTTTCGGTGTTCTCACCCTGCTGCTGCTTGCCTGTCAGCACTGCAGTGTAACTTTGGCCTTCCCACTCACCGCATCATATGCGTCGTGCCCCCAAGGTGGAACTCCTCTTTGCACATGCTGGCCAGACTGTGTGAGCAGCAGCAGGAGATAGTGGAGTTTCAGCTGCAGCACGCACGGGTGAGTCACTCTGCGGAACAGCACCACTTCACCACCAATGACTGGGCCCCCATGCGAGACCTGTTTTCCTTGTTGCGCTGGTTCGAGTACTCCTCCAACATGGCCAGTGCCGATAATGCCGTTCTCAGCGTTACTATCCCACTTCTATGCCTCCATGAAAAAATGCTGCTGGCGATGATGGAAGAGGATGTGGCACAGGAGGAGGAGGAGGAAGAGGGATCATTTCATAGGGTTTCCGGCCAGTCATTCACAAGTGGCTCTGAGGGTGGGTTCCTGCACCCACAAAGGCCAGGTACACAATTGTCCAGCCAGGGCACTGTTCTGGAGGATGAGGAGGAGGAGATGGAGGAGGAGGAACCATGTTCACAGCAGGTGGCACCCAGATCAGCTCATGGTCATCACTGGTGCCTGGCTGGGAGATACAGAAGACACAGTCGATACACCTCTCACAGAGGACAGCTTGTCGTTGCCTCTGGGCGATTACATGCTGCAGTGTCTCCGCAACGACCGCCGAGTTGCCAACACTCTAACTTGTGCTGATTACTGGGTGGCCACGCTGCTGGATTTCCATTACAAGGACAACATATTGTCATTAATTCTGTCACTGGAGCATGATCGTAAGAGGCGCGAGTACAAGCGCACGCTGGTAGATGCGCTGCTGGTGGCATTCCTACCTGACAGCGGGGGCACAGTGGAAGCACAAGGCGAAGGCAGAGGAGGAAGAGGTCACCATCACAGCTGGGGAACCGCCAGCACCTCAGAAGGCAGGGTTAGCATGGCTGAAATGTGGAAAAGATTTGTCAGCACGCCACAACAACCAGCACCACCAGCTGATATGGAACGTCTTAGCAGGAGGCAGCATTTCACCAACATGGTGGAGCAGTATGTGTGCACACGCCTACACGTACTGAATGACGGGTCTGCCCCCTTCAGCTTCTGGGTCTCCAAATTGGGCACATGGTCTGAGCTTGCCCTTTACGCCTTGGAGGTGCTGGCCTGCCCTGCAGCCAGTGTATTATCTAAACGTGTGTTTAGCACGGCAGGGGGCGTCATCACAGACAAGCCCAGCCGCCTGTCCACAGCCAATGAGGACAAGCTCACGTTCATTAAAATGAACCAAGCATGGACCCCTCAGGACTTGTCCATACCTTGTGCAGAATAGACATGTATACCGGCCTTACCCAGCCATTGTTATACTACAGCGCAATTGCTCATTGTTGTATTTTTGATATTTCCCACTCTTTTGGGGTGTACCCTAATAAAAATAATTTTTTTTTAATTAAAACCAAAAACTGTGTTGGCTACCTCGTCCTCCTCCATCGCCTCCTCAAACTCCTACTCCATATGGACCTCCACCTCATAAATCAAGTTTAATTTTTTTTATTTGTACTTATTTTATATTATTTAATATTTTTGGTCTGTTACATTTTCGGGTGAAATTCATCAATTTTTCTGTGTGATATACCACTCCTATACCTAGTAGACAGCTTAATAAATTACACTAATTTTTCTTTTACATTTTCAGGTGACATTCAACAATTTTTGGCTATGATGAACCCCTGCTCTACCTAGTAGACAGGTTAATACATTTCACAATTTTTTCTGTTACATTCTAGGGTTGACATTTTACAATTTTTGACGTGAATAAACCCGTGCTCTGCATAGGTGACAGGGACCAAAATTTTTAAAAATAATCTGTCCATTGGTGGGTGACATTAACCCATTTCTGGCGATAAAAAAAACCCTAGGTGATAGGGACTTAAATTTCTCAAATTCGTCTTTAATTGTCCCATTCCTTCGATCCTTCTGCTTTCAAAACTTTTCCCACATTTCCGCTCGATCAAAATTAAATTTCATCTATTTATCTCTCTTAGATGTGGTCTCTCTTTCTCACGCTCCCTCTCCTGCATGGAACCCTGATTCACCGCTAACAGTGATCAACATGGTAGGCGCAGAAAAGAACATCGAAAGTTGATAGAGCCAATATCACAGGGACGTGCAACATGGTGGGGCAGTATGTTTGCACATGCCTACACGAACTGACTGATGGGTCTGCCCCCTGCAACTTCTGGGTTTCAAATTGGGCACATGGCCTGAGCTTGCCCTTTACGCCTGGGAGGTGCTGGCCTGCCCTGCAGCCAGTGTATTGTCTGAACGTGTGTTTAGCACGACTGGAGGGGGTTATCGCAGGCTATATTTCCCAATGTTTTGGGGTGTACCCCAATTTAAAAAAATATATATAAAAAAAAAATGTAAAACCAAAAAGCAGTGTAGGCTACCTCCTCCTCCTCCTCCTCCACTGCCGCTTCCACCCACACTGCCACATACACCGCCTCCTCAACCTCCTACTCCATATGGACCTCGTCCTACTAGATCAAGATTATTTTTATTTTTTTTTACATATTTTATGTTATTTAAAGTCATTTCCCTATGCACATTTGTTTGCAGAGCACTTGCCATGCTCTTAACCACATTTTGATGCCATTTTCAGCCCTCTAGCCCTTTCCATTTTTACAGTCATTTTAGTGCTCAAAAGTTCGGGTCCCCATTGACTTCAACCCGAACATCCAGGTGTCTGCTCAACTCTAGTCAAAACCCCAAAAACCTTGGCGGAATTCATATTTTTTATTTTTATTTTTCAAAAAACCTTGGAGGAATTTTTTTTTTTTTTTAATTATGCCGCAAAAATAATTTTTTTTCCAGTTTTACAATATAAGATATGGTCAATTAAATGGTGGCATTAAAAGATGCATCTGAATGGTGGCATTAAAAGCCCTCATATAGCTTTGTAAATGGAAAAATAAAAAAGTTATGGTTATTGGAACGTGGGGAGGAAAACTCCAAAATGCTAAAATTTAAATAGGCCTTGAGGCCAAAGGGTTAAAGCCCGCCACAATGCCTTTGAGTAGTTAGAAATCCCCCAATAATGCCTCCAGTAGTATTAAAGCTCCCAGTGTGCCCCAGTTCTAAATATGCCCCCTTATAGTGTTGCGAGTAATATCAATGGCCCACAGCACTAATTACGCCCCAACATAGTATTCCCCATTAGTAATAATGCCTACCTATAGTTCGCCATTGTAATAGAGCCCCTGTAATGTTTGCCAGCAGAAAGAAACACCCCCTTATAATGCTGCAATTAGCAGTAAAGTCCTGTTATAGTATTACCAGTAGAAAATATGCCCCCTTTTAGTGCCTCCGGCAGTACTACTGTCCCGTTAGTGCTTACAGTAGAAAGAAAAATATGTTTACCCAAAAATAGTAATCCCCTTGTGTGAACCAGTAGGAAAAAAATGTGGAGTGATGATAATGATGATATAATGATCATGTGTATGAGCTCACCTCTGATAGGCTTCAGGTACGGCAATACAGCTGAATATCGAGAATGAAACATTGCTAGCTGCAATGGCAGTCCCGGGTACCCACTCACCCTGTGGCGCATACCACAGGATGAGAAACTGCTTTAAACCATTGGCACCGATGTCAGATCTGCACATGCAATAGTTCCCTTGTCCATCTGCAGTTTAAGTCCATAGAGCCCCCTGACAGACCAGACTGGTCACATTGCTGCCGATCAGTGGCCGCAGTGCCATCCTGCAGGGAAGAGGAGCTCCTACGAAACATGAATTACACTTATGAAATCATCGGACATTGGTTCTGATGGTTTGATAGCAATAAGTTAGTACTTGCCTTTATATACTGTGACACAGTGAGGGGTTGTATCTGGCAAGGCAGATATTTTCCTCCCAGCATGTGCGGCTGGGTTGATTTCCAGCCAGGTGAGGTCAGATACCGGACCAGAGTTTAGGTGTCGGTCCGGGTTTTGGCAGCACCTGGCTGTCCTTAAATAGCCAGCTGGACTCAGGAGAGATGTCTCTCTTTTTGGGATCTGAGGCTTTGTGCCCTGCTGGAGGGCTCAGAGCTGCACGCTGGGGAAACAGGCCCCCTAAAGCCTGCTGTCGACTCCTGGAGGCAGAACTGCCGGCAAAGTGACTTGTGTTATATGAACTTTCCATTGTGTGTGAATTAACACCAAGACTGCAAAGTTCCGTGCTGTTTTGTGCAATTGGCTCAAGTGTCAATAAACACTGTCATTTTAAGTTAAAGGGGTTGTCCGGGTTCAAATACCCTTATTTTCACCCCGGCAGCCCTCCCGAGCTTAGCATCGTAGCATCTCATGCTCCGATGCGCTCCAGTGCCCTGCGCTAGATCGCGCAGGGCACGGGCTCTTGTGTTTTCAATAACACGCTGCCGGGCGGTAACTTCCGCCGAGCGGTGTGTTCGGTGACGTCACCGTCTCTGAGGGGCGGGCTTTAGCTCTGCCCTAGCCGTTTTACTGGCTAGGGCAGAGCCAAATCCCGCCCATCAGTGCCGGTGACGTCACCGGGGTTCCTGTCAGCCCCATAGAGAGCCCCGGTACGTCACCGGAACTCAGAAAAATGCCTTTGCCTTGTGCAATTTAGCGCAGGGCAAAGGAGAGCATCGGAGCATGAACTGCTCCGATGCTCATGTCAGGGGGGCTGCCTGGGTGAAAATGGAGGGCTGTCCAGGTTCAGTTCTGAACCTGGACAACCCCTTTAAGAACTTGTATTTTACCTCTGTACTGTGCCCGCTTACCCTATCTACCGCTGCGAAACCTCACAATACTAACCAATGTTTGAGTCAGTAAAAACGATACATATAAACCCTGACCCTGGAAACGCTCCAATCTGACTGGGAACACCAAACTATATGCGGGGCAATGCTAGCTCGATCTGCCTGGGACAGCGGAAATTTGCAGGTACTGTTTATGAAAATCAGGAGCAGTCCAATCAAATTCAGAACAGTTGGCAACTACGCCTTTATCTGGACTTCCCAGCACATACAGTATGGAGCAAGTAATGCTGTATATAGCGGCAAACTCCTTTAAAATTAATTCCTTTCAGCTGCAAGATTTTCATTCTCCACTAGATGGAGCGCTTTTACTTCACAGCTGGTTGTACATTTCCTTTTGAAGGCATTAGAGACGTGCTACAGTGCATTGTGCAAGGAGAACCCAAACAGTACCTGCACCTCCTCTTCTCTGGAGTCCTTATGAGAATATGGTTACGGGACGAAAGAAATAAACATGGGGCCGCATAGCAAAACCTGCAATGAGCCCTTACTTCACCACAACTACTTTCAGCAGCAAGTTAAGAAAAACGTATAATTGGTTTTGCTTATGCACAGGACTAATGCTCACAGTGATGTCACAGTACATGAATATTGATATAATGATTGAAAAGTGTGCACACTGATGCAATCACAGCAGAGTAATGTACATAGTGATGTAATTATAATGAGATAATGTAGACAGTGATATAATATTAGTGGGAAAATGCACACAGTTATGTCATAGTACAGAAATAACCATGGGTAACCATGCAAATCGATGTAAAGAAAAAAGAAGGACAGCACTACCTGTTGAGATGTTCTCACTCAGTCCATTCAGTGGCGGTGCCAGTGGTGTCGGATTCTGACGTTAGGTCCCCAAAGTACAAAAATTGAAGAAAAAAAGTAGCACTCGAACTTCTCAATGTAATATCTGTGTTTATTCCTCACCCAACATGTGGCGTTTCGACTCCAGTGCAGCGTTTCGACTCCAGTGCTTGATAAAGACTCACTGGAGTCGAAACGTTGCACGTTGGGTGAGGAATAAACACAGACATTACATTGAGAAGTTTTCAAATTAGCCCCCAAATTTATACAGGCCCCAGATCATCCCCCCAAATTTATACACACCACTGTGTCATTCTTCTGCTACTCCCAATGTTGCACCCGCTGTGCTCCACCATGTCCACAAATACTATACTGTCAGAAATAATAGTGCCATACAGTCCCCTCATAGTAATAGTGCTCCCGGACTGCCCTAATTGGCAGTCTGGGAGTGCCAGTAGATAATGCCCCCTATAGTGTCATCCCTAGTAACGGTATATAATGCCCCCCTCTGTAGTGCCAGGTATAAATAATGCCCCTTCCTTGATTACACCAGTAGGTAACGCCACCCTTTGTAGTGGCAGATACATATATATTGCTCTCCCTCTTGGTGAACCTAGTCGATAATTCCCCCCCTTTGTAGTACCCGACATATATAATTCCATCACCCCCTTGATGCACCCAATCGATGATGCCTCCCTCTTTAGTGCAAGTCTCAAACGAGACCCAGCACAGGAGGTCACTGTTATGTCATCACAATCTCTTGCGTCGACTCATGCAGCCTATGAGGCTAAGCAGCCACAAATGATCCAGGGCTGTTGTTGTGCCTTCCATTATGAATAGCGAGGTGGCACCCTAGGCGGGCGCCTACCCGTCATCCTGGAAAGGGAGCTGAAAAATGATTCAACAAGGTCTTATAACTTGTTATATGCTGGAGCAATGAGATGATAGTATCACGTGCTTCAAGAAGCCCAGACCTGACTCCTCCTCATGCAGTTCTGATGTCTCCAGCTCTTCACTTATCCTACAGCACAATACAGGGTTTCATATAACATCTGCTTTCCAGACATCAGAGCTACAATGAAGAAGAACCACCACATTGTCTGCATTTTACTGGTTCTCTGCTCAGGTAATGAGGAATCTGCTGTAATGTGTATGCATTGCAGAATATTAGAGATGTTATTATAACTTATCATGTAATATCTGTCATATATCTGTGATAAATAAGGACAGGACAGGTAATTAATAGAAGTAATTATTATGGATACTTTCTTTTCCAGGACAAGTTGTTGGAGACTCCATTAAGTCAATGAATTCTCAGACATTTACTGAAGAAGGCCAGGAAGTCACTCTCTCCTGCTCCTATACAACCACATATCCCTCTGTATATCTGTACTGGTATCGTCATTATCCTGGATCAGCTCCACAATTTATATTATATAAAGCTAGTAAAGGCTCTGCTAGTAATGCTGCTCCATTTGCTGGGGAGAGATTTATATCCGAGGTGACATTAAACTCTACAGAGCTGGTTATCAGTGATGTGAAGACGGAGGACTCAGCCACCTACCTCTGCGCTCTGCAGGCAGCACAGTGTCACACATCTAACCTCTCATCCTACAGAAACCTCATTGTCAGTTTCTAAAGCAGAGACAGGGTTTCTGTAGATTGTATGCATCACCTGCAGTTGCAAAAAAAAAAAGTAAGTTACCTGCATTAGTTTAATGTGGTCTGATTAATATCTAAGTCACAGTTATAGACAAACACAATCAAAATTTTGTGGGAACATTGAATTATAAGTGTATGACATTTTTTACAGAAGAATGTAAAAGTGGCATTCAATGATCAGAAGCTAAAGAGATGTTGGTCAGTTCAACAAGACAATGACCCAAAGCACACAAGTAAGGGTAGGTTCACATTCGCGTTATGATATTCTGTTATAGGTTCACACAGAATTTTAGGACGGAATGCTTTGGTTCCAATATACATAACAGAAAAAAAGTCAAAAGGCTTCAATTTTGCATTCCATCCTAAAATTCCTTCATATTCCGTTATAACAGAACTTATAACAGAATTCCATAACGCGAAGCAAACCCGCCCCCTTTTTCTTTTCTTTTTTTATGACCGATCCTGAGTCTTGATCTTAACCCTGTTAACCTGGTTATATTGGAGTATAGTGGCAACAGTTACTGTTGGTTGTAGGCTTGTCCGAAGAGGTGGGTTTTTAACTTTGTTTTGAACATTTTTACTGTAGTTGAGCTTCTGAGATTTTGAAGTAGAGAGTCCCAGAGTATAGGAATGTGATGGAGAAATCTTAGAGGAAATTAGAGGATTAGAGACTGTGTGTGGGAGAGGAGGTTACAGGTGTATTGAACGAAAAGGTTGTGTATGGCCTTGTGTGTCATAGTGTTTTGTATCTGATCATTGGGGAGCCAGTAAAGGGATTGGCAGATAGAAGTTACAGAGGAGTAATAGGGGAGGGGTGGATTACTTAGGCAGCAGAGTTGAAGATAGATTGGAGGGGTGCAAGAGTGCTAGATGGAAGGACACAGAAGAATGTTACAGTAGTCCAGGCAGGAGATGATGAGGGCATGTACAAGCATTTTTGCAGACTCCTGGTTGAGGAATGTGCAGACCCAAGAGATATTTTTGAGTTCCAGGTGTCAGAAGGTGGAAAGGTTTTGGATGTGCAGTTTGAAAGACAAAGCCAAATCAAAGGTTACCCCAAGACAAAGTACAAGGTTGACCCTGGAGAGTGTGCAGCCATTGACTGAGATAGATAGTTCTGATGGGGAAAGAGTAAGATTAGGGAAAGATGATACATTCTGTTTTCTACATGTTATGTTTTAGAAAGCAAGAGGAGAGAAGGAATATATAGCAAACAAGCATTGTGGGATTCTGGATAGTAATGAGTTGAAATTTTGACCAGAGAGGTAAATTTATGTGTCATCAGCATAGAAGTGATACTGAAAGCCATGGGACACTATGACCTGTCCCAGGTCAAAGGTGTAAATTGAGGAGAACAGGGGTAATAGGACAGAGCCCTGAGGGACACCAACAGAAAGGGGACATGTGAGTGGGATACACTAAATGTCCGGTCTGTGAGATCTAAGGTGAACCAAAAGAAGAGAAGATTTTTTAACAGAAGGGAGTGGTCAACAGTGTCGTAGGCAGAGAGGATAGGCCAAGGACGAGGAGCACAGAATAATGTTTTTTGGCTTTGGCAGTTGGTAGGTTGTTGTTGAATTTTAGTGTTGAGCGAATCAAAGCATGCAAAGTGGAATTCGAATCAAAGTTTAGGAAAAATTTGATTTGCCATGAATTTAAATTTCCTTGCGCTTTTTCCTAAAATAGTGGCTCAACGTGTTACAAAGGGAAAGTAAGAAGCCCGGGAATGCAATATGACCCATAATGCCATGCAGCCAGCCAATCTACTGTTATCCAACCACCCATGATGTCATAGCCCTATGAAAGCCTCATCTTGCACGGTCTCCACCATTTCAATGTGAGCTAAGCATAGGGAGAGACGGTGCAAACAATATTGTGCTAGGGACAGTGTTGCTGAAAACTGGTAAAAAAAAAAGGAATATTAATAAGGGAGAGTGCAGGGAGACTGTAGGGAGACTGCAGGTTGAGTGAATTCATCCGTTATTGTACTCATACAGTTAGTGGAGGAGATTTATCTAAACTGGTGAAAAGGAAAAACAGCTTATTTGCCCATAGCAACCAGATTCCAATTTTCATTTTTGCAGAGCTCCTTTGAAAAAATAAAGGTGGAATCTTCTTTCTATATACGACTGAGCAGCATGTTTTACTGTACTCACATTGTTAATCTATTATGTTAGCAAAACAGTTATGTTGGGTCCGTATTCCAGGACGGTGAAATTAGTGTTGGGCGAGTCTCCTCCCCGCACAGCCAATAAACTTGCGGGGAGGTACTGGCCCTCACTAATGCCGTAGCCATGTTGGTTACTGGCATTACAGTGATTGGCCGGCCGGAACGCGTCATCGGGTGCTATATAGTACCCGATGAAACGTGGTTAGGCTCAGTTTTAGTCAGGGAGAGCTGCAGCAGAAGGGACAGATAGTGTTGTGACAGGAAATGTTTAGTGTTGAAAGGTGTTAGAGACCCAAAGTTCTTTTAAGGACTATTGTTTTGTCTGGCTGCAATATATATTATTAGAAAACCTATAACTGACCTATACGGGCCACATATAAACCACTACACCACCTATTAGAAAAGGTGTATGCTCCTGTTGCATAATAATCAACCATCAAATAGTAAAAAATGTAATCTTTATTAGTATCGCATACAATATTTTTGTTACATTTCATAATAGTATTAAAAAGACATTTAGAAGTCCACACCGTACAAAAATGAGGGACAACTGGAAGGAAGTTGGCTGGATACAAATGGCGCAAAATGCATAGGGGGTAAGTACAGTATAATACATATAAAGTGCAAGATATGTATAATTCTATACAGACATAGAAATATATAAAATAAATCAATAGGCTACCAAAGACTCCAATGAAATATAAATAACTCCCATTTGATGTCTAATATGTAGTTATAAGGCCTTGAGAGCATATAGCAAGTAATTTAACGTATGATAATACATATGGTGAGAGAGGTATGTGGCATGCAATCCCCTATGAAACCAGCAATTCATGAGCCAGAAAATACATCTGTATAAAGTGCAAATGCATAAAGAACTACCCAACGATGTCAGAGCATCCAACTATGTCATAAAAGTCTGTGAACAATATCCATCCCAGTGTCCCTCACTTACCCTTACCCAACGAGTTTCGCTAATTGGCTTTGTCAGGGGAAATTGCTTCCAGTCGGTTAAGCACCACCCTGTCTTCCACAAAGTCCAGTCTCAGTAGCCAAGAGTCTGGTCAACAGAATCCTCACCCTGATCCTCCTTACTCCCACCATGAAGAGTCTGCAAACAAGTGATCTCACACTCGGATATTCCGAGGAGCTCTTTTCAGCGTCATTCCTTCATTTGGGCCTCTCGCCAAACCCGCTTGAAGAGCGACATGAGGAAATCACTGATTCCCAAACTCTTGAGCAATTAAGGCTTGTGGACACTAAGGCTTTCCACGGCCTGATGGCGGCGGCTGTCCCTCGTTACTCAGTCCCTAGCCGCCACTATTTTTCACTGTGTGCCGTCCCCGCCTTACACCAGCATGTGTCCCGTAACATCACCCGTACCCTGACCAACGCAGTTATTGGGAAGGTCCATTTAACGACTGACAAATGGACAAGTGCTTTTGGCCAGCGACGCTACATTTCCCAGACGGCACTCTGGGTGAATGTTGTGGAGGCCAGGAGCGAGTCTTACCCTGGGATGGCACAGGTGCTACTAACGCCAAGGATTGTGGGCCCTACGTCCATCAGGATTTCCGCCACCACCTACATTAGTGGCTACAACCCCCCATTCTCCTCCTCCACTTACACCTCTGATTTCTCATCTTGCAGCACCAGTCAGCCATCAGTCAGTAGCTAGAAGCAGTGTAGCACTACAGTGGGGAAGCGGCAACAGACCGTGCTGAAACGAATATCTTTAGGTGAAAAACGGCACACCACCGCAGAGCGGTAGCAGGTTAAAAGGGAACAGACTGAGCTGTGGCTCTTGACACTCAACCTAGAACCAGGCATGGTTGTGTCTGATAATGGCTGTAACTTGGTGGCGGCTTTGGAGCTTGGCAAGCTCACACACATACCATGCCTAGCCCACATGTTCAACTTAGTGGTCCATCGGTTTCTCAAAACCTACCCCAATTTCCCTGAGCTACTAGTGAAGGTGCGCCGCGTGTGTGCCCATATTCAAAAGTCATCTACAGCTGCCACCGGTCTGGCAATGCTACAGCAGTGCTTGCAATTGCCAGCTCACAGACTGTTGTGCGACGCGAGCACGCCCTTGATCCTAATGTTTGAGGGTCACCAGCAGGCCAGCAATCATAATTTTTCAAGGGTGTGTATGATGCCCTGCTTTATGTGTAACAAAGGGTGTATTGGAGTGACGGTTTCTTGTAATTTTTGGCAGCCCTTTCACTTAGTGCATAGGCTTTATGAGTGTAGGAGTCCCACTACCTGAACAATTGTACCACAATGTGAATGAGGTCCTCTTTTATGTGATATACAGGTTGTATCGGAGTGCCTCTTCCTTGTAATTTTTGGCAGCACTTGCACTCTTTATACAAGTAAATTTACAGGAAAGAATGTTTCCTAACAATTTTTCCTCTAAAGTCGATGTTATCTTCGGTTTAGTGCATATTATTGTCAGTCTGTAAAAGTGGCATACTACTCGGACAATATAGTTCCCAGCAGCGACCTGGGAGTCCTAGGTGCATCCAGACATCCTCCCCATGCTGTTCTGAAACATTTCAGTGGTGTTTCCATCAATTTCTGACTTTTTTATGTGAACCACCCTCCCCTCTTCAGAGCAGGGGGTGCCTGGTTTAATGTTTGGGTTCTCCCATTAACTTCCATTGTGCTTGGGTGCTCTGCAGAGCACCCAAGCATCCCATAGTGTTCTACTCAAGCACCCGAGCACTTTGGTGCTCAATCAACACTAGGTGAAAAATGTCTCCCTGTTCAACTGTGCAGTGAAGCGAAATTTATCATTGTAAATGCATTCTGTTAGCTGTTGCGTTACATAGTGTCGGCATTAGGCCACTGTTAAATATTTTGCCCTGTTCAAATGAGCAGTGGAGACAAATGTATCATAGTGAATGGATTCTGTTAGCTGTTGTGTTACATAGCATCAGTATTAGGCCACGGTTAAATATTTTGCTCTGTTCACATGAGCTGTATAGCCAAATTTATCATAGCGAATGCATTGTTAGCTGTTGCGTTACATAGTGTCAGTATTAGGCCATAGTTAAATATTTTGCCATGTTTAAACAAGCAATGAAGCCAAATTTATCACAGCCAATGCATTCTGTTAGCTGTTGCTAACATTTATGGTTGGAACTATGACGGTATTACCAGACAAATCGCTCCACCAACTGGACTAAAATGCATCATTCCTAGCTACCACGTTCTCTTAGTGAAAATTTTATTCTGTGTTACACAGAAATTGTAAACAAATTCTACATCACTGTGCAGCAAAACAAAATATTAACCCATATGGCGGCCAAGGCGCCCGCTGAATGTGACAGTAAATGTACTGTCGGCAGTCAGGAAAGGGTTAACTTTGAAGCCTTCACACTGAGAGGCCCGGGTATATCTGATTTATAGCGATTCATAACTAATTCGTAGCAAATCTAATTTCTTGTCGGAGTTTGGCGAATTGGCTGAATCTAATTTTTCAAAACGTCGCACTAGTGACTTTGGTGAGCGCAGTTAAGTGATGGGGTCGAAAGCCAGATTGTACACGGTTAAAGAAAGAGCAGGAAGAGAGGTGGGAGGACAGTTCAAGGTGAAAATATTGTTAAAGTAGCTTTGAGGTATACGGAAGTAGAGGTGGAGGTGACAGATAAATGAAGACTGGTCAAGGAAAGGCTTTTTGAGGATAGGTAAGATTGTAGCATGTTAAGCATGGTTAGTGGTTAGTAATAGGCTGAAAAGATGAGTTAGGGCAGGGATAAACACTGGTGAGGTTGAGGATGAAGTAGAATGGGTTTAGATCAAGTGCACAGGTAGTGAGATCTGGAGAGTAGGGTGGAAAGTTTTTCTTCTATAATGGAGAAGAAGTGGGTTTTGGGGGAAGAGGACTGTAAAGTTGAGTAGATGGACTACGTGGACTGTAGGCTGAAGCTTTCTCTGATGTTTTTAATCTGTTTTAAGTATGTGGCAAAAACTACAGCCGAGATGAGAAGTGAGGGAGGGGGTACTGGAGGATGGTGAAGAAACTTGAAAATGTTAAATACGTAGTTGTTTAGGGTTGGGAGACAGGGAAGATATGAGAGATGTAAAGTAAGCCTGTTCTGGATTTGAAATTGTTTGGGATAGCTTTGAATGAATGATCATTCAAAACAGCTTTTTGTATTTACTCAGGTTATGTTTGTCTGATATTTAAATTTGTTTGATGATCTGAAATATTTAAATATAACAAATGTGCAAAAACAAATTAAATCTGTAAGGGGCAAATACTTTTTCACAGCACTGTATGTAATAAAAGTGCTCATTAGAATGCTCCTCCTCAACACCAGTGCAAATCTTATAGGCAGCTACAGGAAACGTCTGGTGGAGGTGATTGCTTCTAAAGGGAAATGTATAGGTTAATAAATTCAAAAGTTCACTTATGTTTTCCCTGCACTATGGATTTTACTCAATGTGCTCAATAAAAGACATCAATAGTACAACTGTGTTTGAGTGTTATTAATTTAGATGGTCTTTCTCTATAATTGTGACTGATCGTGTGATAAAAATAAGACCACATGGTATTAGTAATCAATGCAGAAATCTGGGTCATTCCAAAGGATTCACTTACTTTTTTCTGGCACCTGTATATAACACTTTTTCCATTTGGAAACAACCTGTTACCAGAGACAATAATAATAATCATTGCACTTTTTATCAGTCATATTATTAGTGTTTCTGTATTTGGTTTTGTGTACTGCTCTTCCCAATATTAAATATATTTTTTCCATTTGCTTTTGTCAGGGTAAATTTTTGCGGATTTTCACTGTAGCGGTACCTTGGGGGCTCTGTAAATGTGACACGGCACCAAAGAACCATTCCAGCAAATCTGCCCTCCAAAAGCCAAATGGGTCTCTCATTCTGCAATGTGCCCATATAGCAGTGTACAATCAAATATGGAATGGTCCCATTCCCATATTCAGGAAAAAATGTATAACTAATTATGGGGTGCTTTTTCTCTTATTACCCCTTGTGAAAATGAAAAATATGAGGCTAAATCAACGTTAATTTAAAACAAATTACGTGCTATTTATGATTCGAAGTAAGCCACTTTTTGGCATAGTCTTGACGCAGTTTTGGTCGCAAAGGGGATTTGCGTCCGAATCTGCAAATTTTCTGAGGTGGCGGCCGGCCAGTCTTTTTATTCTGTAGAAAATGACTTAATCTACGCCAGCAAGGGAGCTGACGTGGATTTAAGCGAAGAGTCTAAATCGCTGGTCTGTTTCTAAATTCTATGAAAGGCCTCTGGAGTTAGGGTACTTTCACACTAGAATTATTTTTTTCCGGTATTGAGTTCCATCCTAGGGCCTCAATACCGGAAAAAAACACTTCAGTTTTATCCTAATGCATTCTGAATAAAAAGCATTCCATTTAGTATGCATCAGGATGTCTTCAGTTCAGTCCCTTTACGGTATTTGGGCGGATCCGCCATTAACTCCCATTGTAATGTATTAATGCCGGATCCGGTACTAAGTGTTCCGGAAAAACTGATCCGGTTTCCAGTCTGCGCATGCGGAGACCTTGAAAAATGAGAGAATAAATACTGTATCCGTTTTTCCGCATGACACCGGAGAGACGGATCCGGAATTTCAATGCACCTGTCACATGGATCCGCATCCGGATCTGTCTACAAATTATATCCGTTTGCATACGGATTTCCGGATCTGGCAGGCAGTTCCGGCGACGGAACTGCCTGCCGGATTCTTACAATGCAAGTGTGAAAGTACCCTTAAAGCACTTACTACACCCCTCAATAAATATGTCGTGTAGCCCTAGCCTAAAAGTGGGTGTTACAGCAGTAGAGATGGCCCGAACTATTCGCCGGCAAACAGTTCCCAGCGAATATCGCATGTTCGGTTCGCCTCCTATACATCATCATTGAGCAAACTTTGACCCTGTACCTCACAGTCAGCAGACACATTCCAGCCAATCAGCATACCCTCCCTCCCAGACTCTACCACCACCTATCAAAAAGCAAGGACAGCATCCATCTTAGATTAATTCTGAAGCTGCAGTGTCACAAAGTTGTACTCGCAATGCAATTAATAAGGTTATATTATTCGCATTGCGATTGCAACTTAGAGCTGGGTTCCTAATGGTTATATTGCTAGAATATAACGAAGATTGAGAATATAGTGCTATATTCGTTGTCAATTCTAGCAATACAACCATTAGGAACTCAGATCTAAGTTGTAATCGCAATGTGAATAATGCAGGTTATATTAATCGCATTGCGAATTCAACTTAGAGCTAAGTTCCCTATGGTTGTATTGCTAGAATCGACGAATATAACGAATATAGCACTATATTCTCAATCTTCGTTATATTCTAGCAATACAACCATTAGGAACCCAGCAGCACTAAGTTGAAATCGCAATGCGATTTATAGAACTTGAATTAATCGCATTGCGATTTCAACTTTCTCAAATCCGACAGTACATTCTAGCATGGAGACGTTCCCATGGTGATGGGTACGCTCCAGAAGCTCTAAGTTGAAATCGGAAGGATGTCCATCTTAATGACTCCCACTCTGCCAAACCATGAGAAATGTTTCAAGGAGTATTTCTGTAGGTCTTCCAATACTTTTTTTTGCAAGGGTAGATAGTTGAGGGGGTAAAGCAGGTGGAGCTGCCTTGGAATTTGTAAGCCTAAGTACGTTATACTAATATTCTGCCATTTAAAGGGAAAGTTACTTTGAATCTGAGAAGCTACATCTGCCGAGAGTGAAATATTGAGCATCTCACTTTTAGTGGGATTCATTTTAAAATTGCTAAGAAGGCCAAACGTTTGGAATTCCTGTAGAATAGATGGGACAGCAACATGAGGGTTTGAGATGTACATAAGGAGATCGTCGGCATAGAGGGCTAATTTTTTGATGTGTGTTTCCTAATTTTATGCCTGTGATGTCCGGGTTAGCTCGCAAAGCATTAGCTAGATGTTCCATTGCTATTACATACAATAAGGGTGAGAGTGGACACCCTTGACGAGTCCCATTTTTAATGTCAAAAGAAGAGGCAAGTATACCATTGGTATGCACTCTGGCTGAGGGGTTCGTGTACAAAGCACAAACTTTCCCTATTACTTTGGGGCCCAAACCAATCTGTTGCAGTGCTGCAATCATAGATTTCCAGTTAACTCGGTCAAACGCTTTTTCTGCGTCAACTGCAAAGAGACAAAATGAGTCCCCGCTAGCTTTTGCCCTAGAGATGAGATTTATCGTGCGAATGGTGTTGTCCCTAGCTTCCCTGCCGGGAATAAACCCTACCTGATCTCCATGAATGACACCGGGAAGTACTTTATTGAGGCAATTCGCTAAAAGTTTGGAATATAGTTTGATGTCACAGTTGATTAGGGATATGGGTCGATAATTAGTGCAAACTTTTGGGTCTTTATTAGGCTTTGGGATTACAACTATGTGAGCTTCCAGTGACTGCTTAGGAAAGGGACATGTAGGTGAGATGCTATTGAACATTCTTAAAAGAAAAGGTGATAACAGATCTTTAAAGTCTTTGAAGAAGGGTGCGGTGAAACCGTCTGGACCTGGGCTTTTTCGCCCTTTTAGTGATTTCAGAACCTCTCCTAGTTCATTGCCTGTAAAATCTTCCTCAATCTCTGCCCCCATCTCTATAGGTATCATGGGAAGAGCTGTATCCTCTATGTATGAGTTTATTCGCTTATCAAGCACCTCCTCCTGCATGTCCGCGAATTGCCCCCGTATGTCATATAAACCCTCGTAGTATGTTTTGAAGGTCTCCACTATTTGCCTCGGATGGTGTACTAAAGTACCTCTAGCATCCCTTATGGTTGGGATATAGCTAGCCTGCTGTTGGGGGTGTATATAACGTGCTAGAGCCCTCTCGGGTTTATTGGAGTGCGCAAAGAGATAGCTTCAAAAGCGTTCAGTGTTTCTATAAATAGAGTCTGAGAGTAGACTTTTAAGCTGATCTCTAACCGATGTGAGTTCAAAGAGGGTGTTTGGGTCTAGTGATTGTTTGTGTGACTGTTCAAGGGTAGCTATCTGCATCAATAGTTGCCGTATCTTTTCTCCCTTCTCCCTCTTGAGTCTAGCTCTGTGGCATACCAAGACACCCCGTAGCACGCATTTCAATGCTTCCCATTGGAGAGGAAGGGCTGTTTCGTCTAGTAAGTGATTTTCTAAAAATTGTTTAATGTTAGATTCTATGTCGGCCCTGCATACACTGTCTTTCAACAATTCAATCTCCATGTCCATTCTTTGGCTATCAGGCCTGGAAGTTCTAGAGATAGGAATATTGGCGCATGATCTGACCATATTGGGGTGCCTATATGTGAGCAAGGAGAGAGGGATAACGCATGATGGGAGATTAGAAATCTATCTAGGCTGCTGTAGGATTGGTGCGCTGGGGAGAAGTAGGTGAAATCTTTATCTTTAGGGTGGAGTATCCTCCAGACATCTACCAGCTGTCTAGCATGTAGCAGATGTTTGGTTCTAGTAATTGTTGACCAGGGGACTGACGTTCTACCCGTAGAAGAGTCTAGCGAGGGCTCCATGATCATATTGAAGTCACCTCCCAGCAACACCACTACCTCAGCGAAGGTGTCCAACTTGGTCAGAATACCTGATAGAGCTTTGCTTTGTCTGGTGTTTGGTAGGTAGAGATTCCCGATGGTGTACACTCTCTCATGGATCCGCAGCTTCAGGAACAGGAACCGACCCAGGGGATCCGTTTGTGACTCTAGAAAAGTATAAGGCAGAGATTTATGAAGAGCAATTGAGACTTTTTGGAACATGGTCTTGTTTAAAATGCATTTCTTGCAACCACAGTATTTGCGCTCTCTCTGTGCATGCCGTAAAGATCCCTGAGCGTTTCTCCGGAGTGTTAAAACCCCGAACATTTAAAGAGGCCAGTTTAACGCTAGTTGGGCCCACCATCATGAGAACCTCAAGCATTTACACTCAGATGCACTCAAGAGTGCTGCAACGGGAAAAAGTCAAGGGATCGCCCAAACTGCTCCAAGATTATGTAGTGTCTTAAGGAGGTCTGGTTTTCCCTGACTATTGGGATTAGGGAGTTAGGGTAAAGGGAAAAGAGGGATAAGAGAAAGAGAAAGGAAAAAGTAAAGTAAAGAATCCAGTAACCGTCCCAAGTAGAGGGACTGACTCGTCTTTTACAACGGTAGGATGAGAGTTACAGTAGGAGACGGTCTTCCAGTGACAGAACGAGGAAGCCGGCACAAGGCTGAGAAGCCTTTGAGAACTTTGGCTTATAGGTGAACATGACAAATGTTCTCATACAAAAATCAACATTCAGCAAAACATTGCCTAAACATTGAACTCTGGATGAGAAATAAATCTCTGTGAAACAAAAAAGAGTTAGCACAAGGCATGTATGAAACTCAATTGGAGAAGAGAAGGAAAGATAAGTGGATGAAAACATGCAACTACACAAGCATTATCATTCACGACGTCTGATCTCTTGCTTCTGGGAGTGTCTGTGGGACACTGTGAGAGACATTACATATTAGTCCCTGCATCTAATTCACGTGGACTGCTGAGGATTCGCCCTCCTTGAGATTGCTCTCCTTGGTTTACCACCTGTGGAGCGGGATTGCAGGGCTGGAATAATCTGCCAGTCAGGTAGCTGGATTGGTGGCAGGTCCAATGCTGTCAGAAACATGTCAAGGTCGTCGGGATCTCGCAATTCCACACGTTGTCCGTTCCTTCGAACTATAAACTGGAATGGGAACCCCCAAGAATACTGGATGTCCTTTGACCTCAAAAGGTCCAGTAAGGGTTTGAGTGCCCTTCTTTGGGCCAAGGTGGTTCTTGATAGGTCTTGAAGTATCTTCAGAGTGGCCCCATCAAAATCAATTGTGGTAAAATTGCGTGCCTTTTTCATTATTTCCTCCTTTACCGCATAGTAGTGGAGGCGGCAGATCATGTCCCTGGGCCTAGAGGGATCCGGGCTGATGGGAGCTAAAGCTCTATGTGCTCTGTCCATTTCCAGCCAGTCTGAGATAGGTTCCCCTAGGATAGTGCTGAAGAGTCCCTGTAATGTAGGCATTAAGTCCTCCGTTTTGGTGGCCTCAGGGAGTCCTCTAATTCTGATGTTGTTTCTTCTATTACGATTTTCAATATCGTCGTGCAGGCGGTAAAGGTGGCTAATGTGACGATCTCTTACTTCCCCTTGATTAATCAGATCATCAACCTGAGCTGCTGTGTGATCATGCAGGGATGCCACTTCCTCCAGTTTCTCCTTAATAGCTTGCACATTAGATTTAATTGTGGACAACTCTTGCTTATATGAGTTTTCCAACCTCTCCACATACCTTTCCATCTCATGCTTAGTAGGCAGGAGTTTAATATACTCCTTTAAGTCCCAGTTCTCTCCTGAGTTCCCTCCTTCTGCCATTTCTGTGGTACCTGGGGCTTGTGCTGCAGCGTAGCAGAGCTGGGAGGATTGAGCTGCGTCCCAAGATGGCGACTGCCGCGTGGTGCCGCTTTGAAGGTGATCCTGTTTGGTCTGGAGCGGTTCAGGTGAGCGCCTTGCCTTTGTGCTTCTCGGGGTCTGTTGTTGTGGCCCCTGAGTAGTCAGCTGTATCTCCGCTGTCGAGGAGTTAATATGACGGTGCTCCGGAGTGAAGGGAGCTGCGCTCGGGTTGCGACCTGTCTTATCTCCAGCCGTCCCCGCTGTAAAGTACCTGTGTAACCCACTTATGTCGCTGGAGAATCTTGATGAGGGATCACCCGCTAGTGACCTTTTGCGTGTGCGCACCATAGGAGCTTTTTAGGGCTCTTTTAGAGGAATTGCCCCTGTGTCCTCAGCCTTGTGGCGGGAGCTCCACAATCGTGTGTCCTCACACCGCCATAGTCAGGCCACGCCCCCGACAGAAATGTAAATTTAGGCATGAGTGCTCCGTGTGTGGAGGCAGCCATGGGGCCAACAGGTGTTTTGTTTTAGAGGTGGTAGACAGAGAGAGGGAGATGGGTTTCCAAAAGGGCCAGACTCCAGTGCAAGTGGAAAGGATGGCAGATTATCTAAATAGATATCCTAACCGAGAAGTGGCAGAATTTTTACGTTTTGGTTTTGAGTTAGGTTTTCATATCCCCTCTCACCCCTTACCAGTGGTGGAGACCCGGAGAAATTTGCGCTCGGCATTATAATTCCTGGAAATTGTGTCAGAAAAATAACAAAAGAGGTTTCTTTGGGAAGGATGGATGGTCCGCTTGTTACGCCGCCCATGAGTAATTTGCGTATCTCCCCTCTGGGTTTGGTCCCCAAGAAGGAGCCGAATAAATTTTGGCTTATACATCATTTATCCTTCCCTTAGGGTGCGTCGGTCAACGAGGGCATAGACTTTGAGCTTTGTTCGCTGGTTTATGCTTCCTTTGACGCAGCTGTTGAGTGGGTGAGAAGGTTAGGACCGGGTACCCTATTAGCAAAATCTGACATCGAATCGGCATTCCGACTGTTACTGGTTCACCCGGATAGTTTATATTTGCTGGGTTGTTTTTGGAATGACGGTTATTTTGTGAATAGGTGTTTGCCAATGGGCTGTTCAGTGTCTTGTACCTATTTTGAGCATTTCAGTTAGTTTTTGGAGTGGGTAGTTGTTCAGGAATCGGGTTGTTCATCTATTATTCACTACCTAGACGATTTTCTGTGTTTAGGGTCGGGAGGGTCTAGAGTTTGTTCCTTGCTGGTATCTACATTGCAATCTGTTTTTGAGTGGTTTAGGGTTCCATTGGCAGTGGAAAAAACTGTGGGGCCAACAACGGAGTTACGTTTTCTGGGGATAGTCATCGATACCCTGCAGATGGAATGAAGGTGTTGGATTTGAGGGTGGGGGTGGCGGCCGCATTGAGGGTGAAAAAGATTCGCCTGCGGGAATTACAGTCTTTGCTGGGCAAATTGAATTTTGCCTGTCGTATTCTCCCTATGGGCCGCATCTTTAGTAGGAGGTTGGCTTCCGTGACTGGGTGTATTGTGGCTCTGCACCATTTTATCAGGCTGGGCAGGGAACTGAAAGGGGATCTCATGCTGTGGGATTAGTTTCTGTAGCGTTTTAACAGCAGGGCGCTAGTTATGGGTGGGGTTGTTGATAGTTTTGATTTTGATTTGTTTACAGATGCTGCAGGTGGGGTTGGTTTTGGGGTGTACAGCAATGGACAGTGGTGTGCAGGTGAGTGGCCAGAATCCTGGGTATTAAATGGCTGGGTTAAAAATGTGGTGTTGTTGGAGCTCTTTCCAATTGTGTTGGCGGTCTCGCTGTGGGCTGAAAAGTTTAGGGACCGGAAAGTTAGGTTTCATTGTGACAACTTAGGTGTAGTGCAAGCTATCAATGGTTTGACTGCCTCTTCTCCCCCAGTGATTTGTTTGTTACAACGGTTGGTCCTTATGTGTCTGTCTCTTAATGCTTGGGTGGTGGCGAAGCACGTGGTAGGGTCTTCTAATGGTATCGCTGATGCACTTTCTCGTTTGCAGTGGGAGCGGTTTCGCCGGTTGGCCCCAGATGCGAGTCCAGACGGGTTGGTGTGTCCGGAGTCGCTGTGGGAGATCTTGGAGGTACAATAGGGGATCTGTTGCAGGCATCATTAAGTGAAAGCACATGGAGGGCATATAATAAGGCCTTGAACACTTGGCAACGGTGGTGTGATGACCTAGGGGTCGATGTGATGGGTGGGGAAATCCTGCTATTACTGTTCATTGGTCATGTGAAGGAACAGGGATGGTCGGTTGCGCAGATGAATAGCTGCATGGTGGGGTTGGCCTTTGGGTTCAAGTTGCGGAATTTCCCAGACGTCACTAAGTCCTTTTTGGTGCCACAGGTGTTAAAGGGGTATAGGAGATTTAAGCGGGTACGAGACACTCGTCTTCCAGTGTCTTTTTCTCTGTTGCTCCAGTTGGGGGAGCGAGGAGTCAGAGTGCTTTTGTTTACATATGTGCAGTTAGCGGCGGTTTAAAGGTGTGGGAGTCTTTCTAATCATTGTTTTGCTTTTATTGTCTTGCAGGTGCCGCCCCGTTGTTAGTGTGGATTTTGGGCCACTCATTCGTTTTCTGGGGGGCCTTGCAGGAAGATGTTCGGCAAAATGACATTGTGCCAAGGAAATCCTGGAGGGAGGCTAGATCTGTGGATAGATTGAATAGGGCCATGATCCAATTAAATCGGGTGATTGGGCGATTTTGTGCCAAGCATGGGGCAGTATCGGTGCGGCACCCTGAGTTGGAATCGGGGACCGGAGGTTTCTGGAGAGATGATGGGGTCCACCTTAATGCTGGGGGCATTGATCTGTGGTCGCTGGATTTGCAAGGAGGCGTGGAAAGAGCTCTCCGTGTGTGGCGAACCGCGCGAGCTTGTGGATTGGAGTCAAGCTGTGCATTGTTGGCGGGGGGAGGTCACAGAGGCTGGGGCTACTGGATGGTACAGGTGAATGAGAGGGCCTCATTGGTGGAGCTGGACTCTCAGAGTTGGGGTACCTGGTTGGCTTAGTGTGGCGTCCATCAGTGGGTGTCCCCGAGCTTGTGGTATGCGGCTGGGGGCAAGATGGAATTGTCGTGGTGGTTTTTGGTCGGTTAAGGTGCATTTAGGCGGCTTCTACGACCTCCCTCGTCAGTTCTAAGTCAAAGGGTTATGTCATTAACATTATAATTATTTATGTTGTTTATGTTATTTATATTATTTAATAAAAAACGGCTACTGTGGCCGATTTATTCCGAAAAGTGGCTGCGTGTGGTTATTTGGGATGGTGAGAGGGTTGGATGGGTTAGTTTAACGGGTGGTTGAGGGCCCGAGCTTAGCCAATAACTCTACTCAAGTGAGGCAGGACAGAACTGCAGGTTCGGGGGAGGCCGGCATGAGGGGTTTTGTGGAGCGAGGGCTGGGGTTAGGTTAGGGTTAATGAGGACGTGAGGCGGGGAGTGGCTAGAGAAGGGGCGAGGGGCCGAGATTTTATATAGAAAGGGGGTCGGTGAAACGGGCGCCATTTTAGGAGAGCAGGGGACGGCATCTCCCCTCCTTCCACCCTTGTTTGTTGCTGTTTCAAGGGAGGCTAGGCGCTACATTTATCAATTTAAAAAAAGGGGAAACTAGATAGTAGCGTTTGTCTTCTTTGCTCAGTATTAAGGGTCAGGTGTTAAAGGGCATTGGTGTACCGTTTTTCCGGATGAGGGTGTCACAAAGTCGGGGTCTTTAAGTCTGGATTAGGTTTTACGGGGTAAGGGATTGTGCTACTGACTGTAGGGAGTTGTGTTTGTCGCGGCAGTCGTGGCGGTGGGAGGTCATAGAAGCTGGGTCTACTGGATTGTACAGGTGAATGAGAGGGCCTCAATCGTGGGGCTGGACACTTAGAGTTGGGGCACCTGGTTGGCTTAGTGTGGCATCCATCATTGGGTGTCCCGAGCTTGTGGTACGTGGCTGGGGGCAAGATGGAATTGCCGTGGTGGTTTTTGGTCGGTTAAGGTGCATTTAGGCGGCTTCTATGACCTCCCTCGTCAGTTCTAAGTCAAAGAGTTATGTAATTATCATTATAATTATTTATGTTGTTTATGTTATTTATATTATTTAATGAAAAACGGCTGCTGTGGCCGATTTAATCCGAAAAGGACAGGTTATATTTTTTTGCGGACCGCGGAACGGAGCAATGGATGTGGACAGCATACAGAGTGCTGTCTCCATCTTTTGCCGCCCTATTGAAGTAAATGGGTCCGCATCCGAGCCGCAAAAGCTACTGCTCGGATGCAGACCAAAACAACGGTCGTGTGCATGAGGCCGTATAAGAAGGTACCTGGTGGTTCAGTGTTTCAGATAATATCTAAAATAATCCTAAAAGTCACTGTGGCCTAGGGCTCATGCAGAAAACAACATTTTCTTTCAGTATTTTTTGTGGACCACATATGGAGCCCTCATTTCAATGGGTTTGCAAAAAAAAAAAAAAAAGTTACTCCATGTGCATTCCTTTTCCGTATGTCTGTATTTATGTTCTGCAAAAAAATAGAACATGTCCTGTTATTGTCCGCATTACGAACAGGATAGAACAGTTCTATTAAAGGTCAGCTGTTCCCTTCCACAAAATACAGAATGCACACCGACGTCATTCTTATTTTTTGCGGTTCCGTTTTTTGCAGACTGCAAATGACATACAGTTGTGTGCATGGGTTTTTAACTAGGAGACCCTTTTTTGGGTAAGCCTCAATAGTGGTGGAACCTATCTTTTCACCCCTCTCTATTAGGGCTCATGCACATGACCTTATGTATTTTGCGGGTCACAAAAAATTGATCTGGAAAGAAAATAAGTTTGTGTGCATAAGCCCTTAGCCAGAGAGGAGAGACACTACATAGACCAACCTCTGCTCTGGAGATATTGACAGAAACACATAATACAAAAACTAATTAGGAAAAATGTCCTCTTTACACAGACAGCTTTTTTTTTCTTTCTATATGAAAATAAATCCATTTTATCTTTACCACATCTCCTCTACTAAGGATATATATATATATATAGATATATATATATATATATATATATATACACATAGGGATTGCTCTCTCAAGTAGGGCAGCAGTGACGGATACTCGTGCAGACCACAGGGTTAAAGTCCAAATGATGCAGCCATCTTCCCAGACTTTCTCCAGGCATTACTCTCCCCAGACTGACAGCCTGGACTATGCTTTATTTCCCCTTAACGATCCCAGCTGGCTTTAGCTGGGGATCCCTCAGGCTAGGGGAAAACCTGTCTCGGAATGGGGTGAACTGGGGCGTTCCCTCTACCAATCCTACCTTCTCCCAGTCCAATAAAATCCAGCCCATAAACTTAATAACACTGTCTCAGCAACCTACACATTGCTGAGACCATTCTAACCTTCTGGATTTTATTTACCTCACCCAGTTGAGGAAGCTGGGTGGGATATACACCTCTTCCAGGACTTTACCACACACTTTTCTGTTCACCTTACTGATATATATATATATATATATATATATATATATATATCAGAGCATGGCTGTGTAGTATGTACAGTAGTTCAAGTACGAAAAGTGGTTTGGAGGTTTGTGCTGTGCAGTTTTAAAGATAGATTAATATATTATTATATATCTTTTGAAAACACAATGAAATCATTAATACATTTTCCATTCATTAGAAATCCAGCTGTTTAGAAATTGCTTTTCACACAAGAGTTGCATTTTCTGTAAGCTGAAATGTCTCCAGTCTCCACTAGATGGCAGTGTATCTCCCATCAAAAGTTTTGAAAACTTGCGACAATGCATTAAGCAAGGACAAGAGACTTGTACCTGCAGCTCATCTTCTCCTCTTGTCCCCATACCAATGTAGTTAAGGTATTGTAAATGGGAAATGTACAGACACATACCAGTCATTTCTATTTTTTTATAATCTTCTTAATGAATACATATGTCAGCGCAGGTCCTGCAAGAAGAGAAAGAAAACGATAACGGCTGCGCGATCAAGTGGATGAGGTGAGTAATTTTTTTTATTATGTTTTAACCCTCAATAGACATTTTACTTAGCATTCTGTATTAAAGAATGCTATTATTTTCCATTATAACCATGTTATAATGGAAAATAATAAAGTCTACAAAACACCGAACCCAAAAACGAACTTCAGTGAAGAAGTCCGGGTTCGTGTACCAACATTCAGTCTTTTATCATGCGCGCGCAAAACGCATTAAAACACTTTGCACTCGCGCTGAAAAAACTGAACGCAACGCAATCCTACACAAAACTGACTGAAATTGCATGCGCATTGCGTGGGTTTCCCGCAATGCACCCGCAACGCATCCGGACCTCTTCAGCAACGCCCGTGTGAAAGGGGCCTAACTTCTGTTTAAAGGCTATTTTGAAGGTATTATTGATTTTGTAGTATGTATAGCTATAGCTGTTTGATCACTTTGAGGAGGCCAAGCAACCAAAAAAATGGGCGCTGGAATATAAAAAAATAAAATAAAATTACACTGTAGTGGTCAATGTAGAGGAAAAAAATGATATTTTATAGTTCTGGCATTTTCTGGCAAAACAACGATATATATATATAGCTTTCACGTGGAGCAACATTCACTTACTGTTGTCAAAGCCTCGCTAAGCTCCAATCCATAATCTCGCTTAAGCTTCAATCCATAATCTCAATGCAACACAACAAGATGTATAAATGTCTATAGATACTTGCTGAGTCAATCAAGAATACTCACACTACCAGAGGTAATGTACTTTTGTATTTTCGGGTCTGTATTGTATAATGATCCAACAGTATTGGGTCACAGGCCTCTTTTCTTAGGAGAACGCTGAGCTGATTCCTACCCGTACTGCGTGACGTTTCGGGGGTCATGACCCCTTACTCATGCGTACTCATGATCATATAATAAAGACCTCTGGAAGTCTGAGTATTCTTGATTGACTCACCATGCATCTATAGACATTTATACATCTTGCTGTGTTGCATTACGATTTTCTGTCCCAAATTTTTTTTGTTGTTGTTTTGATTTTCATTTGTGTTATTACTCAATACAATGTATAGCAATATGCAGTGAGATTTTACATGGGATTATAGATCATATAACCTTCCAATTAAATAACTTAAACCAATAACTATTAACTAGAATAAGACACGTGGACACATAAATGCATAGATAAAATTAGGCCACGGCCAACTTTATTAAAGAATAGCTTACACAATAGATAATAACCAAATAACTTTAAAACCACACATTAGACCAGCCATAAGCTCGGCCTAAATACCATAATCAACTCATCCACTTGACGGTGAGCAACTTTTCCCACCGGACCATGCCAACTAAACAGCTGGCATGGGCCCCATCCCACCCAAAGCTATTTCAACCATAGTTTGCAAGTCCAGATTAAATATATCTAACCCAATCTTCGAGAAATAAATTTTATCAGAAAAATACAAGCCACCTTCCAGGTGCACGTGTCTAAAGAAAAATCCCCAAACCAGCAGCATAAAACATGCCATAATCCTGTTTATGCAAATTCAAAATTTATTCAAATACTTAACCTCTTAAGGACACATGACGTACCGGTACGTCATGATGTCCTGGTACTTAAGGACACATGACGTACCGGTACGTCATGAATGGTTCCGATCACCGCCGCTCGGCGGGCGGTGATCGGAACCCGGTGCCTGCTCAAATCATTGAGCAGGCACCTGGGGCAAATCCCCCGGGGGGTCCTGTGACCCCCCCATGTCGGCGATCGCAGAAAACCGCAGGTCAATTCAGACCTGCGGTTTTCTGCGTTTCCGGGTTATTCGGGTCTCTGAGGACCCGATAACCCGGAACAGGATGGTGATGGTGGTGTGATTTCACTCCACCAATCACCATCCAGCGATCCTGAGTGGTGATGGTGACATCACCACTCAGGATCGCTTTCTGATTGGTCAGTGGGCGGTCCGGCGGCAGATTCAAAAGAGGCAGGCGCTCCTCTCCTCCTCCTTTTGTGTTCCGGAGCCGGAGGAGAGAGTAGCTGCCTGCACGTGTCTGCTGCAACCGCTGCATCGCTGCCTGCACCCGATCTGTGCCCCCAGGACCCGATCTCTGCCACCAGCACCCCCCCATCAGGTACATAGGGACAGCTAGGGAAAGTTTGGGTTAGGCAGGGAAAAAAAGGGAAAGTTAGTTTTTTTACTTTTCATTGCATCACCCTAGTTAGGGTGTCTGGGGTCCACAGCTCAGCTGTGTGACCCTAGACCCCCCAGGGGTGCTGCCACTTGCCCCCCCCCTGCCCCCCCTCCCCCCTTCCCCCACTTTTTTGGGGTGCAGGATTTTTATTTTTTATTTTGTGTACGCTGACTGTGGCCGGCACTCTTAGCGTCCGGCCACTGTTAGCGCATCGCACACCCCACCGCTGATCAACTTCGGACGGTTGATCAGCGGTTTTTAATTTTTTTTTTCACCTTTTTTGGCCTTTTTTTAGTCAGTTTTTTTTTTTTTGTGTTAGTTTTAGGGTGAGTTCGTGAACACCCGTGCCCCCACACACACGCACACAAAATAAAGAGTTACACACACGCACATACACACGCAGACACACACTCCCCTATGGCCCGCCGGACGTTCTCGGCCGAGGAGGCATACGCCCAGCTTGCCTCCGACTCCGAGAGTCCCAGTGAGGATGAGGATGACCCCACATTCCTGTTGTCATCCGCATCCTCCTCATCATCTAGCGATGATGATGAGCCCCCAAGGCGGCGGAGACGCTGCCAGGCGGAGCAAGGGGACCGCCATGTTAGGGACCCTGCGGCCCAGCCTAGTACGAGCAGCTCTGGGGCTCGTACTGGTTTCCCGGCCCACCAGTTAAATCCACCGGAGCACCCTGCCAGTGAATTTGTCTGGTGTAGCCCAGAGCGATACGAGCCCGTGATTCCTGATTTTGTAGGCCAATCAGGAATCCAGATTTCCACAGTGGGCTACACTGAATATGACTTTTTTCGTCATTTTTTCAGTGACCCACTGGTAAATCTGATGGTGGAGCAGACGAATCTGTATGCCCAACAGTTCGTCACTCAACACCCGGGCTCCTTTTTGGCCAGGCCCGGTGGCTGGACGCCGGTCAGTGCAGCCGAAATGAGGACATTTTGGGGCCTCGTGCTGCATATGGGCCTGGTCAAGAAACCCAGTGTCAGGCTGTACTGGAGTGGGGACGTCCTATACCAGACCCCACTTTACAGTACGGCCATGACATGCTCCCGGTTTGAGGCCATCCGGAAATGTCTGCATTATTCCGATAATGCAGCATGTCCCCCCCCGAGGTGATCCTGCCCATGACCGTCTGTACAAGATACGGCCGGTCATCGATCACTTTGGGGCCAAATTCATGGAGGCCTAAGTACCTGGAAGAGAGGTCGCGGTTGATGAGTCTCTCATTGCGTTCAAGGGGAGACTCATTTTCCGCCAGTATGTGCCCTCCAAGCGGGCGAGGTATGGCGTGAAGCTATACAAAATTTGTGAGAGTACCTCAGGGTACACTTACAAATTTCGTATATACGAGGGGCGAGATTCCCGGATTCAACCCCCAGAATGTCCCCCCACTCTGGGTGTTACCGGGAAACTTGTGTGGGACCTTATGTTCCCACTGCTGGATAAGGGTTACCACCTTTACGTGGATAACTTTTATACCAGTATCCCCTTGTTCCAGTCCCTTGCCGCCAGATCCACGTTCGCTTGTGGGACCGTGCGGAAAAATCAACGCGGCCTCCCTGCCCTCCCCCTCCAGGTACCTATCCCCAGGGGTGAGACCCGTGCCCTCACCACTGGAAACCTGTTGCTGGTCAGGTATAAGGACAAGAGGGATGTCCTTATGCTGTCCACAATTCATGGTAACGGCATCACCCCTGTCCCTGTGCGAGGTACCGCGGCAACGGTCCTCAAGCCCGATTGTATCGTTGCCTACAATCGGTATATGGGAGGAGTTGATCTCTCTGATCAAGTCCTCAAGCCATATAACGCCATGCGCAAAACCCGGGCATGGTACAAAAAAGTTGCGGTCTACTTGGTGCAGGTTGCCATGTACAACTCTTTTGTACTATCCCGAAGCGCTGGCAGCACAGGGACATTCCTCCAGTTCTATGAGGCAGTCCTCAAGGCCCTGATCTTTTCGGACCGGGAAAGAGCAGGCCGGAGTACCTCGGGAACTGTAGGCGCCCGGATCGTCCCTGGCCAACACTTTCCAGGTGTGGTCCCCCATACTGGAAAGAAGGGACGAACCCAAAAAAGGTGCAGAGTGTGTCACAGGAGGGGGATACGGAAGGACACCACAACTCAATGTGACACGTGCCCCGATCATCCGGGCCTCTGCATTATTGGTTGCTTCAGGGAGTATCACACTTCCATGGAGTACTAAATTTATATCCCAATTTAGGACTGACATCGGATAAAAAAAACTGGTTCTCAGACTTGAGACACCCAAAAAAACTAAAATAATTTATTAAAAGTATACATATTAGGTATTGCCGTGTCAGTAATAATCTCCTCTATAAAAATACCCCATGACCTAACCCCCCAGATTAACACGGTCAAGGAAAAAAAAAAAAAAAAAGGTGCAAAAAAGTTTTTTTTTTGTCACCTTACATAACAAAAAGTTTAATAGCAAGCGATCAAAAAGTCATATAGCCCCCCAAATAGTGCCAATAAAACCGTCCGCTCGTCCCGCAAAAAATGAGCCCCCACATAAGATAATCGGATAAGAAAAAAAAAAAAAATGACACTTAGACTTTAGAGATACAAAATTATTTTTTTTGTATCAAAAAGGATAATATAGTCTAAAACCTAAATAATTATAAAAAAAAGTAGACTTATTAGGTATCGCCGTGTCCGTAAGAATCTCCTCTATAAAAATATCCCATGACCTAACCCCCCAGATTAACACGGTTAAAAAAAAAAATGAAAACGGTGCCAAAAACTCAATTTTTGGCACTTTTTCATTTCAATCCGTTTTTTCCGGTAACAAAACAAGGGTTAACAACCAAACAAAAGTTAATATTTATTACCCTGATACTGCAGTTTACAGAAATGCCATATTTGTGGTCGTAAACTGCTGTATCAGTAAAAGGGAGGCCGCAAAAGGAAAGGACCGACGTGGTTTCTGGAAGGCCGATTTTGATGGCCTTTTTTATGGACTGGTTTATTTACACCATGTCCCTTTTGAAGCCCCCCTGATGCCCCCCTAGAATAAAAACTCCCTAAAAGTGACCCCATCTAAGAAACTACACCCCTCAAGGTATTCAAAACTGATTATACAAACTTTATTAACCCTTTAGGTGTTCCTCAACAGTTAATGGCAAATGGAGATGAAATTTCAGAATCTCAATTTTTGGTAACCTTGCCTCACAAAAATGTAATATAGAGCAACCAAAAATCATATGTACCCTAAAAATAGTCCCCCAAATAATGCCACCTTATCCCATAGTTTCCAAAATGGGGTCACTTTTAGGGAGTTTCTACTCCAGGGGTGCATCAGGGGGGTTGAAACAGGACTCGGTGTAAATAAACCGGTCCATAAAAATCAGCCCTCCAAAAACCAAACGGCGCACCTTTCACTCTACTCCCCGCTGTGTGGCCGTACAGTAGTTTACGGCCACATATTGGGTGTTTCTGTAAACGGCAGAGTCAGGGCAATAGAGATACAGTCTTGTTTGGCTGTTAACCCTTGCTTTGTTAGTGGAAAAAATGGGTTAAAATGGAAAATTAGACAAAAAAATCTAATTCTCAAATTTCATCCCCATTTGTCAATAACTCTTGCGCAACACCTAAAGGGTTAACGACGTATGTAAAATCAGTTTTGAATACCTTGAGGGGTGTTCTTTCTTAGATGGGGTCATTTTTAGGGAGTTTCTACTCCAGGGGTGCATCAGGGGGGTTGAAACAGGACACGGTGTAAATAAACCGGTCCATAAAAATCAGCCCTCCAAAAACCAAACGGCGCACCTTTCACTCTACGCCCCGCTGTGTGGCCGTACAGTAGTTTACGGACACATATTGGGTGTTTCTGTAAATGGCAGAGTCAGGGCAATAGAGATACAGTCTTGTTTGGCTGTTAACCCTTGCTTTGTTAGTGGAAAAAATGGGTTAAAATGGAAAATTAGACAAAAAAATCAAATTCTCAAATTTCATCCCCATTTGTCAATAACTCTTGCGCAACACCTAAAGGGTTAACGACGTATGTAAAATCAGTTTTGAATACCTTGAGGGGTGTACTTTCTTAGATGGGGTAACTTTTAGGGAGTTTCTGCTCTAGGGGTGCATCAGGGGGCTTCAAATGGGACATGGTGTAAATAAACCAGTCCATAAAAATCAGCCTTCCAAAAACCAAACGGCGCACCTTTCACTCTACGCCCCGCTGTGTGGCTGTACAGTAGTTTACGGCCACATATTGGGTGTTTCTGTAAACGGCAGAGTCAGGGCAATAAAGATACAGTCTTGTTTGGCTGTTAACCCTTGCTTTGTTAGTGGAAAAAATGGGTTAAAATGGAAAATTAGACAAAAAAATGAAATTCTCAAATTTCTTCCCCATTTGCCAATAACTCTTGTGCAACACCTAAAGGGTTAACGACGTATGTAAAATCAGTTTTGAATACCTTGAGGGGTGTAGTTTCTTAGATGGGGTCATTTTTGGGAGGTTTCTATTATCTAAGCCTCACAATATGACTTCAAACCTGAACTGGTCCATAAAAAGTGGGATTTTGAAGATTCCTGAAAAATTTCAAAATTTGCTTCTAAACTTCTAAGCCTTGTAACATCCCCAAAAAATAAAATATCATTCCCAAAATGCTACAAACATGAAGTAGACATATGGGGAATGTAAAGTCATCACAATGTTTGGGGGTATTACTAGGTATTACAGAAGTAGAGAAACTGAAACTTTGAAATTTGCTAATTTTTGCAATTTTGGGGTAAATTAGGTATTATTTTGTGCAAAAAAAATTTTTTGGGGGGACTTCATTTTACCACTGTCATGAAGTACAATATGTGACGAAAAAACAATCTCAGAACGGCCTGGATAAGTCAAAGCGTTTTAAAGTTATCAGCACTTAAAGTGACAGTGGTCAGATTTGCAAAAAATGTCCCTATGGGGTTAAAATTCACATAGGACAACCACAGCAATCGAGGAACCATTTCGGAGAAATTTCAAGATCGGGCACATCGAGTCTGTGACAGATAAATATTTTTAATAACATTTTAACAATAACAGTCCTTTCTGGCTTATTTTTTTATTTTTTTCATGGAAAGCAACTATAAATAGAATAAATAAATAGAATAATGATGAATATTCAATTTCAACGAATATAAGACGAATATTCAATAGAATATTTGCGAAATATCGTGAAATCGAATATGGCACCTCCTGCTCATCACTAATAAACACCCCTAATGCTTAACCAACGCCCTAACTGTTGCTGGGGCTTCTAACCTTCCTAGCCCAGCAACAATCCAACGATAGGACATATTACTGGTCAATCAAGCCTAACCTTCCCTTCCCTAGATACAAGGCTATTTTTAGCCACCTTGACTATCCACTTTCGGCAGTAAAAATTCCCGCCAAAACGAATAGCCAGCTAACATGGGATGATCATAATCCCATGAGGATCCCTCCATATTTTCATATACGGGAGCCTGACATTACTTCTAGTGGAAGGTATAGACGGCATGTTGCCTTCTAAATAATTTTGAAACCTTTATTTCTTTAGGAGATTTGAAGCTCTGTTGCTGTAAATGGAGGTCTCTGTACAATTTTAGACCCTGTGAGATTAACATTACATGGTATTCAGTGGGAGAGAGTTAAGGGGGATACCTCAGTTTAGCAAATGGCCTTTCTCATGTAGGCAAAGATAACAAGACACTAATTAATGTACTGTCATTGTCCATACTGCCTCCATTGCTGTCTTCATTTTTTCCATCACATTATACACTGCTTGTTTCAGGGGGTTATGACCATCCTGCAATCCAGAAGAAGTGCTTGCACAATATAGGAAAAAGCGCTGGCGCCTCTGGTGAAGGGGACCGTGGGAATGCACACATGCGCAGCAGCTCTCATCATGGCCACCTCGTATTTGACCTGCAGTAGTGGTCGTAATCACTGTATACAAGCAGTGTATAATGTGATGGAAAAATGAATCCAGCCAGCAAAGGAGGCAATATGGACAATCACAATACATTAGTAAGTGCCTTGTATTAACTTTCTCTAAATGATACAGGCCATTTGATGAAGTGAGACAACCCCTTTAAGTTCAGTACAATGTAGGTGTGTACTTTATTATATACTGGAGCAATGAGCTGATAGGATCCCGTGCTCCAAGAAGCCCAGACCTGACTCCTCCTCATGCAGTTCTGATGTCTCCAGCTCTTCACATATCCTACAGCACAATACAGGGTTTCAGATGACAGCTGCTCTCCAGACATCAGAGCTACAATGAGGAAGAACCACCACATTGTCTGCATTGTACTGGTTCTCTGCTCAGGTAATGAGGAATATGCATGTAGTGCAGAAAATATGACAAATTAATGAAGATGGTATTATAATTTGTCATGTATAAGTCATTTGTCCTATGTCTGGGATAAAAATAATGATTATGGATGTGATCTTTTCCAGGACAAGTTGTTGGAGACTCCATTAAGTCAATGAATTCTCAGACATCTACTGAAGAAGGCCAGAAAGTCACTCTCTCCTGCTCCTATACAACCACATATTCCTCTGCATATAATCTCTTTTGGTATCGTCATTATCCTGGATCAGCTCCACAATTTATATTATATAAAGCCAATAAAGGCTCTGCTAGTAATGCTGCTCCATTTGCTGGGGAGAGATTTATATCTGAGGTGACATTAAACTCTACAGAGCTGGTTATCAGTGATGTGAAGACGGAGGACTCAGCCACCTACCTCTGCGCTCTGCAGGCAGCACAGTGTCACACATCTAACCTCTCCTCCTACAGAAACCTCATAGTCAATGGTTTATGAAAGAAGAACTGGTGTTTCTATAGATTTCTGCACCGCCTCTTGTGTCTATAACAAAGGAATACACTTGATACATGTACAGATCTAGTACACAACTATCAGAACTGAATTTGTCCCGTACAGTACATTATACTTCTGCAGATGTTGAACACAAAGATAACACTGAAAATGTGAGATTGGTTCTTGTTTGGAAGTCACAGAATAAAAAAGAAAGAACACTGAGATTTTCTATTATTCGAAAGAAAATGCACCTATATACTACAAATTTGATGTTTTGTCTGTTGTATTGTGTTTCTAGAGGTCCCTTTTGATCATCCAGTAGTAAACTGGCAAAGTTTCAGAGCTCTATTTACCTTTGTAACACTTATTAATGACTGATTTCCTTATGAAAATGCTCCCCATGTTTGGTACTGAGTGTACCGTCATCAAGAACACAAAGGAACAAGAAGAACAGCCAAAAGAACCCTAATGTAACCCAACTTTTTTTCAATCTGCGCATGCGTTCCTTCCCCTTCAAAAGCACAAACAATCCATCCACTCAAGGTCAATAGCTCCCTCCATGTTTACCCAGAGATGCAGAACAAAAAGATCAGTATCAATCAACCTTTGTTAGGTCATAGCATAATATGTTAGGAGATATATTCAACTGTAAAATATATACACACACATATATATATTGCAGGTTCATTGTGAAAACACAAAGGTGCAGCAGTGCTTCTCACAGCATTTTGCACCTTGGGCTTTCATCAGCTCTGCCCTGTTTTTCCAGCTTGAAGAGTATGGATCCCTAGAAAGTACAGTATATGTGATAACTACGGAGCATGCTGGAAATGTGAAGCAGAACAATAGCGAACCAAAGGTGCAGATCTCTATGAAAAGCACTGCTGCACCTTCAAGTTTTTAGTAGGTCCCCTTAAAAACTTTGAAGACACAATATGACTGAATTGATCAAGATGGCCGCTCTTTATTCATGTATGGCTCTAAAATGTTATTCTTCTCTTACACCTTTAATAGATGTCAGCAGAACACCCTCTGACAGTTCTCTCCAGATTCCTCCATACACATATATTCTCAGCTTGGCCAAGCATGCATGTGTATTCATTAGAGGGAGACAAGGAAGCAGCTGGCCGACTCTTCTTTATCTCCCAGAACAACAGGCATTACATTTCAACACATCCAAACCTTCTTTCCCCTCCCAGAAGTATTGTATTAGCAGCATTAGTGACTGCTGTGGGGCCCGCAGAGGCAGGGGGATCTAGACCTTTAGTCCCTTTGGTCTCCCCTGCCAAACTGTATATATATATATATATATATATATAAAATAGAAAAGAGAGAAGCAGCACACAAAAATGTGGGTGCAAAAAAATCCTCCAAGGGGACCTGTGACCAAGGTCCCAAGTATGGATAATATGGCAAAAAGAAGGCAGCACTCCAAATAGTTGTGAAAAAGTGGACGGTTTATTGATGAGTGAATAAACCGTCCACTTTTTCACAACTATTTGGAGTGCTGCCTTCTTTTTGCCATATTATATATATATATATATATATATATATATATATATATAGTATCTGAACAGGGGACCCTCCTGCCCTTTGGTTATGGTGGGCAGCTTGTAGCTTACGGTGTTTGCACCACATGCAGAGGAGGCTGTAGCCAAATTAGCAGCAATTACAGTACTTTCTTTGCCAAAGTCTGCAATCCCTTTCTGTTGGCTAAACCTTCTATGAATCCTTTCCCTTCTGAGGGCTGGCACATAAGTTGCTTGTGGGCTTTAGGAGGGTGGAATCTCCCTACCGTGGCTTCTCCTTGCTGCTCTAAGGTGTTCACTCCTCAGCAATCAGCCGATAACTCTCAGAATCGTCCTCCTAGAAGGGAAGGGTGGAGCCAGCCCTGTCTAGCCTCAGAAAGAGCAGGATCTGCTCTGTTCATTGGAAGAATGGGGCTAGATAAGTATTACTAATTTAGGAAATCTACTCTATATTTCCTTTAAGCTGAAATCTTTGTATTCTCCACTAGATGGAGCACTCCCACCTTACAGCTGGTTATTCATCTCCAGTTTAAACTTTTGGAGACTTGTGACATACTGCAAGGAAAAGAGAAATAGGTGTATGCCCACATGGGATGTAAAGTACAATAGGAAAAGTTGGCTGCAGATTTTGTTATGGATCAGCAGGAAACAATATGACTTCGGGTCCATTCACACAACCGTATGGTCGCTGTGCCCGTGTTGCGGACCACAAATTAACTTGAATCTGTGTGGTGAAGAAGCAGGGACTCGTAAGCCCAAGAAAGCACTTCCAAGTGTTTCCATGGGCTTTCGTTCTGTGCCTTCGCTCCGCAAAAGATAGGATATGTTCTATCTTTTGCTGTATTTTTCAAATTGCGGACTCGTTCAAGTCAATGCGTCCGCATTCGCAGGACAGGGTTCACGCGGCCAGTGCCTAATATGGGCACCACGGCCATATGGTCGTGTGAATGAGCCCTGCTAATAAACATGGATTATATGTGGTTTCTGCTGTGGAAATGTCTATGGCATTCACCCTAGGAATTATAAAGGGTGAAATCCGTAGTGAAGATCTGCAGCATAGATTGACATGCTGTACATTGTAAACTAACTCCGCAGGTCAATTTACACTGCAGTTTTTTTTTCCACAAGATGTGGATGAGATTTCTTAAAATCTTATCCTGGCACTGTACAAAGCTGTAGACTTTCCAAATGAGGTTCCTTGCCATTACACTATGCGTCATCTCCTGTAAAGTGGCGGCATAGTGTAGTTAGAAGTACTCGCTCCATTCAAATGAATGGAACCAGTACTCGTTATTACACTGTACTTCTGAATTGAGATGCAGTGTAATGGAGAGGAAGCAGGGCTCACATGGAGTGCCATCTCCTCATCAAACAGCTGATTCATAACCTATCCCGAGGATGGGTCATCAATTTAAATCGCTGCACATCCACTTTAATCCTGCCTCAAGAAAACACTTGAGAGACAAGACAGCAGTGGTCAGTGAAATTCAACATCACAGACACTGCTGCAAGGCGAGGGTCAACAGCTCAGATACCACCACCTACCTAAACCATTGCTAGACCAGAATAACATTAAAGCAAATGTGTCATCAGAAATTGACCTATTGTTTAATTCATGCATTTATGTTTAACATATTTCTAAAGAATTTTGATGATACTATTTTTAATTTTCCATGTCTCAAGATCTTTTTTTAAACAAAAACCATAAAGTCCTGAAGTTTTTGCCCTGGCTACTAAGCCAAATAATTGAGTCCACTTCTTGACCTGTACAGATCACTTTACTGTAGTTTTATATCCAGCAGCCACATCCCTCACACCCTGTACAAAAGACATCAGCAACATCCCTCCCACCCTGTACAGAAGATGTCAGCAGTCACATCCCTACCACCCTGTAGAGAAGATGTCAGTAGTCATATTCCTCCCACCCTGTACAGAAGATGTCATCAATGATCCCTCCCAACCCTTACAGAAGATGTCAGCAGTCACATCCCTACCACCCTGTAGAGAAGATGTCAGCAGTAACATCCCTCCCACCCTATACAGAAGATGTCATCAATGATCCCTCCCAACCCTTACAGAAGATGTCAGCAGTCAGATCTCTCCCACCCTGTAGAGAAGATGTCAGCAGTCATATTCCTCCCACCCTGTACAGAAGATGTCAGCAGTAAGAGCCCTCCCACCATGTACAGAAGATGTCAGCAGTCAGATCCCTCCCACCCTGTACAGAAGATGTCAGCAGTCACATCCCTCCCATCCTATACAGAAGATGTCAGCAGTCAGATCCCCCCCACCCTGTACAGAAGATGTCAGCAGTCAGATCCCTCCCACCATGTACAGAAGATGTCAGCAGTCACATCCCTCCCACCTGTACAGAAGATGTCAGCAGTCAGATCCCTCCCACCGTCTACAGAAGATGTCAGCAGTCAGATCACTCCCATCCTGTACAGAAGATGTCAGCAGTCAGATCCCTCCCACACTGTACAGAACATGTCAGCAGTCAGATCCCTCCCACCCTGTACAGAAGATGTCAGCAGTCAGATCTCTCCCACCCTGTAGAGAAGATGTCAGCAGTCACATCCCTCCCACCCTATACAGAAGATGTCAGCAGTCACATCCCTCCCACCCTGTACAGAAGATGTCAGCAGTCACATCCCTCCCACTCTATACAGAAGATGTCAGCAGTCAGATCCCTCCCACCCTGTACAGAAGATGTCAGCAGTCAGATCTCTCCCACCCTGTACAGAAGATGTCAGCAGTCAGATCCCTCCCACCCTGTACAGAAGATGTCAGCAGTCAGATCCCTCCCACCCTGCACAGAAGATGTCAGCAGTCAGATCCCTCCCACCCTATACAGAAGATGTCAGCAGTCAGATCCCTCCCACCCTGTACAGAAGATGTCAGCAGTCAGATCCCTCCCACCCTGTACAGAAGATGTCAGCAGTCAGATCCCTCCCACCCTGTACAGAAGATGTCAGCAGTCACATCCCTCCCACCCTGTACAGAAGATGTCAGCAGTCACATCCCTCCCACCCTGTACAAAAGATGTCAGCAGTCACATCCCTCCCACCCTGTACAGAAGATGTCAGCAGTCAGATCCCTCCTACCCTGTACAGAAGATGTCAGCAGTCACATCCCTCCCACCCTGTACAGAAGATGTCAGCAGTCAGATCCCTCCCACCCTGTACAGAAGATGTCAGCAGTCAGATCCCTCCTACCCTGTACAGAAGATGTCAGCAGTCAGATCCCTCCTACCCTGTACAGAAGATGTCAGCAGTCAGATCCCTCCTATCCTGTACAGAAGATGTCAGCAGTCAGATCCCTCCTACCCTGTACAGAAGATGTCAGCAGTCACATCCCTCCCACCCTGTACAGAAGATATCAGCAGTCACATCCCTCCCACCCTGTACAGAAGACATCTACAGTCACATCCCTCCCACCCTGTACAGAAGATGTCAGCAGTCACATCCCTCCCACCCTGTACAGAAGATGTCAGCAGTCAGATCCCTCCCACCCTGTACAGAAGATGTCAGCAGTCACATCCCTCCCACCCTGTACAGAAGATGTCAGCAGTCAGATCCCTCTTACCCTGTACAGAAGATGTCAGCAGTCACATCCCTCCCACCCTGTACAGAAGATGTCAGCAGTCACATCCCTCCCACCCTGTACAGAAGATGTCAGCAGTCAGATCCCTCCTACCCTGTACAGAAGATGTCAGCAGTCAGATCCCTCCTACCCTGTACAGAAGATGTCAGCAGTCAGATCCCTCCTACCCTGTACAGAAGATGTCAGCAGTCACATCCCTCCCACCCTGTACAGAAGATGTCAGCAGTCACATCCCTCCCACCCTGTACAGAAGATGTCAGCAGTCACATCCCTCCCACCCTGTACAGAAGATGTCAGCAGTCACATCCCTCCCACCCTGTACAGAAGATGTCAGCAGTCAGATCCCTCCCATCCTATACAGAAGATGTCAGCAGTCAGATCCCTCCCACCCTATACAGAAGATGTCAGCAGTCAGATCCCTCCCACCCTGTACAGAAGATGTCAGCAGTCACATCCCTCCCACCCTGTACAGAAGATGTCAGCAGTCACATCCCTCCCACCATGTACAGAAGATGTCAGCAGTCAGATTCCTCCCACCCTATACAGAAGATGTCAGCAGTCACATCCCTCCCACCCTGTACAGAAGATGTCAGCAGTCAGATCCCTCCCACCCTGTACAGAAGATGTCAGCAGTCACATCCCTCCCACCATGTACAGAAGATGTCAGCAGTCACATCCCTCCCACCCTATACAGAAGACATCTACAGTCACAGTGCTTGTTTTTGTCAGTGAGCTGGTGCTGCTGTTTGGTGCTTGTGTTTTCCTCTAACTCTGGGCAGAATGTTGGGTGTTATGTCTTCTAATATATGTATTACCTTCCTCATACTATTTTATTATTTTTCATGTAAGTATAATATAGTTATTATTACTGACACATCTGTATATGTGTATTGCTGTTTGTACTGTTGTAAAGATAGAGGGGTCTGGCGTGCTGTTGTCCATGGAGTCGAGCACAACTGTATTGCGACTGAACAAAACTGTTGTAACACTTCATAGTATAAAGTCTATTACGTGTGATTTTAGAACAAATTACTTTGTTACATTAATCAAGATGTATTATCATTTTTTTTATTTTTTTTATGTTAACAGGTTCAGTGCTGGGAAATGTTATCACCTCAGAAAAACAAAACATGAATGCTAAACTTGGGGAATCAGTAACATTAACCTGTAACTACTCAACCAGCAGCTCTTCCCCATATCTGCACTGGTATCGTCAGTACCCCCACCAAATGCAGTATATCCTCAGCCGGGGGGCAAAGAGCTATTCAAGCTTAAAGCGTGAGAATCCAGAACTGGAGCCTGAAAAATTCCAGTCAGAGACCAGCGACACATCCACCTCTTTATCCATCTCCAGCCCGACCGTGTCTGATTCTGCCTTGTACTTGTGTGCTCTCGGTGATGGAGCACAGTGGTGAACATGTACTTATATAAAGTGTTAAAAGCACAATGTAATATACTGTTACAGACGCTAGGTGGCGCAGTGCAACAACATCCACATATTGGTATTCTAACTGCTCTGTATTTTATAAATTTTACCCTGTTCATAGTTCTTATTTTTAGGATGTGCATCTAAAAAAAAAAGTTTAAAAAATGAGTGGTCTTAATAATATTAAACGGCGACAGATAATAACTCGTATTGGGAAGTAGTTTATTTGTTTATTACTTCAAAGATATTTTAAATGTTTTAGAATAACATTTCCGAATGTCCTTATGATAGTCCACAATGAGGGGAATCTATTAATACTGGTGCTCTTTGTGTTCAGTATGCCAATGTGCCTCCGTGTGCGGCATGCACTAAATTTATCAACAGTGTGAATGTTTTGTTGACTAACCCCTTCCTGCCTTACTGCATACCATTACATTGTGTGAAATATGTAATTTCTGAGAGCCACCATAACAGTATAGTGCAGTGATAGCTGTGTACATGGCATCATTTGCACCTGTGCAATACAGCCAGCACCCTGCTTTTATGGATTTGATTCAAAATATTGTAACCCCAATGCCGGCTGTTAAGCCCCTTAGGATGCATAGATCAATAATGACTGCAACATCTAAATGGTTAAACATTAGGAGGGGCCCCTACCGTCAACCCAGTGGTTCCCCCCTCAAAGGACTTCAAGGTGCTATTGGGTTTCTATGACAGCCAGGGACCTAAAGGCATAATACACTGAAACACAGAGGCATTGTAGTGTATTATAGAAGCACCCAAATGACCGTATGGTAAAGTCACATAGTGGGACTAACAAAAATTGTAAAATGATTAATAGAATTTTCAGGAAAAAAAAAAAAAGAATAAAAAATTCCAAGTAAAAATAGATATCACATCTGTAACTACCTGAACAATAAAACTATTGTAGTGAACCTTGATAAAATTGTTAAAAACAAGGCCAGAACTGCTGATTCTTTTTGGCAATCCTGTCTCCTAAAAAGTTAAATAAAAAAAGATCAAACAGTCATGCATACGACAAAATGGTATCAATGAAAACTATCACTGATTGTGTAAAAAATCCACCATAAGGCGAACTCCATAACAACAAAAGCCCCCAAAAAACAATGGCAGAAATACTTTGATTTTCCACTCTCCCTAAAAAATTAATACATTATACATTATGTGTACTCCAAGCTGTTACAAAATATGTCTCAATCCACAAAAAACAAGCCCTCAATTTGATAGAGCAATAACCCCCCCCCCCCAGAAAAAAATAATATAAATATTGCATTATTAAGCACCAAACTACTGTACACACTGTAATTACCCCATCACAAACTACTGTAGTAACTAGTAACCATCCCACTGCTATGGATGCCATGATAAGGGGAAGCCTGGTGCTGAATTCCTGTTCCCAACATGAAGTAGCAACATTTTCCTACAAGCTGGGTCCTGGCTTGAATGTGGTGGCACTTATTTGTGGCTAGGTGACATTTTTGACATCAGGCTGAATTAGTGAAAGCTTGAGTAGTCCAGCACTCTATAAATTAAAATAGTTCACATCATTACACAAGGTCGGAATTTCATCTCTTTGCTGATGTGTTTCAGGCAGTAACGGCAGGTTCACATCAACATTATGAATTCCGTTATTGTTTTCTGTTATAACATGGCTATAACGAAAAATAACGGAATTCAAAACGGAAACATTTAGAGGCATTCTATTTTGATCCGTCATAATAGAGGTCTATGGGAAAGCATAATGGATCCGTCTGGTTCCCGTTATTCAGGATGGAAAATAAAATCCTACAAAGACAGAATGGTGTTCCCCTACATTGCCTCATATGCATTGTTTCCACACGTTGGAACTCTAAGCTCCACATGTTGGACCGGCTGTATAAGCAGAGGAAACCTGTGACCTATTTCTTCATGATTCAGACGGACTACTCCCCAATGTAACTTCGACGTTAGCCAGTGGCAGCTCATGCGTGTGACCTGCCATTTTCTCAGGCTCTTTGAGGAGGCCACTTTATTTATCAGTAGCCAGGACTGTAGGATAAATTATTTAGTTCCACTCCTTCACATCCTGGAAAGGAGGCTGATAAATCTGACTGGCGAGGGGAGAGAAGACGTGGTGCCTACATCTTACGGAAACCTGAGCCCTGTGGAGGCTGAACTGGCACAGGAGGAAGAAGATATAAATGCCCAGGAATTCTATACAGAACTGGGTGGTTTATCTTCCCAAGCGACAGAAGAGGAGCAGGAGGAGCTAGAGGGCGATGATGAAGATGACGCGGATGACCCCGACAGAGAGTGGTAGTATGCACTGGAGATGGAGGCAGGGAGGCATTACAATTACAAGATCTAAATGTAGTGTCTTGAGTTCTACTGTTGTTTTTCTTCGATTTGATTTCACCAAACATTTAACTGATCGCCGATCACGATCATTCAAGATTTTTTAATAATGCGTTGGACAGTTCTTAACCCAATTTTAGTAGTTTCTGCAATCTCCTTAGATGTTTTCTCTGCTTGATGCATGCCAATGATTTGACCCTTCTCAAACAGACTAACATCTTTTCCACGACCACGAGATGTGTCTTTCGACATGGTTGTTTAAGAAATGAGAAGCAACTCATTGCACCAGTTGGGGTTAAATAACTTATTGCCAGCTAAAAGATAATCTCTCATGCAGTAATTATCCAATAGGAGGCTCATAACTATTTACTTAGTTAAATCCAGGTGGCGACTTTTTTGTGGACGGGCAGTGTATATAATAACACACACTATATACCCCACACATAGTCTATAGATGAAAGTTTTTCTCCTGTTGGTCAGGAGAAGCTTTCTTTGTCTAAATGCCATAATTTGCTGGTTCATTTAGCGTTACCCATGGTGCACCACAGGGAGGCTAACCAACTGTACACCCCATACTGTACCATCACTTCACTAAACAGGTACATCTGCTCAGCTGGCCAATATACGATTGCTCATACCCCACACACATACAAAAGCAATACAATGCAATCTTATAACGGTAACTTTACGTACATGTGCCGCCAGTGGCCGTATTGCACCCCGCATACAGCGGGTCCACAATACACAGCCACCGGCGTGTGCACCCTGCATCAAGGATCACGTACGCATTCACTTCAATGGGTCCGCAATCCAGGAGATGCGGTGTGGAACCTCACGGAAGCATCTCACTTTTAGCGGAACGGACATATCACGGACCCTTTCAAGTGAATGGGTCTGGAATCCGTCTGCAGTAGACGCTCGGATGTTGCCCATGCATTGGGGACCGCTATTGTGACACCACTGCCTCAGCGTCCTGCGATGAAATTGGGCGGATGCCACGCTCAAAGAAATCACGGATGAGGCGGACACCCCGGACACCTGCACCCGCCCCTCCATGGGTAGAGGAGCGGCCCCGTGCTGGCAGCGGTCCAGCACTAGAACCCACTCCCATTTCCACTCATGATGTGGTTTTATATATACACCCAAAAAAAAAAAAAAGAAAATAAAGAGGGAATTTGAGCAAACTTTATTAGGGCGGGGACAATGGGGCAATAATGAACTAAAATATAGAATAAACCCAAAAACTGTAAAACAATATTTTTTTTTCACACACAAAAGACGCAGACACTAATCACAAAATAAATAAAGCCTAAAACACTAGGACTTTTATTTTTTTTCACAGATGGATGAAACAGACAGCTAAACACTACACTATCCTATATCCCTATCTAACCTAAAGTACACCTTGCTCTGGAAATTATCAGCTAAAATATTCCCTAACTAATAATCTAATCTAGCTAACTGGATTATATATTTAAGCTAACTCTATAACCTACACAGGGCCGGCACCACCCATAAGCAGAGTAGGCACTCTGGAGTCCGAATCCCAAGCAGAAGCACCCGGCCGCCGCCTGCGCCCCACCCCCTATTTGGAATAATCAACTCCATCTGTTCCTGTACTTGCCGTCTGGATGCAGCGAGTGCGAGCATGAGTTTGTTCAGTCACTTCGGGCAGAGCGAGCGGCACGCAGCTGACACACACCTACGAGACCCTGGTGTATTTAAATCTCATTTAGTCTGTCTTTTTCCTGGGATTTAATCTCACAACCTTTCACATCAGAGGCAAGGCATTTACCCACACAGCTATGAGAGCTGTACAGCCAGTTACTTTAAAAAATAGTGTACATCCATACACACGACAGCTGCCCCAACACACCCAGCACTGCTACATCCATACACTGTGTACTGGGGCAGCTGTCATGTGTATGGATGTACACTAGGTATCAAAGTTATCTACAGTAGAAGTCTTATATTTTTTTTTTGTAACTGCCTATACAGCTATCATAGCTGTGTGGGTAAATGCCTTGCCTCTGATACAGAAGGTCATAGGTTTGAATCCCAGCTTAAGCTTTTCTGAAAGACATGCTAAAAAAGAACACGAGCACCAAATCTTCAACACAAGAAGCTGGCATCACTGACATGGAGGTAGGCACAAAAGTTTTTATTTTATTTTTTATACCGGACTGTTACTTTACTGCCACGGGGGAGGGGGGGCTATTGGCGCCATGATACACATTGAGGGGGGAGGAGAGAGGCACTTGATCCCAGAGGTGGGTCTCGCGGGATCACGCGCCGAAGACACATGATCTTGGCAAGAGCCAAGGCAATGTGGACCTGGAGCACAGCGAGGAGCAGAACCTGGTGAGCACCCCTGGCAACCGCACTCTGACAACCTGCACTAGGTTGTCAGAGTCTGCAGGACAGTGACTGGCAGCGGGATGGCACACACTTGTGTACAGGGGTCAGGGCACACCTGCTGCTTGACTAGGGGCCATAGATTCTGACTGGCACAGGGTGCCCAGCAGTGGCACATGGAGCCTAATAGGTGGCACAGACTGTCTAAAGGGCTATGAATGGTACAGGGTGCAGGACAGTGCCAGACTGGCAGAGGGCACAAGGCAGCATACTGTTTTATGTTGCCCTGGTAGCACGGGATTTCAGACAGTGGCTGAATGGCGCCTGGCAGTGAATAGGTGGCACTGCTCGTGTTTGGTGTGCCAATCTGCTGAACAACGCAGAGTGATTGGCATCACTGGGATGGTACTATGGTACTAGGTGGCAGACAATGGCCTGATATTATATATACATGACCATAGTCAGACTGGCACAGGATATGCGACTATAGTCAGACTGGCACAGGGTACATGGCCATAGACTGGCACCATAGTTAAATGTTGCATGCAATAGGTGGCTGAAAAAGGGGCGGGTAAAAGGGTGTGGTCAATGGGCGGAGTCAAGGGGGCGGCAAAATTAACTTTTACCTAGGGTGGCAAATCCTTGCACCAGCCCTGAACCTACACTACCCCCTGCACTAAGCTCTATCAGCTAAACTACAGTATTTCCTACTAACCTACGCTATCTAGCACTAACTATCTGGATAATATATTTCTGCTAACTAACTCTGTAACCTACACTACACCCTGCACTGTACCCTATCTTTTACAATATGCCCTAACTAACCTACACTATCTAACACTAACTATCTGGATTATATATTTCAGCTAACTATCTCTATAACCTGCACTACACCCTGTACTGGACCCTATCAGCTATTCAGCTACGCAATTCCCTATTACTATCAAACACTAACTATCAGGATTATTTATATGCGATTTGGAATGTAATTTGAAAAAGCACAGTATTCAAGCTCCTCTGTCTCTCACATGAAACTTCACAAAATGGCTGCTCATTAGCCCACAAGCTAGAAGAAGGGAGGGATGATCACCTGATGTGTACTGTGTTTTAAAAAAAAAAGGAATATTCGTCATTACGAATATATAGCACTATATATTCTTAATATTTGCAAATGATCTAAGTGCCGATATTCGCGATAAGAATTCGTATTATTACTAATCGGAATATTGTGACAAATGGCCCGTTACTTCTGGCAGCGTGCTGCTGCCACTATCCTGATGCTGCCACCCGCCTGATGCCACACGCCTGCTGCCTCTACTGCCATCTGCTCCTACTGTGATCTGCCACCAACTTGTGCTATTACTGCCACTGCTGGTCCACCCCCCCATTCTGGGACCACTACTGTGACTCTTCATGCTGTTTCCACCCTCACCAGTCTGTTCTGGAGCCACTATTATGACTCTTCATGCCGTTGCCACTTTCACCAGTCTGTTACGGGGCCACTATTATCCCTGTTTGGCCATGTTGACACCACTTTTTATTTTTCAGTTCTTCTGAGCTGTCATAAGAACAGAAAAATAAAAAACAAAACGGATCCTGTAGTTTGAGCGTCCATAAGGCCTCTATCACACAGTCAGTATTTTGCATCAGGATTTGATCATGATTTGGAAGCTAAAAGCAGGAGTGGGTCCAAAACACAGAAGACATGCACATTTTTCCATCAAGTGTCATCTATGTATTGGACCCACTCCTGTTTTTGCCCTACCAATACTGATCAAATAGTTATGTAAAAACTGTCTAAATACCAAAGGATTTGATCATGATTTGGAAGCCAAAAGTAGGAGTGGGTCCAAAACACAGAACAGATGCAAATATTTCCATGTCATTTTATCTCTGTATTGGACCCACTTTTGCCTTACAAATACTGATCAAATGCTGACCAAATACTGAGCATGTGAAGAAGGATGCTCAAAATGCTCAAAATTTGTCTGTTCTTCTGAAGAATCAGAAGAAGGGAAAAAATAAACAGTGACGTCAGCACAACCTTACTGCTAACACCCTCCCCACTCTGTCATGGAGCCACTACTTGAATCTTGGGCCACTGCACAGTTCAGTCCATGCCGATAAATTAGACTTGGCACTAACATTAACCTGTAAGGCTGAGTTAACACTTCAGTTATTTAGTCAGTTATTTCCATCAGTTTTTGTAAGCCAAATTCTTGGATTAGGTATCATGAACAGATGTACACCTATTCTGTGGGTTTTACCCACACCTGCTTTTGGCTGACAATAAATGATGAGAATAACTGACCAAATAAGTTAAGTGTGAACGAAGCCTAATAGTGACGCACAGCTAACAGAAGGGATTCAAAAGCATGTGTTTGCACTGCCACAAAATTGATTAAAAGAAAAAAAAATTCCCACTACTTTATTCACGCTGCCTCCATGTCTTTATTTTGTTTCACTAAAGAGTCATTTGGATACAGCTCCTGCAGGGGCATGTAGCACTTTTTTGCTTTACTGAAGGCTGCTGTATGCTTTTCTTTTGGTTTGACGGAAGGGATTAGCTAGGACTGTTGGTGACCTGCACAATGATGTGCACATCCATATATATGATCTGCCTGTCATACTGACGCACAGTAAATGTTTCTCTATCAGAAAGGATTAGATATGCATATTGGTGCAATGCACATTGATGTACACCAAGACACACTCTCCCTGCAGTTTAACTGCAGCCTGGGATAGACCTGATTTAACGCTCTTTGTGATGAGTTAGTTTGTAATGAACCAAATTTCTGGGCAAAATTCAGCAAAGTGTCCGAATAAACTTTTTGAAAACCTCACTTATCTCTACTTATGGCACGTCACCCCCCCCCCCTCCCCCCCCCCCCCCCCCGTCCTGGCTGAAAGAAACGGTACTCACGCTCATGATCAGTTAACTGTGCATACAATTGCCCTAAGATACCCATGTTAACATTTTCATCAAAGAATACTGGAGCAGCAATCCTCATACCCATAAGAACCCCCCAATTCCAACATTTGTATCATGAATTAGCTGTTGGTGCTGCTCATGTGGGCCAGTACCTACTGTTCTGTGAATTATGAACCAGGTTATTATGCTGTCTATGATCACATATAGCAGCTGTTTTCCACCTGATTCTTTTCATGCCCCTCCTTTAACTCACACATATCTGACACTCTATATAGCTTCCAGTAAAGCGATTTCAGTGGATATTGGTATGTTGTTCTGACCACTGTAGCCCGCTGTGAGAAATTTACTGTGAATTCCTTGGAATTCTCATAATCCTCTAATACAGGTCCTTCTAAAAAAAATTGCATATTGTGATAAAGTTCATTATTTTCTGTAATGTACTGATAAACATTAGACTTTCATATATTTTAGATTCATTACACACAACTGAAGTAGTTCAAGCCTTTTATTGTTTTAATATTGATGATTCTGGCATACAGCTCATGAAAACCCAAATTTCCTATCTCAAAAAATTAGCATATTTCATCCGACCAATAAAAGAAAAGTGTTTTTAATACAAAAAAAGTCAACCTTCAAATAATTATGTTCAGTTATGCACTCAATACTTGGTCGGGAATCCTTTTGCAGAAATGACTGCTTCAATGCGGCGTGGCATGGAGGCAATCAGCCTGTGGCACTGCTGAGGTGTTATGGAGGCCCAGGATGCTTCGATAGCGGCTTTAAGCTCATCCAGAGTGTTGGGTCTTGTGTCTCTCAACTTTCTCTTCCCAATATCCCACAGATTCTCTATGGGGTTCAGGTCAGGAGAGTTGGCAGGCCAATTGAGCACAGTAATACCATGGTCAGTAAACCATTTACCAGTGGTTTTGGCACTGTGAGCAGGTGCCAGGTCGTGCTGAAAAATGAAATCTTCATCTCCATAAAGCTTTTCAGCAGATGGAAGCATGAAGTGCTCCAAAATCTCCTGATAGCTAGCTGCATTGACCCTGCCCTTGATAAAACACAGTGGACCAACACCAGCAGCTGACATGGCACCCCAGACCATCACTGACTGTGGGTACTTGACACTGGACTTCAGGCATTTTGGCATTTCCCTCTCCCCAGTCTTCCTCCAGACTCTGGCACCTTGATTTCCGAATGACATGCAAAATTTGCTTTCATCCGAAAAAAGTACTTTGGACCACTGAGCAACAGTCCAGTGCTGCTTCTCTGTAGCCCAGGTCAGGCGCTTCTGCCGCTGTTTCTGGTTCAAAAGTGGCTTGACCTGGGGAATGCGGCACCTGTAGCCCATTTCCTGCACACGCCTGTACACGGTGGCTCTGGATGTTTCTACTCCAGACTCAGTCCACTGCTTCCGCAGGTCCCCCAAGGTCTGGAATCGGTCCTTCTCCACAATCTTCCTCAGGGTCCGGTCACCTCTTCTCGTTGTGCAGCGTTTTCTGCCTCACTTTTTCCTTCCCACAGACTTCCCACTGAGGTGCCTTGATACAGCACTCTGGGAACAGCCTATTCGTTCAGAAATTTCTTTCTGTGTCTTACCCTCTTGCTTGAGGGTGTCAATGATGGCCTTCTGGACAGCAGTCAGGTCGGCAGTCTTACCAATGATTGCGGTTTTGAGTAATGAACCAGGCTGGGAGTTTTTAAAAGCCTCAGGAATCTTTTGCAGGTGTTTAGAGTTAATTAGTTGATTCAGATGATTAGGTTAATAGCTCGTTTAGAGAACCTTTTCATGATATGCTAATTTTTTGACATAGGAATTTTGGGTTTTCATGAGCTGTATGCCAAAATCATCAATATTAAAACAATAAAAGGCTTGAACTACTTCAGTTGGTGTGTAATGAATCTAAAATATATGAAAGTCTAATGTTTATCAGTACATTACAGAAAATAATGAACTTTATCACAATATGCTAATGTTTTGAGAAGGACCTGTATATGTCTGTAACAACAATGGGTGTCCGAACAACGATGGTTGTCTATTTTATTTTATTTTTTGCATCAGCCATGGATACTGCGATCACTTCCACACTTAACCATACTGCTGTTTGCTGGAACGAGAAGGTCTGGAAATGGACCAGTAAATATTCCTGCATTACTTTGAAAGAGCCTGTGCAGTGCCCCAGTGCAGAGGGTATCTGGAAATGTTTTGCAACATAGTGTGCACCCATCTGGGGAAAGCATCTGTGCTTCGTAAGAAGTATTGCTCGATGTACTACAGCTCTTATTTTGCACTCAAGTAAAGGAGAAGTTTATTCTTCTACCTCTGGCATGGTTTCCTCTCTCCTGCCACACCATACGCTGGCCATTTCACTACTATACTGTATCTCCTGCCAGGCACCCATACAACTATCAACAAGGACACCAAGTTCGGGGAGTTCCCCAACTAAAGGGTACACCGTCCTCTCACTGCACCAGAGCCAGGCAGCAACTACCTGATGGAAACCACTGTCACACATCCTATAGTCAGGGCCAATACCATTCCTATCCTCAGCTCCGGCTCCTCAAGGAGCCATACTTAAGGCTCCACTATCATAATTCTTTGTTGAATTGCATGTCATGTTATTAGACAAATTCACGCATTACACTACTGCCCTCCACAAAGAGGACAACTTGACTGGCAGCAGGGGATGATACGCTGGGCTTCATTCTTTTCTTAAACTGCTCTGGTAAAATGAAATCTGAGCTCTCATTGGTTGCTATGGCCAACAAAGACGGCCTTACTATAAAAGGGTTTTGATAAATATGACCCGATAACAGGGGCATAGCTAGAAGTGACTGGGCCCCACAGCAAATTTTTGTATGGCCCCCCTTCCCCCCACGCTTCGCAACCCCCTCCTCCTGTGAAAACTCCACTCCTTTGGCTAGTCATGATATTGACCAGACCAGGCTGCCACGCCATCCTTTTCCTATATGATATATATATAAATATATATATATATATACACACACACTCACACACACTGTCTGTCATGTAGTGTCATTTTACATAGCGGCCTCCCCTTTCTGCCCGCTGTTCCGCCATGTACTAGTGCTCATCATGGCACATATAAGCGCACACCCTCTGCATATATAAGAGTAACAAAATAAGTAGTAGTAGATGGCAGAACAGCAAGCAGGGGGGCGCAGACAGGGGCGAGAGTGGCGCAGACATGGACCAGGGGGGTGCAGACAAGGGCTGGGGGCGCAGACAAGGGCCAGGGGGTGCAGACAAGGGCCTTGGTGGCACAGACAAGGGCCGAGGGGCACAGGCTAGGGCCAGGGGGGCACAGATAAGGGCCAGGAGCTGCACTGAAAGGGCCAGGGTGGCGCACACAGGGGCCAAGGGGGCACAGACAAGGGCCAGTGAGGTGCACACAGGGGCCAGGGATGCAGACAAAGGCCAGGGGGGCACAGATAAGGGCCAGGGGTGCAGACATGGGCCAGGGGGGCACAGATAAAGGCCAGGGGCACAGACAAGGGTCAGGGAGGGGGAACAGATAAGGGCCCAGGGGTGCAGACAGTGGCCAGGGAGGCGCAGACAGAGGCCAGGGGGGTGCAGATAAGGGCCAGGGGATGCACTGAAAGGGCCAGGGTGGTGCACACAGGGGCCAAGGGAGCACAGACAAGGGCCAGGGAGGCGCACACAGGGACCAGGGGGGGGCACAGGACAGGGCCAGGAAGACACAGATAAGGGTCAGGGGCGTAGACAAGGGCTAGGGATGGGACACAGACAGGGGCCAGGGAGGTGCAGAAAGGGGCCGAGGGGGCACATAAAGGGCCAGGGTGGTGAACACAGGGGCCAAGTGGGCAGAGACAAGGGCACATATAAGGGCCAGTGCCCAGGGGTGCAGACAAGGGCCAGGGAGGTGCATACAATGGCATCGGGGGCACTAATAAGGGCCAAGGCCCAGGCGAGCAGACAGGGGCCAGGGAGGCACAGACAGTAGCCTGGGGGGCGCAACCACGCAGATAAGGGTCATGCCAGGGATATGCTGAAAGAGCCAGGGGTGCAGACAGGGGCCATGGAGGTGCATACAGAGGCCAGGGGGGCAGACAAAGAACAGAGGAGGCACAGGCCAGGGCCAGGGGGTGCAGACAAGGGCTATGGACAGGGTACAGATAAGGGCCAGGGCCCATGGGAGCAGACAGGGGCCAGGGATGTGCAGACAGGGTCCAGGAGGGGCACAGAAAGGACCAGGGTGGCACACACAGGGACCAAGGGGGAAGAGACAAGGGCCAGGGAGGCACAGACAGAGGCCAGGGGTGCAGACAAAGCATGGGGGATCACTAATAAGGGCCAGGGCCCAGGGGAGCAGTCAGGGTCCAGGGAGGCACAGACAGGGGCCAGGGGTGCAGACAAAGGCCCCGGGGGGTTTAATAATAAGGGCCAGGGGAGCAGACGGGGGCCAGGGAGGAGAGGACAGTGGCCAGGGCAGGCACAGACAAGGCCCAGAGGGTTAGGCCAGTGATGTGCTGAAAGAGCCAGGGAGGGGCAAGGGAGGCACACAGGCAGCAGACACAGACACATACCTGAAAAGCCTGATGTGCGCTGCTGTGCCGCTCCTTTTGCCTGCCGCGCTGTTTCTCCCGCCTGCCAGTCCCTCCTCCTCCTTAGGTCAGGTCTGAACTGGTTAGGCATGCCTAATTAGACCAGCGCAATGCCGGCTTGTACCGGCTTGCGCTGCCTGACAGTAAGATGCACGAGGGGGGGGGGGGGGGGGAGCACCACACTGTATGTGAAGATGTGAAGGGCCCACTGCTTTATGTGAAGGGGCCGCCCAGCGCTGTCCCCTGTATTAAATAATCTGACTATCTGAGACTGACTGACCTCCCCCTTGTCAGCCCGGGTCCCGAAGCAGCCGCTTCCCCTGCTTCCCCGGTAGTTACGCCACTGCCCGATAAGCATTTTCATATACAAATCACACAAGGTTGAGTTTTTCATGCCTCACCCTGTATATGAAGCTGTTGTTTTCCATAAACCATAACTGTCTTCTGACTGGATCGGGATTAAAATTATGATGTGGAGCTAGGGCCTGTCTGAAACAATAACCAGGCTTCCTTGTCCATCATGCTGTTAAAATAGATAATCTCCACCCTTAGGGCTGTATTACACTCGCCAATATTTTGGGCGATAATTGTTAACGAACGTTTGCATGAGTGTTCGTTACCGATCATCTTGCAGTGTAATACTGCCGCCGATTGCCTGATGAACAAGAAAAGGCTCATTCGTCAGGCAATTCTGATTTTTAAGCATGCTTAAAAATCTGTGCTTGATGGTGGCAGATCTAACCATTAGGCTGTATGGGGATGAGAGATGGCATAGAGATTATCAGAACACTGAGCTAAAAAGCTGCCTCATCCTCCTCTCTTCTCTGCTTGTCAGAGATTATGATCCTGAAAACAGCTGATCTTTAGCTGAATATGTGAGAATGGAGTTAATGAGGAGACATGAAGTACAGAGAGAACGGACAGGACAGACTGTGATAATGTGGAGCTGTTGTATTGGAGACTGCATACAAGTGCTGTTGCTCATTACCTCATCCTCCTCTCTGTACTTCATGTCTCCTTAAGAACTCCATTCATATAGAGATTCAGCTGAAGATCTTATCAGCCGTATTCAGGATCATAATCTCTGACAAAGCAGAGTAGAGAGGAGGATAAGGCAGCTCTTTACCTCAGAGTCCTGAAATAACCTGTCCTGTTTAGTCATCTAGGGACCAATATCTGCACTGGTATAATCTTTACTCCCAGCGATGCAGTATACTCTCACTAGAGAGGCAAGAACTATTCAGAGTGATAATCTAGATCTGGATCCTGAAACATTCCAGAGACCAGCGATACATCCACTTCTTTTTCCATCACCAGCCTGACCGTGTCTGATTCTGCCTTGTACTTGTGTGCAGTCAGGGGCTGAGCATAGTGGAGATCTTGTACTGTACTTGTATCCAATCTTTCAACCTTCTTTGTAGTACCTCTTGACAGACACTAGGTGGTGCAACAGATTTACACAGGGGTCAAGTCCTGGGAAAAAAAGTGTGGGAACTCACCCAAGATCCACTGCAACCCCCCCCCCCCCCCCCTCCAAAAAATAAAAAAGCACAGAAAATCTAGCATGCTGTAATTTGTGCCGCTGCGGACTAAAAAAATAAATAAAAAAAATAACACTTTTAGAAAAGTTTGTCCTGGGATTCGATCTCATGACCTCTACACAGGAGAAGCCAGGCATATGCCCTCACAGCTATGAAAGCTGTCTAGCTTGTTACCTAAAAAAAAAAAAATATAAGACTTCTACTGTAGGTAACTTTGCCCACTGTGTATGGATGTAGCAGAGCTGGGTGTGTTGGGGCAGCTGTCATGTGTATGGTTGTACACTAGGTATCAGTACACTAGGTATCAGTAGAAGTATCAGAAAAAGAAAAAAAAAACACTTTTAGAAAAGTTTGTCCTGGGATTCGAACTCATGACCTCTACACATTACAGGCAAGGCATTTACCCTCACAGCCATAAAAGCTATTGAGGTAGTTGCTTAAAAAAAAAAAAACTAAGACTTCTACTTATACCTAGTGTACTGATACCTAGTGTACAACCATACACATGACAGCTGCCCCAACACACCCAGCTCTGCTACATCCATACACAGTGGGCAGCTGTCATGTGTATGGTTGTACACTAGGTATCAGTAAACTAGGTATCAGTAGAAGTCTTATAAAAAAAAAACACTTTTAGAAAAGTTTGTCTTGGGATTCGAACTCATGACCTCTACACATCAGAGGCAAGGCATTTACCCTCACAGCCATAAAAGCTGTCTAGGTAGCTGCTTAAAAAAAAAAAACTAAGACTTCTACTTATACCTAGTGTACTGATACCTAGTGTACAACCATACACATGACAGCTGCCCCAACACACCCAGCTCTGCTACATCCATACACAGTGGGCAGCTGTCATGTGTATGGTTGTACACTAGGTATCAGTAAACTAGGTATCAGTAGAAGTCTTATAAAAAAAAAAAAAACACTTTTAGAAAAGTTTGTCTTGGGATTTGAACTCATGACCTCTACACATCAGAGGCAAGGCATTTACCCTCACAGCCATAAAAGCTATCTAGGTAGCTGTTTAAAAAAAAAAAAATAAGACTTCTACTTATGCCTAGTGTACTGATACCTAGTGTACAACCATACACATGACAGCTGCCCCAACACACCCAGCTCTGCTACATCCATACACAGTGGGCAGCTGTCATGTGTATGGTTGTACACTAGGTATCAGTACACTAGGTATAAGTAGAAGTCTTATTTTTTTTTTTTTTTAAGCAACTACCTAGACAGCTTTCATGGCTGTGAGGTTAAATGCCTTCCTCTGATGTGTAGAGGTCGTGAGTTCGAATCCTAGGACAAACTTTTCTAAAAGACATTCTAAATGAATGATCTCGTAGTGAAGGAGATGATGTCATTAGGGGGCGGGGCGCCATGAGAGGAGTCGCAGGCAGCGGCACAGACAGCTTCCTCTCAACTGAAGCCGCCCCTCCTCCCTTAGCCTGCCCTGCACAGTGCGCTCCGTCTCCCCCTGTGAATCTGATTCAGCCGTGTTCTCCTGACTTGAGGCTGAAAGGGGAACGGCGTTCCTGCCATGAAAATAGTGCAGGAACGCCGTTCCCATGCGTTCCCCTCCACTCGACCCCTGGATTTACATTTATCATAAGTTTTTATTTATTTTGATCAAAGTGCTTATACGGTATACAGCAGCATTAGAAATGATCATGCTCATCAGTCCCAATTCCTTGTGGGGCCGCCACCACTTTTTTTTTAATCATCCCAATCTAAATACAGATTCATAGGGATCCAATTAACTTATACTGCAAGTATGTTTCTGGCACATGGGAGAAATGGTTAAAAGGATTTTTCACGCATCTTGTATTGATGATGTATCTTGAATATTGACCTGTGTGGGTCCGACATAACACATCTCCATCGATCAGCTCTTCCATGCAGCCTCTGGCATCAAAACTAGCCATTTGAACTGAGCCAAAACCACAGCTTATTTTAAAGTTTAATGGCCATGCCAGCTTACTGCAGCACACCTACTGTACCATTCACTTTAATGGGAGCTGAGCTGTAGTTGCACTACCTCAGTACAGGTGGTATCTGCAAATGGTTTGTGATGTTATGTATTGTAATGATATTTAATGTAATGTACACCCAGTGTGGCCTAGTATGGTTGGCTTGGACAGGGTTAACCACTGTGGCCTAGTATGGTGGCAAGGATAGGGTTAATCACCCTGTTCCATATCTCTCAGGAGGGGATGTAGTGGGCTGGTCCTACTTTCTGACTAGAGAGAATGTAGACTAGTGTGTGAAGAGGGAGGAAGCAAGTCCATGTGCTCCTTCTCCTTAAGCCTCAGGATCCAGTGACTAACTGATCTGAAGATATTACTTCAGCTTCAGCAAGAAAGGGGTAAAGAAAGAACTTAGAATGTACAGGGCCAAGCATAGGAGTCAGCAAGGTAACCTGTGCACAGCTAACCAGACTTTGCTGCTTGTGAGGAACTACAGTTAAGACACCTGTTACACTTAACCACATCCTGGCCAGATGTGCCTCTAAAAACCTGTCTTCTGCAGTGGACACTACAGCTATAATTGCTAGATTACAATTTCTAACCAGAGTTTCTAGTGAGAGAGACTTTAGCAAGACAATATACTAATAGTGCCTCAATACCACGTTATCTGGGCAAAGAATTTTCACTGTATCCAGATTGTTGGTGGATGTACTACAACCTCTATTTAGCACTCAGTAAAAAGAGACGTTTATTCTTCTAACTCTGGCCTGGTTTCCTGACTCCTACACAATATGATGGCCAACCATAAAAGGTGGATTAGACATGCTCAAAGTGCCAACTATAATATCCTCACCAGGTATCAAAGTCATCATGGTACATAGGCCAAAAACACCAGACTATAATGCACTGTTGCAATTTCATAGTAGGCAATATGCACCACTTATTATCTAAAATGGAAAATCACAATTAGTGGACAATTTTTTTAATCCAAAATTCTTTGCTGATTCATTTCATAACGCATCATTTTAGAACTTGGATCTCCACTTTTTATATTGAGCTTCAAGTCTGCACACAAATATCTCATACAAAGCCATTTGGGAAGTGGGTGGGGTGGTCAAAACTAATGTGAGGCAGGCAGTTGTGATTTACAATGTATCTCCCAATGATATGACAAGACTGGATGAGGTTTTTGGGTATCTAGTCTCCAGGGACAAACACAGAAGTTTAAGAAGAGAGTTTTAGTGGGAACACATCTTAGTCCACATTTACTAATCTATGTGCTCTCAGACCTTGGCATAAATTGAGCCAAAATGTGACACAATATGTCTCATTTTGGTGCATCTACACGTAGCTTTAGAGAAAGTATCTCAACCTAGCCTGTAGGAAAGGGGGTATGGCCTACTATGTGATCTTTTTGCCCAAAATTTGGCATAAAATTCTGTCTCAGACAACTAGTATTTAATAAAGTTACAGGAAAGTGTCTGTCCTTGCATCATATTTATCATCCAGCCTGAGCCATTGTGATGAATCTGGTTTATGTCTAGACATCCTAAGGTTACAACATCTTTAAGATTAGTAAATCTGCCCCCAATGAGCTTAAGTGGGGCAGAAAGAATTCTATCATAAAACTTGATGGCTTCTCTTGAAGAGATAATGAAATTAAAGATTTTAATACCTAATAGTGTTGAGTGTGAATATTCGAATTACGAATATTTATCTTGAATATCGCAACTTCGAGAATTCACGAATATTTCAAATATAGTGCTATATATTCGCTATATTGAATATTCGTCATTTTTGTAACATCTGAAAACAAGATTCATCTCTGCTTCTTGCTTGTGGGCCAATGAGTCATTGCCCCACAAGCAACTTTAGCAGGGAGTGGGACGAATTATTTTTTCAGATGTTAGAAAATGACAAATATTTGATATAGCGAATATATAGCACTATATTCAATATAGTGCTATATTTTTTTTTTCTAGAATATTCGTCATTTTGTCATGATTTCCTCCTGATTAAGTTGCTTGTGAGCCAATGACTATGGCCCACAAGCAAGAAGCAGGGAGGAATCATGTTTTCAAATGTAATAAAATGATGAATATATTAAAAACGAATATATAGCACTATATTCTATAGTGCTATATATTCGTTTTTTAGAATATTCGCCATTGCCGAATATTCAAAAAAAATAATATATAGCACTATATTCTTAATAGTGCTATATATTTGTTTTTTAGAATATTCATAATTTTTTTTCCATCTGAAGTCATGATTCCTCCCTGCTTAAATTGCTTGTGGGACAAACACTTCACTTAAGATGGAAAAAAATGACGAATATTCTAAAAAAGGAATATATAGCCCTATATTCTATAGTGTTATATATTTGTTTTTGACCCACTTCGCATTACGCAAGTTTTACATTTCAGATTCTTTTTCAATCGCGAAATATACTCGAATAAGAATATTTGCGAATATGTGACGAATATTCTGCCACATATTCCCGAAATATCGCGAATTCGAATATGGGACCTGCCACTCATCACTATTGCCTAAATAGAACATAATGCATGCTGTATTAGAAGTTATTATATTTAACTGACAATTACATTTGAAACATAAAAAATAAAGAAGTTCATTAAAGTAGAACAGAGAGACATGATGAAATACAACATCACAAAACCAATGCCTTTATCTGCATTTTATATATTGAGTTCGCCAACACTCCCACATCCAACCCACAAACCATCAAAACTACAGCTGCACAACATCAGAACGAGCCAGATGAGAGCCCTGTGAGAGGTGAACATGATGAGAGTTGTCATGAGGACGTCTGCAGTCTTTACTATTCTCATCACAGGTGAAATGTCCACCAGAAACATTTGTGTATTACTAGAATAGAATAGTATCATGTTTAGTAGTTACGGTACTCTAATAATAAATATAATAAACTAATAAGAGTACTCGTATGTAATTATTCTTATCTGAGCATTAATAGAAATTGTAGATATTTAATTATTAAACTAAAAAATAATCATTTGTAAAAAAAAATAATCCATTACTTAACACAAGAAGTTAAAGTAATGAGTAAATGGAACAGGTGTGATATTGTGTGAGCATGTGTTATATGTGTTATTTCAGGAGCCCTGGGACAGAACTCGGTACATCAGGACCCGTATATTACTGTGGCAGAGGGAGAAGATGTGCAAATAAACTGCAGCTACACTGGCACAGAGTACAGTCTGCGGTGGTACCAGAGTGTCAGCACCCACAAAATCCAGCCAATTTTTCTCTTAAGCGCTAATGGCTATAAATTCGAAGATCAGTTCATGATGTTTCTGGATACCAAGAAGAAGTTCACCTATCTCTATATAAACACAACACACGTGGAAGACTCGGCAGTGTACTACTGTGCGATGGAGGCACAGTGATAAACTCCAGCAGGGGAGCAGTATAATAAGCTGTCAGCTCTGGAACACATCATCACATATCACTGGTGTTTATATAGCTATTATTTTATCTCTTTATTTTCTGGATGAAGCTGTGGCCTCGTCAGTGATGTTGACAGAGAAATAAGGAAAAAAGCATGTGGTGCCTGGATTAGTTTTAGATTGTTGATATCAGTAAAAGAACTGTAATAAGAAATAAATTTGCTGCCTCATGATTAACACATACATCATATAGTACATAACAATGGCTTTCTAATAAAGCTAGAACCATCCATGTATCTCACATGGATCCAGAGATTCATGGATCCATTCATTGCTCTCTCCCTGTCAATTCTCAGGAGGCATATCTTTATGCTGCAGCTCTCTTCCTATCTCAGCTCTGGGGTGTGTCTTTTCTTCTGTAGCTCTCTCCCCGTTACAGCTCAGGGTGCGTGTCCTATCTACTGCAACTCTCTCCCTATCACAGCTGTGGGTGTGTCCTTTCTGCTCTAGCTCTCTCCCTGTCACAGCTCAAGTGGCATGTCCTTTCTGCTACAGCTTTTGCCAGGGTTCTACAAACTGTGTAAAACTACAAATGTCAAGTTGGAGTCCAAATAATTGGATAGTCAATAGCAAAACTGAGGTCAACAACTGGTTGAAATACATCTAAGGGTGCGTTCACATCACATTTCATCCCTCTGTTTGATGTATAAATTAGAGAAAAAAAAGATACAAAATGCAGCACACCACGCTCTTGTATCCTGCAGAGTCTGGTAAAAAAAAACATATAGTTTTTTTCTCAATGGTAAAAAGTGAAGGCTGGGTGCAGGCTCAAAGGGAATAAGCTTACCCAATATCCAAACGTACAAAATAGAGCAGCACCCTAAAAAATAAGTGAAAAAATTAAGTTGTTTATTCATCCAATGGTGTAGCGATGTTTCGGCTCTATCCAAGAGCCTTTCTCAAGGCTCTCGGATAGAGCCGAAACATTGCTACAAAATTGGGTGAATAAACTACTTCATTTTTTCACTTATTTTTCGTAGTGCTGCTCTATTTTGTATGTTTATACATATATATATATATATATATATATATATATTATTTTTTTGCAATGGAACTGGTGAATGTATGCCACTGTATGGTATTAGTCTGTCTCACCCATTTAACGTATTAGTTTTTTGTATACATACATTAAATAGATGGGAAAGACGCGATGTGAACCCAGCTGAATTTGCAAATCAGAGAAAATATCTGGACGCTCTGAGGCTGGGTTTGTACACTGCTTTTTTGTCAAGGTAATAAACCTCAACAGAAAAGAACATTAAAAAAACATGCTTTTTTAACCAAAATTGGGGTTATTTTCAGGTGAAGCATGTTAAATCAATGTGTTTCACCCATAAATACACATAATTCCCTCTTTGAAAAACTGCATCATTTTCAGTAAAAATTCAAGTGACTTTTATGATGCAGATTTCCCCCCCCGCCATTATAAGTGGTCATATATGAAATCATTTGAAAGTGGGTTTTTAAGGGCAAAAAGGTCTGCTGTTGAATTGCATGGGTTGGAGGTTAAAATTTTTGCTCAAATTAAGTAAGAATTTGCACTCGCAGATATTTATTATATGCAGGCTAGGCATAAAATACAGAGTTCACTGGGCCCGACTGATTTCTTTTAGATTATTGACTAACGCTAAGTGTAAGAAAAGGAAAATATTAAAAATGTGCAATGCAATTTTGGCAGAATAGTTCTGAGAAATGGGCAGTAGAGATTGGCTAGACAATTTTACTCAAGATGAGTAAGGTACAGAATTTTCTCCAAAGATATTGAAAATTGCTCTTTGAACTTTTGAAATCTTTGAACTTTATACAATTCATATGGCCTACTACACAACGAAAATTGCCACACTTTGGAACTAATAATTTAAGTAAATGTCCAAGAGGTAACAACACAAGGGCAGATGTGATACACTTGTTTTGGAGGTGCCCAGAGCTGGTTAGATATTGGCATGATATTAAGAGTACAGTACATGACATCCACCCGATACCGATATCTAATAGACATTGGTACATGTGATTTGAGAGGAAGTTGGGGTATGTCTAGCAAAAAATCTGATAAGAAAGTGTTGGTCAAAATTGTGTTTCTAACTAGAAGAGCTACCACAACTAGGAGTAGAATATTCATGACGTATCCTCAGAATAGATCATCAGTAATAGATTAGTGGGAGTCCGACTTCTGGAACCTCTGCTAATGAGTTGTAGTACTGTGGCCTTCTCCTAGGCCAGTGTCATCACGTTCATTGGTCACATTGCCTACAATATGTGCAGCTCAGTCCCATCCAATACCAAGCACAGTCATGTTACAATTCACAGTGCTGCTGCCCTTTCAAATAGATGATCAAGTGTGTGCTGGAATTTAAACCCCCTCCAATTGAATATGAATGACCTATCTTGAGGATAGGTCATCAATATTGTCATCCCGGAGCACCCCAGAAGACAATAGTTAGAAACAAACGAGAAACGGAACCATGCAGGAACCTGGCAAGGCATGCAACAAGAACAGTACAAGGTACATTACAAAGTGTCAAAGAAAATCTGCACTATGTGCATTGACATCAGTCCACATTTTCAGAGACTCATCTGCTGATGCAGTAATGCAGGGGACTTTCAGGTTTTTTTTTGTGGCAGATTCTCTTTAGACAATCTTAGATCAACGACATTGCCATTGAAACTTAAAGGACACCTGCCACCATGAAAATGCAAATTAATCTGAAGGCAGAATTTTATAGAACAGGAGGAGCTGAGCAGATTGTTATATAAAATTTAGTATAGCTTTTATATAAAATATAAAAAAATTAATTTAAGTTCTCACTCATTTTGGACTTTGCAATCAAGAAGGTGGTTCTATCAGTGATTGACAGCCTTCCCTCTATGACTGTGTATACAGAGATAGCTGTCAATCACTGATAGGACTACCTCCATGACCCCATAATGAACAACTTATACTGAATCTTATGTATCAATCTGCTCAGCTCCTCCTGCTCTATAATATGCTGCCTTCAGCATAAACACCATGATCAACATGAAAGTTTCCCTTAAAATACAAAATACTATGCTTTTGTAGCGGTCAGCACAAATAAACTCTTATGTAGACAGGGCCAGGCAAGATAACTATGCAGAAAATTGGCCCTGTCAATCATGAAGGAGGGGAACGGGCTGGCAGACATTGGGACACACCTCTTAATCACTGAATTCATAGGTTTCATTCAGTCCCATTGCCACAAGTGTATAAAATCCAGCACCTAGCCATACAAACATTTGTGAAAGAACGGCTCATTCTAACGACCTCACTGAATTCTAGCATGGTACTGTAACAGGATGCCACTGTTGTTACAAGTCAGTTTGTAAAATGTCTTCCCTACTAGATATTTGTGAACTAAGAGTGATATTATTGTAAACTTTAGGCGTTTAGGGACCACAGCAACTTAGCCATGAAGTGACAGACCACGTAATGTTACTGAAGTAGGGTCACCAAGCGCTGAGGGACATATTGCATAAAAGTCACCAACGCTCTGCTGACTTGTTAACTGTGGAGTTTCGAACCTACTGTGGCATTAACATCCACACAGAAAGTGTGCCCTGGGAGCTTCATGACATGGGTTTCTATGGCCAAGAGGCTGCATGCATGTCTTACAAGACCCAGCACAATGGCATGTATCAGATGAGGTGGTGTAAAGCATGCCACCACTAGACTCTGGAGCAGTGGAAACTAGTTCTTTGGAGAGACAAATCATGATTCTCTATCTGGCAGTCTGATGGATGAGTATGGTTTTGCTAAATGCAAGGAGAACATTGCCTGCCTGACTGCATTGCACCAACTGTAAAGTCTGGTGGAGAAGGTAAATGCTATTTTTTGTATTTTAGGGGTTGGCCTAGGTCCCTTAGTTCCAGTGAAGAGGAATCTTAACCCTTTCGCCACCAGCACCGTATATGTATGCCACTGGAGCGATGAGCAAACATGGAGTTCACTTGTACATGCAGCGGGCATCATGGCCGGTGAGTCTCCGTTCATAGTAATCATGTGAGATCACGAAATCTAAAGGGCTTCCGGGCTTCTTACCAGCATCCCCTGCTACCAAAGAGGATGCCGGTAATTGATTTAAATGTGCTAGGTCTCGCTGAAGAGACCTAAGGCATTTAAGCTGCAATTCTTATTTTGGCCAGCAGAAATTAGCAATTCTGACATTTAAATGGACGTAAAAAATCCACGAATGTTCAGAATTAAATATGAGCTTTAGAATCATAACAAAAAAGTAAAAAAAATGTTTAAAAATATATAAAATTAAAAAATATTAAATTTTAAATCACCCCCATTCCGTATAAAAAAAAACAAACGCATGAATAACAAAAAATATAAACATCATGGGTATCACTGCTACTGAAAATGTCTATACTATTAAAATATAAAAATATTTTTTCAATACGGTAAATAGCGTAATGGAAAAAGTGTCAAAATGGCCAATTTGCAATTTTTTCATTGCTTCTCCAAATGTAATAAAATGTGATCAAAAAGTCACACACACACTCCAAAATGAAATCAATAAAAACTACAGATTGTCTCACAAAAAATAAGCCCTCACACAGCTCAAAAGATGTAACTATAAAAAAGTTATGGGGGTCAGAATATGGTGATGAAAAAAAATATATTTTTGATCAAAGTTGAAATTAATTTTAACACTATTTAGACAAAAAAAAATTATACATATGTGGTATCATTGTAATTAGAGTTGAGCGAACACCTGGATGTTCGGGTTCGAGAAGTTCGGCCAAACTTCCCGAAAATGTTCGGGTTCGGGATCCGAACCCGATCCGAACTTCGTCCCGAACCCGAACCCCATTGAAGTCAATGGGGACCCGAACTTTTCGGCACTAAAACGGCTGTAAAACAGCCCAGGAAAGGGCTGGAGGGCTGCAAAAGGCAGCAACATGTAGGTAAATCCCCTGCAAACAAATGTGGATAAGGAAATGAATTAAAATAAAAATTAAATAAATAAAAATTAACCAAAATCAATTAGAGAGAGGTCCCATAGCAGAGAATCTGGCTTCCCGTCACCCACCACTGGAACAGTCCATTCTCAGATATTTAGGCCCCGGCACCCAGGCAGAGGAGAGAGGTCCCGTAACAGACAATCTGGCTTCATGTCAGCAGAGAATTAGTCTTCATGTCATAGCAGAGAATCAGGCTTCACGTCACCCACCACTGCAATAGTCCATTTTCATAAATTTAGGCCCAGCACCCAGGCAGAGGAGAGAGGTCCCGTAACAGAGGATCTGGCTTCATGTCAGCAGAGAATCAGTCTTCATATCATAGCAGAGAATCAGGCTTCACGTCACCCACCACTGCAACAGTCCATTGTCGTAAATTTAGGCCCAGCACCCAGGCAGAGGAGAGAGGTGCCGTAACAGACAATCTGGCTTCATGTCAGCAGAGAATCAGTCTTCATGTCATAGCAGAGAATCAGGCTTCACGTCACCCACCACTGTAAGAGTCCATTTTCATAAATTTAGGCCCAGCACCCAGGCAGAGGAGAGAGGTCCCGTAACAGACAATCTGGCTTCATGTCAGCAGAGAATCAGTCTTCATGTCATAGCAGAGAATCAGGCTTCACGTCACCCACCACTGCAACAGTCCATTTTCATAAATTTAGGCCCAGCACCCAGGAAGAGGAGAGAGGTCCCGTAACAGACAATCTGGCTTCATGTCAGCAGAGAATTAGTCTGCATGTCATAGCAGAGAATCAGGCTTCACGTCAGCCACCAATGCAACAGTCCATTGTCAGATATTTAGGCCCAGCACCCAGGCAGAGGAGAGAGGTCCCGTAACAGAGGATCTGGCTTCATGTCAGCAGAGAATCAGTCTTCATATCATAGCAGAGAATCAGGCTTCACGTCACCCACCACTACAACAGTCCATTTTCATAAATTTAGGCCCAGCACCCAGGCAGAGGAGAGAGGTCCCGTAACAGACAATCTGGCTTCATGTCAGCAGAGAATCAGTCTTCATGTCATAGCAGAGAATCAGGCTTCACGTCACCCACCACTGTAAGAGTCCATTTTCATAAATTTAGGCCCAGCACCCAGGCAGAGGAGAGAGGTCCCGTAACAGACAATCTGGCTTCATGTCAGCAGAGAATCAGTCTTCTTGTCTTAGCAGAGAATCAGGCTTCACGTCACCCACCACTGCAACAGTCCATTTTCATAAATTTAGGCCCAGCACCCAGGCAGAGGAGAGAGGTCCCGTAACAGCCAATCTGGCTTCATGTCAGCAGAGAATTAGTCTGCATGTCATAGCAGAGAATCAGGCTTCACGTCAGCCACCAATGCAACAGTCCATTGTCAGATATTTAGGCCCAGCACCCAGGCAGAGGAGAGAGGTCCCGTAACAGAGGATCTGGCTTCATGTCAGCAGAGAATCAGTCTTCATATCATAGCAGAGAATCAGGCTTCACGTCACCCACCACTGCAACAGTCCATTTTCATAAATTTAGGCCCAGCACCCAGGCAGAGGAGAGAGGTCCCGTAACAGACAATCTGGCTTCATGTCAGCAGAGAATCAGTCTTCATGTCATAGCAGAGAATCAGGCTTCACGTCACCCACCACTGTAAGAGTCCATTTTCATAAATTTAGGCCCAGCACCCAGGCAGAGGAGAGAGGTCCCGTAACAGACAATCTGGCTTCATGTCAGCAGAGAATTAGTCTGCATGTCATAGCAGAGAATCAGGCTTCACGTCAGCCACCAATGCAACAGTCCATTGTCAGATATTTAGGCCCAGCACCCAGGCAGAGGAGAGAGGTCCCGTAACAGAGGATCTGGCTTCATGTCAGCAGAGAATCAGTCTTCATATCATAGCAGAGAATCAGGCTTCACGTCACCCACCACTGCAACAGTCCATTTTCATAAATTTAAGCCCAGCACCCAGGCAGAGGAGAGAGGTCCCGTAACAGAGGATCTGGCTTCATGTCAGCAGAGAATCAGTCTGCATGTCATAGCAGAGAATCAGGCTTCACGTCAGCCACCACTGCAACAGTCCATTGTCATAAATTTAGGCCCAGCACCCAGGCAGAGGAGAGAGGTCCTGTAACAGACAATCTGGCTTCATGTCAGCAGAGAATCAGTCTTCATGTAATAGCAGAGAATCAGTCTTCATGTCATAGCAGAGAATCAGGCTTCACGTCACCCACCACTGTAAGAGTAAATTTTCATAAATTTAGGCCCAGCACCCAGGCAGAGGAGAGAGGTCCCGTAACAGACAATCTGGCTTCATGTCAGCAGAGAATCAGTCTTCATGTCATAGCAGAGAATCAGGCTTCACGTCACCCACCACTGCAACAGTCCATTTTCATAAATTTAGGCCCAGCACCCAGGCAGAGGAGAGAGGTCCCGTAACAGAGGATCTGGCTTCATGTCAGCAGAGAATCAGTCTGCATGTCATAGCAGAGAATCAGGCTTCACGTCAGCCACCACTGCAACAGTCCATTGTCATAAATTTAGGCCCAGCACCCAGGCAGAGGAGAGAGGTCCCGTAACAGACAATCTGGCTTCATGTCAGCAGAGAATCAGTCTTCATGTCATAGCAGAGAATCAGTCTTCATGTCATAGCAGAGAATCAGGCTTCACGTCACCCACCACTGTAAGAGTAAATTTTCATAAATTTAGGCCCAGCACCCAGGCAGAGGAGAGAGGTCCCGTAACAGACAATCTGGCTTCATGTCAGCAGAGAATCAGTCTTCATGTCATAGCAGAGAATCAGGCTTCACGTCACCCACCACTGTAAGAGTCCATTTTCATAAATTTAGGCCCAGCACCCAGGCAGAGGAGAGAGGTCCCGTAACAGACAATCTGGCTTCATGTCAGCAGAGAATTAGTCTGCATGTCATAGCAGAGAATCAGGCTTCACGTCAGCCACCACTGCAACAGTCCATTGTCAGATATTTAGGCCCAGCACCCAGGCAGAGGAGAGAGGTCCCGTAACAGAGGATCTGGCTTCATGTCAGCAGAGAATTAGTCTGCATGTCATAGCAGAGAATCAGGCTTCACGTCACCCAACATTGGAACAGTCCATTGGCATATATTTAGGCCCTGGCACCCAGACAGAGGAGAGGTTCATTCAACTTTGGGTAGCCTCGCAATATAATGGTAAAATGAAAATAAAAATAGGATTGAATGAGGAAGTGCCCTGGAGTCCAATAATATATGGTTAAGGGGAGGTAGTTAATGTCTAATCTGGACAAGGGACGGACAGGTCCTGTGGGATCCATGCCTGGTTCATTTTTATGAACGTCAGCTTGTCCACATTGGCTGTAGACAGGCGGCTGCGTTTGTCTGTAATGACGCCCCCTGCCGTGCTGAATACACGTTCAGACAAAACGCTGGCCGCCGGGCAGGCCAGCACCTCCAAGGCATAAAAGGCTAGCTCTGGCCACGTGGACAATTTAGAGACCCAGAAGTTGAATGGGGCCGAACCATCAGTCAGTACGTGGAGAAGTGTGCACATGTACTGTTCCACCATGTTAGTGAAATGTTGCCTCCTGCTAACACGTTGCGTATCAGGTGGTGGTGCAGTTAGCTGTGGCGTGTTGACAAAACTTTTCCACATCTCTGCCATGCTAACCCTGCCCTCAGAGGAGCTGGCCGTGACACAGCTGCCTTGGCGACCTCTTGCTCCTCCTCTGCCTTGGCCTTGGGCTTCCACTTGTTCCCCTGTGACATTTGGGAATGCTCTCAGTAGCGCGTCTACCAACGTGCGCTTGTACTCGCGCATCTTCCTATCACGCTCCAGTGCAGGAAGTAAGGTGGGCACATTGTCTTTGTAGCGTGGATCCAGCAGGGTGGCAACCCAGTAGTCCGCACAGGTTAAAATGTGGGCAACTCTGCTGTCGTTGCGCAGGCACTGCAGCATGTAGTCGCTCATGTGTGCCAGGCTGCCCAGGGGTAAGGACAAGCTGTCCTCTGTGGGAGGCGTATCGTCATCGTCCTGCCTTTCCCCCCAGCCACGCACCAGTGATGGACCCGAGCTGCGTTGGGTGCCACCCCGCTGTGACCATGCTTCATCCTCATCCTCCTCCACCTCCTCCTCATCCTCGTCCTCCTCGTCCTCCAGTAGTGGGCCCTGGCTGGCCACATTTGTACCTGGCCTCTGCTGTTGCCAAAAACCTCCCTCTGAGTCACTTCGAAGAGACTGGCCTGAAAGTGCTAAAAATGACCCCTCTTCCTCCTCCTCCTCCTCCTCCTCCTGGGCCACCTCCTCTTTAATCATCGCCCTAAGTGTTTTCTCAAGGAGACATAGAAGTGGTATTGTAACGCTGATAACGGCGTCATCGCCACTGGCCATGTTGGTGGAGTACTCGAAACAGCGCAACAGGGCACACAGGTCTCGCATGGAGGCCCAGTCATTGGTGGTGAAGTGGTGCTGTTCTGTAGTGCGACTGACCCGTGCGTGCTGCAGCTGAAACTCCACTATGGCCTGCTGCTGCTCGCACAGTCTGTCCAGCATGTGCAAGGTGGAGTTCCACCTGGTGGGCACGTCGCATATGAGGTGGTGAGCGGGAAGGCCGAAGTTACGCTGTAGCGCAGACAGGCGAGCAGCAGCAGGATGTGAACGCCGGAAGCGCGAACAGACGGCCCGCACTTTATGCAGCAGCTCTGACATGTCGGGGTAGTTGTGAATGAACTTCTGCACCACCAAATTCAGCACATGCGCCAAGCAAGGGATGTGCGTCAAATTGGCTAGTCCCAGAGCTGCAACGAGATTTCGCCCATTATCACACACCACCAGGCCGGGCTTGAGGCTCACCGGCAGCAACCACTCGTCGGTCTGTTGTTCTATACCCCGCCACAACTCCTGTGCGGTGTGGGGCCTGTCCCCCAAACATATGAGTTTCAGAATGGCCTGCTGACGTTTACCCCGGGCTGTGCTGAAGTTGGTGGTGAAGGTCTGTGGCTGACTGGATGAGCAGGTGGAAGAAGAGGAGGAGGAAGCCGAGAAGGAGGAGGTGGCAACAGGAGGCAAAGAATGTTGCCCTGCGATCCTTGGCGGCGGAAGGACGTGCGCCAAACAGCTCTCCGCCTGGGGCCCAGCTGCCACTACATTTACCCAGTGTGCAGTTAGGGAGATATAGCGTCCCTGGCCGTGCTTACTGGTCCACGTATCTGTGGTTAGGTGGACCTTGCTACAGATGGCGTTGCGCAGTGCACACTTGATTTTATCGGATACTTGGTTGTGCAGGGAAGGCACGGCTCTCTTGGAGAAGTAGTGGCGGCTGGGAACAACATACTGTGGGACAGCAAGCGACATGAGCTGTTTGAAGCTGTCTGTGTCCACCAGCCTAAATGACAGCATTTCATAGGCCAGTAGTTTAGAAATGCTGGCATTCAGGGCCAGGGATCGAGGGTGGCTAGGTGGGAATTTACGCTTTCTCTCAAATGTTTGTGAGATGGAGAGCTGAACGCTGCCGTGTGACATGGTTGAGAAGCTTGGTGACGGAGGTGGTGGTGGTGTTGGTGGTACATCCCCTGTTTGCTGGGCGGCAGGTGCCAACGTTCCTCCAGAGGCGGAGGAAGAGGCCGAGGCGGCAGCAGCAGAAGAGGCCGAGGCGGCAGCAGCAGAAGAGGTAGCAGGGGGAGCCTGAGTGACTTCCTTGGTTTTAAGGTGTTTACTCCACTGCAGTTCATGCTTTGCATGCAGGTGCCTGGTCATGCAGGTTGTGCTCAGGTTCAGAACGTTAATGCCTCGCTTCAGGCTCTGATGGCACAGCGTGCAAACCACTCGGGTCTTGTCATCAGCACATTGTTTGAAGAAGTGCCATGCCAGGGAACTCCTTGAAGCTGCCTTTGGGGTGCTCGGTCCCAGATGGCGGCGGTCAGTAGCAGGCGGAGTCTCTTGGCGGCGGGTGTTCTGCTTTTGGCCACTGCTCCCTCTTTTGCTACGCTGTTGGCTCGGTCTCACCACTGCCTCTTCCTCCGAACTGTGAAAGTCAGTGGCACGACCTTCATTCCATGTGGGGTCTAGGACCTCATCGTCCCCTGCATCGTCTTCCACCCAGTCTTGATCCCTGACCTCCTGTTCAGTCTGCACACTGCAGAAAGACGCAGCAGTTGGCACCTGTGTTTCGTCATCATCAGAGACATGCTGAGGTGGTATTCCCATGTCCTCATCATCAGGAAACAAAAGTGGTTGTGCGTCAGTGCAGTCTATGTCTTCCACCGCTGGGGAAGGGCTAGGTGGATGCCCTTGGGAAACCCTGCCAGCAGAGTCTTCAAACAGCATAAGAGACTGCTGCATAACTTGAGGCTCAGACAGTTTCCCTGATATGCATGGGGGTGATGTGACAGACTGATGGGGTTGGTTTTCAGGCGCCATCTGTGCGCTTTCTGCAGAAGACTGGGTGGGAGATAATGTGAACGTGCTGGATCCACTGTCGGCCACCCAATTGACTAATGCCTGTACCTGCTCAGGCCTTACCATCCTTAGAACGGCATTGGGCCCCACCATATATCGCTGTAAATTCTGGCGGCTACTGGGACCTGAGGTAGTTGGTACACTAGGACGTGTGGATGTGGCAGAACGGCCACGTCCTCTCCCAGCACCAGAGGGTCCACTAACACCACCACGACCATGTCCACGTCCGCGTCCCTTACTAGATGTTTTCCTCATTGTTATGGTTCACCACAACAACAAAAATATTATTTGGCCCAATGTATTGTATTCAAATTCAGCGGGATATAAATTTTAAGGCCTAGTATTTAGGCGCTGGGTGACCGGTATGGATTTAGTGACAGAATTAGACTTGGAAATGCACAGTAGCGGGTGTGTGAAGTTATTCTGAATGACCCTATGTGCACCTTGAATATTATATAACCTTTTAGGGATAGATTTCAAATAGCTCTGATATAGCAGAAACCACTAAATTATGAAATTGCTAAATTGGGAATTGTATTTCAACCCAGAACAAAAAATGTGCTTTAACGGACACTAAATAACTTGCCCAGCCACAACAGTACAGCGGTAACGACAGATTTAGCGGGATATAAATTTGAGGCCTAGTATTTAGGCGCTGGGTGACCGGTATGGATTTACTAACAGAATTAGACTTGGAAATGCACAGTAGCGTGTGTGTGAAGTTATTCTGAATGACCCTATGTGCACCTTGAATATTATATACCCTTTTAGGGATAGATTTCAAATAGCTCTGATATAGCAGAAACCACTAAATTATGAAATTGCTAAATTGGGAATTGTATTTCAACCCAGAACAAAAAATGTGCTTTGACGGACACTAAATAACTTGCCCATCCACAACAGGACAGCGGTAACGACAGATTTAGCAGGATATAAATTTTAGGTCTAGTATTTAGGCGCTGGGTGACCGGTATGGATTTAGTGACAGAATTAGACTTGGAAATGCACAGTAGCGTGTGTGTGAAGTTATTCTGAATGACCCTATGTGCACCTTGAATATTATATACCCTTTTAGGGATAGATTTCAAATAGCTCTGATATAGCAGAAACCACTAAATTATGAAATTGCTAAATTGGGAATTGTATTTCAACCCAGAACAAAAAATGTGCTTTAACGGACACTAAATAACTTGCCTAGCCACAACAGTACAGCGGTAACGACAGATTTAGCGGGATATAAATTTGAGGCCTAGTATTTAGGCGCTGGATGACCGGTATGGATTTACTAACAGAATTAGACTTGGAAATGCACAGTAGCGTGTGTGTGAAGTTATTCTGAATGACCCTATGTGCACCTTGAATATTATATACCCTTTTAGGGATAGATTTCAAATAGCTCTGATATAGCAGAAACCACTAAATTATGAAATTGCTAAATTGGGAATTGTATTTCAACCCAGAACAAAAAATGTGCTTTGACAGACACTAAATAACTTGCCCATCCACAACAGTACAGCGGTAACGACAGATTTAGCGGGATATAAATTTGAGGCCTAGTATTTAGGCGCTGGGTGACCGGTATGGATTTAGTGACAGAATTAGACTTGGAAATGCACAGTAGCGTGTGTGAAGTTATTCTGAATGACCCTATGTGCACCTTGAATATTATATACCCTTTTAGGGATAGATTTCAAATAGCTCTGATATAGCAGAAACCACTAAATTATGAAATTGCTAAATTGGGAATTGTATTTCAACCCTGAACAAAAAATTTGCTTTAACGGACACTAAATAACTTGCCCAGCCACAACAGTACAGCGGTAATGACAGATTTAGCGGGATATAAATTTGAGGCCTAGTATTTAGGCGCTGGGTGACCGGTGTGGATTTACTAACAGAATTAGACTTGGAAATGCACAGTAGCGTGTGTGTGAAGTTATTCTGAATGACCCTATGTGCACCTTGAATATTATATACCCTTTTAGGGATAGATTTCAAATAGCTCTGATATAGCAGAAACCACTAAATTATGAAATTGCTAAATTGGGAATTGTATTTCAACCCTGAATAAAAAATGTGCTTTGACGGACACTAAATAACTTGCCCAGCCACAACAGTACAGCGGTAACGACAGATTTAGCGGGATATAAATTTGAGGCCTAGTATTTAGGCGCTGGGTGACCGGTATGGATTTAGTGACAGAATTAGACTGGGATATGGCCAAAAAATAACCACACTATTGCTGGTTAAATGCACTTGGTGTGACAGCTTGACCAACCACACTACTGAGGGTTAAATGCACTTGGTGACGGGCGCAGCTTGCCCCTGATGTAGTACATGGCCAAAAAATGAACAGACTATTGCTGGTTAAATGCACTTGGTGTGACAGCTTCACCCTGATGTAGGCTTTAGCCAAAAAACAACCACACCATTGAGGGTTAAATGCACTTGGTGACAGGCGCAGCTTGCCCCTGATGTAGTATATGGCCAAAAAATGAACAGACTATTGCTGGTTAAATGCACTTGGTGTGACAGCTTGACCAACCACACTACTGAGGGTTAAATGCACTTGGTGATGGGCGCAGCTTGCCCCTGATGTAGTATATGGCCAAAAAATGAACAGACTATTGCTGGTTAAATGCACTTGGTGTGACAGCTTGACCAACCACACTACTGAGGGTTAAATGCACTTGGTGACGGGGGCAGCTTGCCCCTGATGTAGTATATGGCCAAAAAATGAACAGACTATTGCTGGTTAAATGCACTTGGTGTGACAGCTTGACCAACCACACTACTGAGGGTTAAATGCACTTGGTGACGGGCGCAGCTTGCCCCTGATTTAGTATATGGCCAAAAAATTAACAGACTATTGCTGGTTAAATGCACTTGGTGTGACAGCTTCACCCTGATGTAGGCTTTAGCCAAAAAACAACCACACCATTGAGGGTTAAATGCACTTGGTGACAGGCGCAGCTTGCCCCTGATGTAGTATATGGCCAAAAAATAAACAGACTATTGCTGGTTAAATGCACTTGGTGTGACAGCTTCACCCTGATGTAGGCTTTAGCCAAAAAACAACCACACCATTGAGGGTTAAATGCACTTGGTCGCAGCTTGGATGCACTTGGTCGCAGCACCGCACAAGACACAAAATGGCCGCCGATCACCCCAGAAAAAAGTGACTGACAAACGGTCTGGGCAGCCTAAAAACAGTGAGCAATTGAATTTCAGCAGCTCAATGATGCACAGCTGCAGATCGATCGATTAATCAAGTCCTTTGGAGGAGTTAATCTGCCTAATCTCGCCCTACTGTCGCAGCCGCAACCTCTCCCTACGCTAATCAGAGCAGAGTGACGGGCGGCGCTATGTGACTCCAGCTTAAATAGAGGCTGGGTCACATGGTGCTCTGGCCAATCACAGCCATGCCAATAGTAGGCATGGCTGTGACGGCCTCTTGGGGCAAGTAGTATGACGCTTGTTGATTGGCTGCTTTGCAGCCTTTCAAAAAGCGCCAAGAAAGCGTCACAAAAGCGCCAAGAAAGCGACGAACACTGAACCCGAACCCGGACTTTTACGAAAATGTCCGGGTTCGGGTCCGTGTCACGGACACCCCAAAATTCGGTACGAACCCGAACTATACAGTTCGAGTTCGCTCATCCCTAATTGTAATCATACTAACCCAGAGAATGACGGGTAAAACTGTGGAGGAATTGCGCTTTTTTCCAATTCCTCCCCATTTGGAATTTATTTCCTGCTTCCCACTACATTACATACAATAATAAATGGTGGAATTAGAAAGTACAACTTGTCCCGCAAAAAAATAAGCCCTCAAACAGTTATGTGAACAGCAAAATAAAAAAGTTATGGCTCAAGGAAGGGAAGAAAAATGAAAACGCAAAAACGAAAAACCTCCTGTATCCTAAGGGTTAATGCTTCAGAATACCAAGACATCTTGGGCAATTGTATACTTCGAACTTTGTGGGAACAGTTTGAGGAAGAGTCTTGTCTGTTCCAGCATGACTGCCTCAGTGATCAAAGCAAGGTCCATAAAGGCATGGTTGGGTGAGCTTGGTGTAGAGGAACTTGACTGACCTGCACAAAGCCCTGGCCTCAATGCCATCAAACACCTTTGGAATGAACTAGAATGGAAACGTCCTCTTGTCCAACATCAGTGTCTCACTTCACTAATGCTCTTCTGGATAAATGAGCAAAAAATTCCCCCAGACACACTCCAAAATCTTGTGGAAAGGCTTCCTAGAAAAGTGGAAGTCATTTTAGCTTCAAAGGGGGAATAAAATTCATATTAATGCCTAGGGATTTAGAATGGCATGTCATAAAACCTACTGTTGATGTCCCAATCCTTTTGTCCGTATAGTGTATTTTGGGATACTATATAAAATATGTGTAGTAATTGTTGGCACATAGAAGAAATCTGTGGAAAAAATATGACACAGGAAGTACAGAAAACATGACAAATGTGTTGGTCTGTCTTATGTGGTTTTGTAGGCTGAGTCAGTTTGTTCACTACATGTTCTGTTCATGTTCTGCAGAGACCGTGCTGTGACTACATTTTATCAGGCACTGCAGAGAGGACTCGGGAACAATGCTACTAAATCATCTGATTCTCATCTTTATTATATATCTACATTGTAAGTTACCATAATAAAATATAAAACCTTCTATATTCATGATGTATTATATAAGAAGAATCATGACTTTGTTTTCCGTGTTCTAACAGGTGGGACATGTAAAGGAGATGTAATACAGACGCCTCCTGCACTCACTGCAGAGCAAGGACATACAGCGGCTATGAGCTGTGAATATACGGACAGTGCTTTCTACAGTCTGCAGTGGTACAAGCAATTTCTAGGAAGGGGTTTAGTCCCTTTAGCAATCTTAAGAGACAGTAATAAGAATGTTACTCAGAACAGATATGTATTTGCATTGAAGAAGGATCAGAAGTTAAGTACCATGTTCATCACGAATCTGGAAGTGGAAGACTCGGCTGTCTACTGGTGTGGGTATGAGGCACAGTAAGAGAAAGCAGCCAGTAACTGTACAAAAACCTTTGCTTCAAGATCAACTATTCTACATCAAATCAAAGAATAACCAATTAGGGTCCATTCGCACGTCCGTAGAATGGGTCCAGATCCGTTTCACAACGTTGCAGAACGAATCCGGACCTATTCTCTATGGGGCCGGAAGAGATGCAGACAGCACACAGTGTGTTGTCCGCATCTGCATTTCCGGAGCGCGGCACCGACCTTCCGATCCACGGCTCCTGAAAAAAATAGAACATGTTCTATTCTTGTCTGCAGTTCTATGGGGGTACCGGCCGGGTGTATTGCGCAATTTGCGGATCCGCAATACACTACGAACGTGTGAATGGACCCTATGTGTCTTTTATTTCACATGTTCAATATTAAAGGGGCTGCTACTAAGGTGAGATGAGACAGTACCAACCACCAGTTGGCCGGGAAACAGAGGAGCGCACTGGCACTTGCTGTTAGCGGGGCATGGGAGTTATAAAACAGTGTAGCACAGAAAGCTATATATTTTCCCTAGCTCAGAAAAAAATGCATAATTTTAAGTGATATTCTGTTTCCAGAAACAGGATGTGCCGGAACGCTCTGCTGTTTCCCGGACAGCTGGCGGTCGGTACTGTGTCTCAACTCTCTTTAGTTACCGTGAGAGAGAACAACCCCTTTAAATAGTTTTTATTGAATTTTATATGAGAAATGATAATAATATCAAACATAATAAGCAATACACAATAATGTATTATAGAAACATAAATACTGTATACTAAAATAGAAACAGGTTCAAGCTTTTTATTAGAATATTTGTAATCACTTTTGTAAAGAATCTTCCATCTTTACATCTGCAGTTAAAGTTGAAAAAGAAACTATAACATTTTGTATAGAATAATTATTTTAGGGCGAGAATAACCAATTAGGGTCCATTCGCACGTCCGTAGAATGGGTCCAGATCCGTTTCACAACGTTGCAGAACGAATCCGGACCTATTCTCTATGGGGCCGGAAGAGATGCAGACAGCACACAGTGTGTTGTCCGCATCTGCATTTCCGGAGCGCGGCACCGACCTTCCGATCCACGGCTCCTGAAAAAAATAGAACATGTTCTATTCTTGTCTGCAGTTCTATGGGGGTACCGGCCGGGTGTATTGCGCAATTTGCGGATCCGCAATACACTACGAACGTGTGAATGGACCCTATGTGTCTTTTATTTCACATGTTCAATATTAAAGGGGCTGCTACTAAGGTGAGATGAGACAGTACCAACCACCAGTTGGCCGGGAAACAGAGGAGCGCACTGGCACTTGCTGTTAGCGGGGCATGGGAGTTATAAAACAGTGTAGCACAGAAAGCTATATATTTTCCCTAGCTCAGAAAAAAATGCATAATTTTAAGTGATATTCTGTTTCCAGAAACAGGATGTGCCGGAACGCTCTGCTGTTTCCCGGACAGCTGGCGGTCGGTACTGTGTCTCAACTCTCTTTAGTTACCGTGAGAGAGAACAACCCCTTTAAATAGTTTTTATTGAATTTTATATGAGAAATGATAATAATATCAAACATAATAAGCAATACACAATAATGTATTATAGAAACATAAATACTGTATACTAAAATAGAAACAGGTTCAAGCTTTTTATTAGAATATTTGTAATCACTTTTGTAAAGAATCTTCCATCTTTACATCTGCAGTTAAAGTTGAAAAAGAAACTATAACATTTTGTATAGAATAATTATTTTAGGGCGAGAATATTCCACAACAGACAATCCAAGGAAGTATGTCTTTTAAAACTTCAGATGATCTGTGATTGCAAGATGCATACATTTCTTCTAGTATGCAATACTTAATTATACCATTTAATTTACCATATTTTGTATTGAAAAATGGGGGAAAAATGTTGGATGGTGAAAAAAAAATTCTGTCTTGTACATTATGCATTAAAAATGCATATATTCTGGTGCTCAGTACGATTAAAGCAACACAAAATTTGTAAAAAAAAATATGACAAATCTGTTACATTTAGGGATTGACCACATTTTGCGAAAACAGATAGACAAATCAGGATAAGGTTTTACTGATATGTGGCAGGATGAATTCATGAGTAGCAGCAGGACAAGACCACCGGATATGGAAATAGATGCCTTTCTGCCCACAATCCCTTCCAGGAGAAGTCAGATATTGATCTTTTGGTTTTGGAAATCCTGAATGGCTGAACATATCATCATAAGAAGATTTTTTTTTTGTCCATTTCCCAATGATAAAGGCTTTTTAATACTTTTAAGCCCAATGTAGAGCTTTATGGCAATTATTCATACTGAATTGTGCATCAAGCGCTATCATTTTAGTTAGGAGTAGAGTTGAGCGAACACCTGGATGTTCGGGTTCGAGAAGTTCGGCCGAACATCCCGGAAATGTTCGGGTTCGGGATCCGAACCCGATCCGAACTTCGTCCCGAACCCGAACCCCATTGAAGTCAATGGGGACCCGAACTTTTCGGCACTAAAAAGGCTGTAAAACAGCCCAGGAAAGAGCTAGAGGGCTGCAAAAGGCAGCAACATGTAGGTAAATCCCCTGCAAACAAATGTGGATAGGGAAATGAATTAAAATAAAAATTAAATAAATAAAAATTAACCAAAATCAATTGGAGAGAGGTTCCATAGCAGAGAATCTGGCTTCCCGTCACCCACCACTGGAACAGTCCATTCTCAGATATTTAGGCCCCGGCACCCAGGCAGAGGAGAGAGGTCCCGTAACAGAGAATCTGTCTTCATGTCAGCAGAGAATTAGTCTGCATGTCATAGCAGAGAATGAGGCTTCACGTCAGCCACCACTGCAACAGTCCATTGGCATATATTTAGGCCCAGCACACACACAGGCAGAGGAGAGAGGTCCCGTAACAGAGAATCTGGCTTCATGTCAGCAGAGAATCAGTCTGCATGTCATAGCAGAGAATGAGGCTTCACGTCAGCCACCACTGCAACAGTCCATTGGCATATATTTAGGCCCAGCACACACACAGGCAGAGGAGAGAGGTCCCGTAACAGAGAATCTGGCTTCATGTCAGCAGAGAATCAGTCTGCATGTCATAGCAGAGAATGAGGCTTCACGTCAGCCACCACTGCAACAGTCCATTGGCATATATTTAGGCCCAGCACACACACAGGCAGAGGAGAGAGGTCCCGTAACAGAGAATCTGTCTTCATGTCAGCAGAGAATCAGTCTGCATGTCATAGCAGAGAATGAGGCTTCACGTCAGCCACCACTGCAACAGTCCATTGGCATATATTTAGGCCCAGCACCCAGGCAGAGGAGGGAGGTCCCGTAACAGAGAATCTGTCTTCATGTCAGCAGAGAATTAGTCTGCATGTCATAGCAGAGAATGAGGCTTCACGTCAGCCACCACTGCAACAGTCCATTGGCATATATTTAGGCCCAGCACACACACAGGCAGAGGAGAGAGGTCCCGTAACAGAGAATCTGGCTTCATGTCAGCAGAGAATCAGTCTGCATGTCATAGCAGAGAATGAGGCTTCACGTCAGCCACCACTGCAACAGTCCATTGGCATATATTTAGGCCCAGCACACACACAGGCAGAGGAGAGAGGTCCCGTAACAGAGAATCTGTCTTCATGTCAGCAGAGAATTAGTCTGCATGTCATAGCAGAGAATGAGGCTTCACGTCAGCCACCACTGCAACAGTCCATTGGCATATATTTAGGCCCAGCACCCAGGCAGAGGAGGGAGGTCCCGTAACAGATAATCTGTCTTCATGTCAGCAGAGAATTAGTCTGCATGTCATAGCAGAGAATGAGGCTTCACGTCAGCCACCACTGCAACAGTCCATTGGCATATATTTAGGCCCAGCACACACACAGGCAGAGGAGAGAGGTCCCGTAACAGAGAATCTGGCTTCATGTCAGCAGAGAATCAGTCTGCATGTCATAGCAGAGAATGAGGCTTCACGTCAGCCACCACTGCAACAGTCCATTGGCATATATTTAGGCCCAGCACACACACAGGCAGAGGAGAGAGGTCCCGTAACAGAGAATCTGTCTTCATGTCAGCAGAGAATTAGTCTGCATGTCATAGCAGAGAATGAGGCTTCACGTCAGCCACCACTGCAACAGTCCATTGGCATATATTTAGGCCCAGCACACACACAGGCAGAGGAGAGAGGTCCCGTAACAGAGAATCTGGCTTCATGTCAGCAGAGAATCAGTCTGCATGTCATAGCAGAGAATGAGGCTTCACGTCAGCCACCACTGCAACAGTCCATTGGCATATATTTAGGCCCAGCACACACACAGGCAGAGGAGAGAGGTCCCGTAACAGAGAATCTGGCTTCATGTCAGCAGAGAATCAGTCTGCATGTCATAGCAGAGAATGAGGCTTCACGTCAGCCACCACTGCAACAGTCCATTGGCATATATTTAGGCCCAGCACACACACAGGCAGAGGAGAGAGGTCCCGTAACAGAGAATCTGGCTTCATGTCAGCAGAGAATCAGTCTGCATGTCATAGCAGAGAATGAGGCTTCACGTCAGCCACCACTGCAACAGTCCATTGGCATATATTTAGGCCCAGCACACACACAGGCAGAGGAGAGAGGTCCCGTAACAGAGGATCTGGCTTCATGTCAGCAGAGAATCAGTCTGCATGTCATAGCAGAGAATGAGGCTTCACGTCACCCACCACTGCAACAGTCCATTGGCATATATTTAGGCCTAGCACACAGGCAGAGCAGAGAGGTCCCGTAACAGACAATCTGGCTTCATGACAGCAGAGAATCAGTCTGCATGTCATAGCAGAGAATGAGGCTTCACGTCACCCACCACTGCAACAGTCCATTGGCATATATTTAGGCCTAGCACACAGGCAGAGGAGAGAGGTCCCGTAACAGACAATCTGGCTTCATGTCAGCAGAGAATCAGTCTGCATGTCATAGCAGAGAATGAGGCTTCACGTCACCCACCACTGCAACAGTCCATTGGCATATATTTAGGCCTAGCACACAGGCAGAGCAGAGAGGTCCCGTAACAGACAATCTGGCTTCATGACAGCAGAGAATCAGTCTGCATGTCATAGCAGAGAATGAGGCTTCACGTCACCCACCACTGCAACAGTCCATTGGCATATATTTAGGCCTAGCACACAGGCAGAGCAGAGAGGTCCCGTAACAGACAATCTGGCTTCATGTCAGCAGAGAATCAGTCTGCATGTCATAGCAGAGAATGAGGCTTCACGTCACCCACCACTGCAACAGTCCATTGGCATATATTTAGGCCTAGCACACAGGCAGAGCAGAGAGGTCCCGTAACAGACGATCTGGCTTCATGTCAGCAGAGAATCAGTCTGCATGTCATAGCAGAGAATGAGGCTTCACGTCACCCACCACTGCAACAGTCCATTGGCATATATTTAGGCCTAGCACACAGGCAGAGCAGAGAGGTCCCGTAACAGACAATCTGGCTTCATGACAGCAGAGAATCAGTCTGCATGTCATAGCAGAGAATGAGGCTTCACGTCACCCACCACTGCAACAGTCCATTGGCATATATTTAGGCCTAGCACACAGGCAGAGCAGAGAGGTCCCGTAACAGACAATCTGGCTTCATGTCAGCAGAGAATCAGTCTGCATGTCATAGCAGAGAATGAGGCTTCACGTCACCCACCACTGCAACAGTCCATTGGCATATATTTAGGCCTAGCACACAGGCAGAGCAGAGAGGTCCCGTAACAGACAATCTGGCTTCATGACAGCAGAGAATCAGTCTGCATGTCATAGCAGAGAATGAGGCTTCACGTCACCCACCACTGCAACAGTCCATTGGCATATATTTAGGCCTAGCACACAGGCAGAGCAGAGAGGTCCCGTAACAGACGATCTGGCTTCATGTCAGCAGAGAATCAGTCTGCATGTCATAGCAGAGAATGAGGCTTCACGTCACCCACCACTGCAACAGTCCATTGGCATATATTTAGGCCTAGCACACAGGCAGAGCAGAGAGGTCCCGTAACAGACAATCTGGCTTCATGACAGCAGAGAATCAGTCTGCATGTCATAGCAGAGAATGAGGCTTCACGTCACCCACCACTGCAACAGTCCATTGGCATATATTTAGGCCTAGCACACAGGCAGAGCAGAGAGGTCCCGTAACAGACAATCTGGCTTCATGTCAGCAGAGAATCAGTCTGCATGTCATAGCAGAGAATGAGGCTTCACGTCACCCACCACTGCAACAGTCCATTGGCATATATTTAGGCCTAGCACACAGGCAGAGCAGAGAGGTCCCGTAACAGACAATCTGGCTTCATGTCAGCAGAGAATCAGTCTGCATGTCATAGCAGAGAATGAGGCTTCACGTCACCCACCACTGCAACAGTCCATTGGCATATATTTAGGCCTAGCACACAGGCAGAGCAGAGAGGTCCCGTAACAGACAATCTGGCTTCATGACAGCAGAGAATCAGTCTGCATGTCATAGCAGAGAATGAGGCTTCACGTCACCCACCACTGCAACAGTCCATTGGCATATATTTAGGCCTAGCACACAGGCAGAGCAGAGAGGTCCCGTAACAGACGATCTGGCTTCATGTCAGCAGAGAATCAGTCTGCATGTCATAGCAGAGAATGAGGCTTCACGTCACCCACCACTGCAACAGTCCATTGGCATATATTTAGGCCTAGCACACAGGCAGAGCAGAGAGGTCCCGTAACAGACAATCTGGCTTCATGACAGCAGAGAATCAGTCTGCATGTCATAGCAGAGAATGAGGCTTCACGTCACCCACCACTGCAACAGTCCATTGGCATATATTTAGGCCTAGCACACAGGCAGAGCAGAGAGGTCCCGTAACAGACAATCTGGCTTCATGTCAGCAGAGAATCAGTCTGCATGTCATAGCAGAGAATGAGGCTTCACGTCACCCACCACTGCAACAGTCCATTGGCATATATTTAGGCCTAGCACACAGGCAGAGCAGAGAGGTCCCGTAACAGACAATCTGGCTTCATGACAGCAGAGAATCAGTCTGCATGTCATAGCAGAGAATGAGGCTTCACGTCACCCACCACTGCAACAGTCCATTGGCATATATTTAGGCCTAGCACACAGGCAGAGCAGAGAGGTCCCGTAACAGACGATCTGGCTTCATGTCAGCAGAGAATCAGTCTGCATGTCATAGCAGAGAATGAGGCTTCACGTCACCCACCACTGCAACAGTCCATTGGCATATATTTAGGCCTAGCACACAGGCAGAGCAGAGAGGTCCCGTAACAGACGATCTGGCTTCATGTCAGCAGAGAATCAGTCTGCATGTCATAGCAGAGAATGAGGCTTCACGTCACCCACCACTGCAACAGTCCATTGGCATATATTTAGGCCTAGCACACAGGCAGAGCAGAGAGGTCCCGTAACAGACGATCTGGCTTCATGTCAGCAGAGAATCAGTCTGCATGTCATAGCAGAAAATGAGGCTTCACGTCACCCACCACTGCAACAGTCCATTGGCATATATTTAGGCCTAGCACACAGGCAGAGCAGAGAGGTCCCGTAACAGACAATCTGGCTTCATGTCAGCAGAGAATCAGTCTGCATGTCATAGCAGAGAATCAGGCTTCACGTCAGCCACCACTGCAACAGTCCATTGTCATAAATTTAGGCCCAGCACCCAGGCAGAGGAGAGAGGTCCCGTAACAGACAATCTGGCTTCATGTCAGCAGAGAATCAGTCTGCATGTCATAGCAGAGAATCAGGCTTCACGTCAGCCACCACTGCAACAGTCCATTGTCATAAATTTAGGCCCAGCACCCAGGCAGAGGAGAGAGGTCCCGTAACAGACAATCTGGCTTCATGTCAGCAGAGAATTAGTCTGCATGTCATAGCAGAGAATCAGGCTTCATGTCAGCCACCACTGCAACAGTCCATTGGCATATATTTAGGCCTAGCACACAGGCAGAGGAGAGGTTCATTCAACTTTGGGTAGCCTCGCAATATAATGGTAAAATGAAAATAAAAATAGGATTGAATGAGGAAGTGCCCTGGAGTCCAATAATATATGGTTATGGGGAGGTAGTTAATGTCTAATCTGGACAAGGGACGGACAGGTCCTGTGGGATCCATGCCTGGTTCATTTTTATGAACGTCAGCTTGTCCACATTGGCTGTAGACAGGCGGCTGCGTTTGTCTGTAATGACGCCCCCTGCCGTGCTGAATACACGTTCAGACAAAACGCTGGCTGCCGGGCAGGCCAGCACCTCCAAGGCATAAAAGGCTAGCTCTGGCCACGTGGACAATTTAGAGACCCAGAAGTTGAATGGGGCCGAACCATCAGTCAGTACGTGGAGGGGTGTGCACACGTACTGTTCCACCATGTTAGTGAAATGTTGCCTCCTGCTAACACGTTGCGTATCAGGTGGTGGTGCAGTTAGCTGTGGCGTGTTGACAAAAGTTTTCCACATCTCTGCCATGCTAACCCTGCCCTCAGAGGAGCTGGCCGTGACACAGCTGCCTTGGCGACCTCTTGCTCCTCCTCTGCCTTGGCCTTGGGCTTCCACTTGTTCCCCTGTGACATTTGGGAATGCTCTCAGTAGCGCGTCTACCAACGTGCGCTTGTACTCGCGCATCTTCCTATCACGCTCCAGTGCAGGAAGTAAGGTGGGCACATTGTCTTTGTACCGTGGATCCAGCAGGGTGGCAACCCAGTAGTCCGCACAGGTTAAAATGTGGGCAACTCTGCTGTCGTTGCGCAGGCACTGCAGCATGTAGTCGCTCATGTGTGCCAGGCTGCCCAGGGGTAAGGACAAGCTGTCCTCTGTGGGAGGCGTATCGTCATCGTCCTGCCTTTCCCCCCAGCCACGCACCAGTGATGGACCCGAGCTGCGTTGGGTGCCACCCCGCTGTGACCATGCTTCATCCTCATCCTCCTCCACCTCCTCCTCATCCTCGTCCTCCTCGTCCTCCAGTAGTGGGCCCTGGCTGGCCACATTTGTACCTGGCCTCTGCTGTTGCCAAAAACCTCCCTCTGAGTCACTTCGAAGAGACTGGCCTGAAAGTGCTAAAAATGACCCCTCTTCCTCCTCCTCCTCCTCCTCCTCCTGGGCCACCTCCTCTTCCATCATCGCCCTAAGTGTTTTCTCAAGGAGACATAGAAGTGGTATTGTAACGCTGATAACGGTGTCATCGCCACTGGCCATGTTGGTGGAGTACTCGAAACAGCGCAACAGGGCACACAGGTCTCGCATGGAGGCCCAGTCATTGGTGGTGAAGTGGTGCTGTTCTGTAGTGCGACTGACCCGTGCGTGCTGCAGCTGAAACTCCACTATGGCCTGCTGCTGCTCGCACAGTCTGTCCAGCATGTGCAAGGTGGAGTTCCACCTGGTGGGCACGTCGCATATGAGGCGGTGAGCGGGAAGGCCGAAGTTACGCTGTAGCGCAGACAGGCGAGCAGCAGCAGGATGTGAACGCCGGAAGCGCGAACAGACGGCCCGCACTTTATGCAGCAGCTCTGACATGTCGGGGTAGTTGTGAATGAACTTCTGCACCACCAAATTCAGCACATGCGCCAAGCAAGGGATGTGCGTCAAATTGGCTAGTCCCAGAGCTGCAACGAGATTTCGCCCATTATCACACACCACCAGGCCGGGCTTGAGGCTCACCGGCAGCAACCACTCGTCGGTCTGTTGTTCAATACCCCGCCACAACTCCTGTGCGGTGTGGGGCCTGTCCCCCAAACATATGAGTTTCAGAATGGCCTGCTGACGTTTACCCCGGGCTGTGCTGAAGTTGGTGGTGAAGGTGTGTGGCTGACTGGATGAGCAGGTGGAAGAAGAGGAGGAGGAAGCCGAGAAGGAGGAGGTGGCAACAGGAGGCAAAGAATGTTGCCCTGCGATCCTTGGCGGCGGAAGGACGTGCGCCAAACAGCTCTCCGCCTGGGGCCCAGCTGCCACTACATTTACCCAGTGTGCAGTTAGGGAGATATAGCGTCCCTGGCCGTGCTTACTGGTCCACGTATCTGTGGTTAGGTGGACCTTGCTACAGATGGCGTTGCGCAGTGCACACTTGATTTTATCGGATACTTGGTTGTGCAGGGAAGGCACGGCTCTCTTGGAGAAGTAGTGCCGGCTGGGAACAACATACTGTGGGACAGCAAGCGACATGAGCTGTTTGAAGCTGTCTGTGTCCACCAGCCTAAATGACAGCATTTCATAGGCCAGTAGTTTAGAAATGCTGGCATTCAGGGCCAGGGATCGAGGGTGGCTAGGTGGGAATTTACGCTTTCTATCAAATGTTTGTGAGATGGAGAGCTGAACGCTGGCGTGTGACATGGTTGAGACGCTTGGTGACGGAGGTGGTGGTGGTGGTGTTGGTGGTACATCCCCTGTTTGCTGGGCGGCAGGTGCCAACGTTCCTCCAGAGGCGGAGGAAGAGGCCGAGGCGGCAGCAGCAGAATAGGCCGAGGCGGCAGCAGCAGAAGAGGTAGCAGGGGGAGCCTGAGTGACTTCCTTGGTTTTAAGGTGTTTACTCCACTGCAGTTCATGCTTTGCATGCAGGTGCCTGGTCATGCAGGTTGTGCTCAGGTTCAGAACGTTAATGCCTCGCTTCAGGCTCTGATGGCACAGCGTGCAAACCACTCGGGTCTTGTCGTCAGCACATTGTTTGAAGAAGTGCCATGCCAGGGAACTCCTTGAAGCTGCCTTTGGGGTGCTCGGTCCCAGATGGCGGCGGTCAGTAGCAGGCGGAGTCTCTTGGCGGCGGGTGTTCTGCTTTTGCCCACTGCTCCCTCTTTTGCTACGCTGTTGGCTCGGTCTCACCACTGCCTCTTCCTCCGAACTGTGAAAGTCAGTGGCACGACCTTCATTCCATGTGGGGTCTAGGACCTCATCGTCCCCTGCATCGTCTTCCACCCAGTCTTGATCCCTGACCTCCTGTTCAGTCTGCACACTGCAGAAAGACGCAGCAGTTGGCACCTGTGTTTCGTCATCATCAGAGACATGCTGAGGTGGTATTCCCATGTCCTCATCATCAGGAAACATAAGTGGTTGTGCGTCAGTGCATTCTATGTCTTTCACCGCTGGGGAAGGGCTAGGTGGATGCCCTTGGGAAACCCTGCCAGCGGAGTCTTCAAACAGCATAAGAGACTGCTGCATAACTTGAGGCTGAGACAGTTTCCCTGGTATGCATGGGGGTGATGTGACAGACTGATGGGGTTGGTTTTCAGGCGCCATCTGTGCGCTTTATGCAGAAGACTGGGTGGGAGATAATGTGAACGTGCTGGATCCACTGTCGGCCACCCAATTGACTAATGCCTGTACCTGCTCAGGCCTTACCATCCTTAGAACGGCATTGGGCCCCACCATATATCGCTGTAAATTCTGGCGGCTACTGGGACCTGAGGTAGTTGGTACACTAGGACGTGTGGATGTGGCAGAACGGCCACGTCCTCTCCCAGCACCAGAGGGTCCACTAACACCACCACGACCATGTCCACGTCCGCGTCCCTTACTAGATGTTTTTCTCATTGTTATGGTTCACCACAACAACAAATATATTATTTGGCCCAATGTATTGTATTCAAATTCAGCGGGATATAAATTTGAGGCCTAGTATTTAGGCGCTGGGTGACCGGTATGGATTTAGTGACAGACTTAGACTTGGAAATGCACAGAAGCGTGTGTGTGTGAAGTTATTCTGAATGACCCAATGTGCACCTTGAATATTATATACCCTTTTAGGGATAGATTTCAAATAGCTCTGATATAGCAGAAACCACTAAATTATGAAATTGCTAAATTGGGAATTGTATTTCAACCCAGAACAAAAAATGTGCTTTGACGGACACTAAATAACTTTCCCAGCCACAACAGGACAGCGTTAACGAGAGATTTAGCAGGATATAAATTTGAGGCCTAGTATTTAGGCGCTGGGTGACAGGTATGGGTTTAGTGACAGAATTAGACTTAGAAATACACAGTAGCGGGTGTGTGTGAAGTTATTCTGAATGACCCAATGTGCACCTTGAATATTATATACCCTTTTAGGGATAGATTTCAAATAGCTCTGATATAGCAGAAATCACTAAATTATGAAATTGCTAAATTGGGAATTGTATTTCAACCCAGAACAAAAAATGTGCTTTGACGGACACTAAATAACTTTCCCAGCCACAACAGGACAGCGTTAACGAGAGATTTAGCAGGATATAAATTTGAGGCCTAGTATTTAGGCGCTGGGTGACAGGTATGGGTTTAGTGACAGAATTAGACTTGGAAATACACAGTAGCGGGTGTGTGTGAAGTTATTCTGAATGACCCAATGTGCACCTTGAATATTATATACCCTTTTAGGGATAGATTTCAAATAGCTCTGATATAGCAGAAACCACTAAATTATGAAATTGTTAAATTGGGAATTGTATTTAAACCCAGAACAAAAAATGTGCTTTGACGGACACTAAATAACTTTCCCAGCCACAACAGGACAGCGTTAACGAGAGATTTAGCAGGATATAAATTTGAGGCCTAGTATTTAGGCGCTGGGTGACAGGTATGGGTTTAGTGACAGAATTAGACTTAGAAATACACAGTAGCGGGTGTGTGTGAAGTTATTCTGAATGACCCAATGTGCACCTTGAATATTATATACCCTTTTAGGGATAGATTTCAAATAGCTCTGATATAGCAGAAACCACTAAATTATGAAATTGCTAAATTGGGAATTGTATTTCAACCCAGAACAAAAAATGTGCTTTGACGGACACTAAATAACTTTCCCAGCCACAACAGGACAGCGTTAACGAGAGATTTAGCAGGATATAAATTTGAGGCCTAGTATTTAGGCGCTGGGTGACAGGTATGGGTTTAGTGACAGAATTAGACTTAGAAATACACAGTAGCGGGTGTGTGTGAAGTTATTCTGAATGACCCAATGTGCACCTTGAATATTATATACCCTTTTAGGGATAGATTTCAAATAGCTCTGATATAGCAGAAACCACTAAATTATGAAATTGCTAAATTGGGAATTGTATTTCAACCCAGAACAAAAAATGTGCTTTGACGGACACTAAATAACTTTCCCAGCCACAACAGGACAGCGTTAACGAGAGATTTAGCAGGATATAAATTTGAGGCCTAGTATTTAGGCGCTGGGTGACAGGTATGGGTTTAGTGACAGAATTAGACTTGGAAATACACAGTAGCGGGTGTGTGTGAAGTTATTCTGAATGACCCAATGTGCACCTTGAATATTATATACCCTTTTAGGGATAGATTTCAAATAGCTCTGATATAGCAGAAACCACTAAATTATGAAATTGTTAAATTGGGAATTGTATTTAAACCCAGAACAAAAAATGTGCTTTGACGGACACTAAATAACTTTCCCAGCCACAACAGGACAGCGTTAACGAGAGATTTAGCAGGATATAAATTTGAGGCCTAGTATTTAGGCGCTGGGTGACAGGTATGGGTTTAGTGACAGAATTAGACGAAATACACAGTAGCGGGTGTGTGTGAAGTTATTCTGAATGACCCAATGTGCACCTTGAATATTATACAGGTCCTTCTAAAAAAATTAGCATATTGTGATAAAGTTCATTATTTTCTGTAATGTACTGATAAACATTAGACTTTCATATATTTTAGATTCATTACACACCAACTGAAGTAGTTCAAGCCTTTTATTATTTTAATATTGATGATTTTGGCATACAGCTCATGAAAACCCAAAATTCCTATCTAAAAAAATTAGCATATCATGAAAAGGTTCTCTAAACGAGCTATTAACCTAATCATCTGAATCAACTATTTAACTCTAAACACCTGCAAAAGATTCCTGAGGCTTTTAAAAACTCCCAGCCTGGTTCATTACTCCAAACCGCAATCATGGGTAAGACTGCCGACCTGACTGCTGTCCAGAAGGCCATCATTGACACCCTCAAGCAAGAGGGTAAGACACAGAAAGAAATTTCGGAACGAATAGGCTGTTCCCAGAGTGCTGTATCAAGGCACCTCAGTGGGAAGTCTGTGGGAAGGAAAAAGTGTGGCAGAAAACGCTGCACAACGAGAAGAGGTGACCGGACCCTGAGGAAGATTGTGGAGAAGGACCGATTCCAGACCTTGGGGGACCTGCGGAAGCAGTGGACTGAGTCTGGAGTAGAAACATCCAGAGCCACCGTGTACAGGCGTGTGCAGGAAATGGGCTACAGGTGCCGCATTCCCCAGGTCAAGCCACTTTTGAACCAGAAACAGCGGCAGAAGTGCCAGACCTGGGCTACAGAGAAGCAGCAGTGGACTGTTGCATGTCATTCGGAAATCAAGGTGCCAGAGTCTGGAGGAAGACTGGGGAGAGGGAAATGCCAAAATGCCTGAAGCCCAGTGTCAAGTCCCCACAGTCAGTGATGGTCTGGGGTGCCATGTCAGCTGCTGGTGTTGGTCCACTGTGTTTTATCAAGGGCAGGGTCAATGCAGCTAGCTATCAGGAGATTTTGGAGCACTTCATGCTTCCATCTGCTGAAAAGCTTTATGGAGATGAAGATTTAATTTTTCAGCACGACCTGGCACCTGCTCACAGTGCCAAAACCACTGGTAAATGGTTTACTGACCATGGTATTACTGTGCTCAATTGGCCTGCCAACTCTCCTGACCTGAACCCCATAGAGAATCTGTGGGATATTGGGAAGAGAAAGTTGAGAGACGCAAGACCCAACACTCTGGATGAGCTTAAGGCCGCTATCGAAGCATCCTGGGCCTCCATAACACCTCAGCAGTGCCACAGGCTGATTGCCTCCATGCCACGCCGCATTGAAGCAGTCATTTCTGCAAAAGGATTCCCGACCAAGTATTGAGAGCATAACTGAACATAATTATTTGAAGGTTTACTTTTTTGTATTAAAAACACTTTTCTTTTATTGGTCGGATGAAATATGCTAATTTTTTGAGATAGGAAATTTGGGTTTTCATGAGCTGTATGCCAAAATCATCAATATTAAAACAATAAAAGGCTTGAACTACTTCAGTTGGTGTGTAATGAATCTAAAATATATGAAAGTCTAATGTTTATCAGTACATTACAGAAAATAATGAACTTTATCACAATATGCTAATTTTTTTAGAAGGACCTGTATACCCTTTTAGGGATAGATTTCAAATAGCTCTGATATAGCAGAAACCACTAAATTATGAAATTGCTAAATTGGGAATTGTATTTCAACCCAGAACAAGAAATGTGCTTGAACGGACACTAAATAACTCGCCCAGCTACAGCACTAAGGACAGATTTAGCTGGATATAAATTTGAGGCCTAGTATTTAGGCGCTGGGTGACAGGTATGGGTTTAGTGACAGAATTAGACTTTGAAATGCACAGTAGCGGGTGTGTGAAGTTATTCTGAATGTCCCTATGTGCACCTTCAAAATGATCTACCCTTTTAGGGATAGATTTCAAATAGCTCTGATATAGCAGAAACCACTAAATTATGAAATTGCGAAATTGGGAATTGTATTTCAACCCAGAACAAGAAATGTGCTTGAACGGACACTAAATAACTCGCCCAGCTACAGCACTAAGGACAGATTTAGCTGGATATAAATTTGAGGCCTAGTATTTAGGCGCTGGGTGACAGGTATGGGTTTAGTGACAGAATTAGACTTGGAAATACACAGTAGCGGGTGTGTGTGAAGTTATTCTGAATGACCCAATGTGCACCTTGAATATTATATACCCTTTTAGGGATAGATTTCAAATAGCTCTGATATAGCAGAAACCACTAAATTATGAAATTGCTAAATTGGGAATTGTATTTCAACCCAGAACAAGAAATGTGCTTGAACGGACACTAAATAACTCGCCCAGCTACAGCACTAAGGACAGATTTAGCTGGATATAAATTTGAGGCCTAGTATTTAGGCGCTGGGTGACAGGTATGGGTTTAGTGACAGAATTAGACTTGGAAATGCACAGTAGCGGGTGTGTGAAGTTATTCTGAATGTCCCTATGTGCACCTTCAATATGATCTACCCTTTTAGGGATAGATTTCAAATAGCTCTGATATAGCAGAAACCACTAAATTATGAAATTGCTAAATTGGGAATTGTATTTCAACCCAGAACAAGAAATGTGCTTGAACGGACACTAAATAACTCGCCCAGCTACAGCACTAAGGACAGATTTAGCTGGATATAAATTTGAGGCCTAGTATTTAGGCGCTGGGTGACAGGTATGGGTTTAGTGACAGAATTAGACTTGGAAATGCACAGTAGCGGGTGTGTGAAGTTATTCTGAATGTCCCTATGTGCACCTTCAATATGATCTACCCTTTTAGGGATAGATTTCAAATAGCTCTGATATAGCAGAAACCACTAAATTATGAAATTGCTAAATTGGGAATTGTATTTCAACCCAGAACAAGAAATGTGCTTGAACGGACACTAAATAACTCGCCCAGCTACAGCACTAAGGACAGATTTAGCTGGATATAAATTTGAGGCCTAGTATTTAGGCGCTGGGTGACAGGTATGGGTTTAGTGACAGAATTAGACTTGGAAATGCACAGTAGCGGGTGTGTGAAGTTATTCTGAATGTCCCTATGTGCACCTTCAATATGATCTACCCTTTTAGGGATAGATTTCAAATAGCTCTGATATAGCAGAAACCACTAAATTATGAAATTGCTAAATTGGGAATTGTATTTCAACCCAGAACAAGAAATGTGCTTGAACGGACACTAAATAACTCGCCCAGCTACAGCACTAACGACAGATTTAGCTGGATATGAATTTGAGGCCTAGTATTTAGGCGCTGGGTGACAGGTATGGGTTTAGTGACAGAATTAGACTTGGAAATGCACAGTAGCGGGTGTGTGAAGTTATTCTGAATGACCCTATGTGCACCTTGAATATTATATACCCTTTTAGGGATAGATTTCAAATAGCTCTGATACAGCAGAAACCACTAAATTTTTAAATTGCTAAATTGGGAATTGTATTTCAACCCAGAACAAAAAATGTGCTTTGACGGACACTAAATAACTTTCCCAGCCACAACAGGACAGCGGTAACGAGAGATTTAGCGGGATATAAATTTGAGGCCTAGTATTTAGGCGCTGGGGGACCGGTATGGATTTAGTGACAGAATTAGACTGGGATATGGCCAAAAAATAACCACACTATTGCTGGTTAAATGCACTTGGTGATGGGCGCAGCTTGCCCCTGATGTAGTATATGGCCAAAAAATGAACAGACTATTGCTGGTTAAATGCACTTGGTGTCACAGCTTGACCAACCACACTACTGAGGGTTAAATGCACTTGGTGACGGGCGCAGCTTGCCCCTGATGTAGTATATGGCCAAAAAATGAACAGACTATTGCTGGTTAAATGCACTTGGTGACGGGCGCAGCTTGCCCCTGATTTAGTATATGGCCAAAAAATGAACAGACTATTGCTGGTTAAATGCACTTGGTGTGATAGCTTGACCAACCACACTACTGAGGGTTAAATGCACTTGGTGACGGGCGCAGCTTGCCCCTGATGTAGTATATGGCCAAAAAATAAACAGACTATTGCTGGTTAAATGCACTTGGTGTGACAGCTTCACCCTGATGTAGGCTTTAGCCAAAAAACAAACGCACCATTGAGGGTTAAATGCACTTGGTGACAGGCGCAGCTTGCCCCTGATGTAGTATATGGCCAAAAAATAAACAGACTATTGCTGGTTAAATGCACTTGGTGTGACAGCTTCACCCTGATGTAGGCTTTAGCCAAAAAACAACCACACCATTGAGGGTTAAATGCACTTGGTCGCAGCTTGTGCTGGCGCACCACAAGACACAAAATGGCCGCCGATCACCCCAGAAAAATGTGACTGACAAACGGTCTGGGCAGCCTAAAAACAGTGAGCAATTGAGGATCAGCAGCTCAATGATCCACAGCTGCAGATCGATCAGTTAATCAAGTCCTTTGGAGGAGTTAATCTGCCTAATCTCGCCCTACTGTCGCAGCCGCAACCTCTCCCTACGCTAATCAGAGCAGAGTGACGGGCGGCGCTATGTGACTCCAGCTTAAATAGAGGCTGGGTCACATGGTGCTCTGGCCAATCACAGCCATGCCAATAGTAGGCATGGCTGTGATGGCCTCTTGGGGCAAGTAGTATGACGCTTGTTGATTGGCTGCTTTGCAGCCTTTCAAAAAGCGCCAAGAAAGCGTCACAAAAGCGCGAAGAAAGCGACGAACACCGAACCCGAACCCGGACTTTTACGAAAATGTCCGGGTTCGGGTCCGTGTCACGGACACCCCAAAATTCGGTACGAACCCGAACTATACAGTTCGAGTTCGCTCATCCCTAGTTAGGAGTCATTATAGAATGAGAGACACCCCCTTTAGATGCTTTGACATTGAAAAGAAGAAATACATTTTGAGCCACATGGGAGTGGTAATTAAAACTTGAAAATACCATAACGGTGCACAAGAGAATCAAATTTAACCAAATTCGTGTCTGGTCGTAAATCTAAACATTTAGGGGCACATTTATTAAGACCGGCGTTTTAGACTTAATAGCCCTTTTAGCTGTTGGTGGATCTGCCAAAGTTATGATATGGAGCCTGCCTCTACATAACTTCGGCATATACACCGCCGGTATACAGTCATGTGAAAAAATTAGGACACCCTTTGAAAGCATGTGGTTTTTTGTAACATTTTTAATAAAAGGTTATTTCATCTCCGTTTCAACAATACAGAGAGATTAAAGTAATCCGACTAAACAAAGAAAACTGAAGAAAAGTCTTTTCAAGATCTTCTGTAAATGTCATTCTACAAAAATGCCTATTCTAACTGAGGAAAAAGATAGGACACCCTCACATGTATTCCCTCTTAAATTGGCTCAGATCTCACACAGGTATATCACACCAGGTGCACATAATTAGTAGATCGTTACTCTGCATGTTGAATGAGGCTTGCCCTATTTAAACCTCAGACATTTAGTTTGGTGTGCTCCTGACTGTTGAAGTGAGAGTGAGCACCATGGTGAGAGCAAAAGAGCTGTCAGAGGACTTCAGAAAAAAGATTGTAGCAGCCTATGAGTCTGGGAAGGGATTTAAAAAGATCTCAAAAGATTTTGAAATCAGCCATTCCACTGTCCGGAAGATAGTCTACAAGTGGAGGGCTTTCAAAACAACTGCCAACATGCCCAGGACTGGTCGCCCCAGCAAGTTCACCCCAAGAGCAGACCGCAAGATGCTAAAAGAGGTCTCCAAAAACCCTAAAGTGTCATCTCGAGAACTACAGCAGGCTCTGGCTACTGTTGATGTAGAAGTACATGCCTCTACAACCAGAAAGAGACTGTACAAGTTTAACTTGCATGGGAGGTGTGCAAGGAGGAAACCTTTGCTTTCCTAGAGAAACATCGAGGCCAGACTGACATTTGCCAGAGATAAAGTTGACAAAGACCAGGACTTCTGGAATAATGTTCTTTGGACAGAGGAGTCCAAAATTGAATTATTTGGACACAACAGCAGAGGACATGTTTGGCGTAAACCAAACACAGCATTCCAAGAAAAGAACCTCATACCAACTGTGAAGCATGGAGGTGGAAGTGTCATGGTTTGGGGCTGCTTTGCTGCAGCAGGACCTGGTCAGCTCACCATCATAGAATCCACGATGAATTCTACTGTGTATCAGAAGGTGCTTGAAGAACATGTGAGACCATCAGTTAGAAAATTAAAGCTGAAGCGGAACTGGACCATGCAACATGACAATGACCCAAAACATACTAGTAAATCAACCAAAGATTGGCTGAAAAAGAAGAAATGGAGAGTCCTGGAATGGCCAAGTCAAAGTCCAGATTTGAATCCCATTGAGATGCTGTGGGGTGACTTGAAAAGGGCTGTACGTGCAAGAAACCCCTCAAACATCTCACAGCTGAAAAAGTTCTGCATTGAGGAGTGGGGTAAAATTTCCTCAGACCGATGTCGAAGACTGGTAGATGGCTACAAGAACCGTCTCACTGCAGTTATTTCAGCCAAAGGAGGTAACACTCGCTATTAGGGGCAAGGGTGTCCTATCTTTTTCCTCAGTTAGAATAGGCATTTTTGTAGAATGACATTTACAGAAGATCTTGAAAAGACTTTTCTTCAGTTTTCTTTGTTTAGTCGGATTACTTTAATCTCTCTGTATTGTTGAAACGGAGATGAAATAACCTTTTATTAAAAATGTTACAAAAAACCACATGCTTTCAAAGGGTGTCCTAATTTTTTCACATGACTGTAAATCTAAGACAGCTTCCTTGCTGGCTTAAATTTAAATCATTTTCTATGCCCAAAACAGATGTAGAAAATGATAAATGAGATGAGCCTTCTGGCCTTTCCCCTTCCCTGCCCACACTACACCCACTTTTTTTTAAACTGGCATGAACGGGGAAGAAGTTGCCGATTTTTCCGCAACATGGCGTGCAACACAATCCTCACCATATAAACGCCATAGAAGTGGTGCATATCTTGGTCATAAATGACCCCTTTAATGTCAGCATTTTTCCATGATGAGGTCAATTTTAGGAAAATAGCAGGAAATAAATTGTGGCACTGAGATCAAAAGATTACAGAGTTACATCTGTAAGATTAAAGGGAATCTGTCATCACAAGAAAAATTGCTTTTAAGAGGTATAGATCATCATTTTTATGCTGCCCTATCTGAGGTGATAGATACTCTTATCAAAAGGCTGATTATTACTCACTTAAATTCAATCAGTATTGAGTAACTCCAACACAAGCCAAGAGCTGGAGTCCTCTCAATGCACAGTGCGCACCAGTGAGTCCTCATATTCATTAGCTCCTGTCCACCTTCCCCCAAAGCTGCTGATTGCTTTAGGGAAAAAAGATGCCAGTCAGTGGCAGGTCGTGGGGAGAGCTTGGAGCTCAGGAATATGAAGACTCACTGGAGAAAGCACTGCTCGGCTCACACTGGAGGTGTTTCATACAGATTTTGCAAATATGTGAACTTGAATTGACTGCATTTTGCTAGGACTTTCTGTGACCAGTGTATTCTGCCCTCTGGTTCCCTTTAAGGCTGAGTTCACACTTCAGTTATTTGGTCAGTTATTTCCATTAATGAATGTGAGCCAAAACCAGGTGTGTGTCAAAAACACAGAACAGGTGCAGATCTTTAACTTACACCTGATCTCTGTGTAGCTTCACTACTGGTTTTGGCTCACAATAACTAATGGAAATAACTGAATAAATAACTGAAGTGTAAACTTGGCCTAACCTGTGCACAATGACTCCTAGGGCTGGATCCCCATATTACACATATACATAAATTACACGGTACATATATGACTTTTAACTTATATGCAAATAAGCACTCAAGTGCCCCGAGAGTAGGCCTGAGCCTCCAGCCCTTTACTCCCTTGACCCCTTTCTTGCTTAATTGACAGGGCCTGCCTTCTTCTGCTTCATTACATCTGACCTTGAAATACCACTCCTACACTGTTAGTTTCAAGCTTGGTGCATGCATTGTACGGCCTAATGAGGCCAAGCTGGGCCATCGAGCTCTTCTGCTCATACACTGAGGTTTGAAAGCAGGAGAGGGATTTTGTGGGATTGAGGATAGGAAGAAGTGTGAAGATTTTTGTTAGTGTTAGTCAGCTCTGACTAGTTAGGTTTATTAGTATTACTAAAAAATATTTACATCTTTCACTTCAAGAAGTGAAAAAGAGGGCTTAGTATTTACATCAGTTCCAATATTAAAAATGCTATATTTTAAATATTGTACTATGAGACAGTGCAAACTCATTACATTTATTGTATACATACTTTGGGTATAGAAACGCAAAAATTAGTAATAGAATAGCATAGAATACAGTCTTATGTTCTTCACAACCTGATGTGAAGACCCTGAATGTTGGTGTAGAACATAAATAATCCATTATTGCTGACTTGATTGAGACATTTAATCCAAATTTAATCTGATGGATTCCGATGGATTCAGTTGGACGTCTTCTTCCTGTCATCCTGTGCAAAGATAGTAGCAGGAGAAAATGTTCAATCTAGCTCAGCTAGAGCTTGATGATTGGGAAAAATCCACCCTGATTTCAGGAAAGGTTAGAAAGCTGTGTACAACTTTACATCTGAGCTGATATGTGAAAATGGATAGAAATTTGCCTGTGACACCTGGTGCCTTCCGGTCTTAGGAAGAGCCAATATCAGTGCCTCAAGCATCCGTTTGGAGAATGAGCCTATGTTAAAGGCTAGCCTGAAAACAAATGTCAAGTGTGGGGCCAATTTATCTACATATCTACAGTACCATTCAAAAGCCTGGACCAGGGGATTTGGGTAATTTCATTGCTTTACTTACATTTAACCCCTTCAGGACACAGTCATTTTCCTTCCTGACAGCCTATTTTTGCAAATCTAACATGTGTCACTTTATGTGGTAATAACTTTGGAACGCTTTGAACCATTTACAGAACATTTGGAAAATGTCACTAAATTTGAATTTCTCTGCTGTTAAAGGGGTTGCCTGGGTTCAGAGCTGATCTTGTAATGCGGATGCAGGAACACAACACCAGCACTTACGCTCACTGGCGCTCAACGTCATACCTCATGACGTAGGCGCAGGTGCACAGACAGTTTCGAGATGCCGCCATTCATGAGGTAAGGATGGACTATTTAAACTTAGACTTGGCAACATATCTTGTTGCAAGTCGGTCATCTGCTGGCATCTACAAACAATATCGCCTTTGGGCTACTTAGAAGAGTCCCCTGATGAACCCTTATTGTATAAATGGTGGATATGCGTCGGGACCAGGGACCATGAATTGAAGGGACCAGTTATCATAAATGAACTACCCTCGCTGGAACTAGGGACCGTGAACTGATGGGACGAGTAACCAGCAACTGACTACATCTGCTACTTGGGACTGATACATCATTTTCGACTTCCATTGCAACCTCCTTTAAGACACCCTATGCAGGACTAATAGAAACTGTGTGGTATCCAGGCAGTGTCCTTATATTTGGGGTTTCTTTTAGGGAGGGACAGCATAACAAGGTACAGCCACCGAGAAGTGGGGCCGCACCTTTCGGAGCGATTACTCCTCTTGTAGGCAGGGAAAGCATAGATTGCTAGGGATAGCTCTCCCACTGCCTACAGGCCAAATTATCCTCTTGTTTATCTCCACTTTCTTTTCCTCTTGGACAAACGGACACGAAAAGAATATTACCTGATGCCACAGCTGCTATCTATATCCGTCTAGCACCAGGAGAATAAAGTATGGCTATTTGAGCCCTAACCGTGGAATTCAACTGTACCGTGAGTAACCACAGACGTGGTAAAGCATCAATAATACTACTTACCTGTGATCAGATAAGAATCTCAAGTTTTTTATATACACATTATTGTTTGTTCACTATTTGTGGGATTTTAAAGGAAAGAATTAAAAGCAAATTTTTAAGGGGATATTTACTATTTCAGTGACATGCACACAAAACTCTCCTAAATATCGTCAAATTTTCAGTGATTTGTTGTTGATTGCTATTGCTATGGCTAGCATACCCCTTGTCAATAATCTAAAAACGTTATTTAAATAACTATATATTTGTTAAAAAAACTATTTAAAATCGTGGTGGGAAACCGAGTCTCTGGAAAACTATATAAAAGCAAAGATAGTTCCCAAGGGACTGAGGATTCCATTAATACCGGCAGTACGCTCCCAGAAACCTGAACTTAATGATAAGTAGGAACAGGTACTAACCAAAAAAATACACTTTTAAAGACATCAGCAGATTTAAATTAACTTATTGAAAAGACACTAAAATACAAGACTCATACTTCCGGAAACGTGAAAGTAACCTACAGGGGTCAGTAGATAGGTTCCGCGCATTGCTGAAAGACGGGAAACATAAACAATTCAGAAGAGACCTTTTCGAATATAAAGAAAATACAGGGAGTGCAGAATTATTAGGCAAGTTGTATTTTTGAGGATTAATTTTATTATTGAACAACAACCATGTTCTCAATGAACCCAAAAAACTAATTAATATCAAAGCTGAATATTTTTGGAAGTAGTTTTTAGTTTGTTTTTAGTTTTAGCTATTTTAGGGGGATATCTGTGTGTGCAGGTGACTATTACTGTGCATAATTATTAGGCAACTTAACAAAAAACAAATATATACCCATTTAAATTATTTATTTTTACCAGTGAAACCAATATAACATCTCAACATTCACAAATATACATTTCTGACATTTAAAAACAAAACAAAAACAAATCAGTGACCAATATAGCCACCTTTCTTTGCAAGGACACTCAGAAGCCGGCCATCCATGGATTCTGTCAGTGTTTTGATCTGTTCACCACCAACATTGCGTGCAGCAGCAACCACAGCCTCCCAGACACTGTTCAGAGAGGTGCACTGTTTTCCCTCCTTGTAAATCTCACATTTGATGATGGACCACAGGTTCTCAATGGGGTTCAGATCAGGTGAACAAGGAGGCCATGTCATTAGATTTTCTTCTTTTATACCCTTTCTTGCCAGCCACGTTGTGGAGTACTTGGACGCGTGTGATGGAGCATTGTCCTGCATGAAAATCATGTTTTTCTTACCTTGCAGACTTCTTCCTGTACCACTGCTTGAAGAAGGTGTCTTCCAGAAACTGGCAGTAGGACTGGGAGTTGAGCTTGACTCCATCCTCAACCCAAAAAGGCCCCACAAGCTCATCTTTGATGATACCAGCCCAAACCAGTACTCCACCTCCACCTTGCTGGCGTCTGAGTCGGACTGGAGCTCTCTGCCCTTTACCAATCCAGCCATCTGGCCCATCAAGACTCACTCTCATTTCATCAGTCCATAAAACCTTAGAAAAATCAGTCTTGAGATATTTCTTGGCCCAGTCTTGACGTTTCAGCTTGTGTGTCTTGTTCAGTGGTGGTCGTCTTTCAGCCTTTCTTACCTTGGCCATGTCTCTGAGTATTGCACACCTTGTGCTTTTGGGCACTCCAGTGATGTTGCAGCTCTGAAATATGGCCAAACTGGTGGCAAATGGCATCTTGGCAGCTGCACGCTTGACTTTTCTCAGTTCATGTGCAGTTATTTTGCGCCTTGGTTTTTCCACACGCTTCTTGCGACCCTGTTGACTATTTTGAATGAAACGCTTGATTGTTCGATGATCACGCTTCAGAAGCTTTGCAATTTTAAGAGTGCTGCATCCCTCTGCAAGATATCTCACTATTTCTGACTTTTCTGAGCCTGTCAAGTCCTTCTTTTGACCCATTTTGCCAAAGGAAAGGAAGTTGCCTAATAATTATGCACACCTGTTATAGGGTGTTGATGTCATTAGACCACACCCCTTCTCATTACAGAGATGCACATCACCTAATATGCTTAATTGGTAGTAGGCTTTCGAGCCTATACAGCTTGGAGTAAGACAACATGCAGAAAGAGGATGATGTGGTCAAAATACTAATTTGCCTAATAATTCTGCACGTAGTGTAGAGCATACTTGAACCTAACTGATAAAAAGAAGACCCCATCCGATACAGAGATTTCTTCGTCTAAAATCGAAACCTCAGATACAGAAAAAACTGGGGAAAGATACTCTACAGGTAGAACAAGATCTAGAGGTTTTGGAGGTAATAGAAATTGGGGAAGACAAGGAAGATGGTGTCCACAAAGCAAATATCAGCAAAGAAATCAGGACTTTTCACAACCCTCAGGATCATCTGGATTATCAGGGAGTTTTTTAGAATCAGGGGGAACGAACCCCATATAATTTGAGAGATCGAACATGATCAGAGAAATAGATAAAACTATAATAGATGGAGGTCAGATCATCAATTTATCAGGTAGAAACTTAACCACTGATGAAGTGAATATCCTTTTGAGGGGTGTCTCGCTTGTCCCCACCACCAGATATAATGCATTTCAATGGACTAAGGACATTCACTTACCGTATTTTTCGCCCCATAAGACGCACTTTTTCTTCCCCCAAAATGGGGGAGAAATGCCCCTGCGTCTTATGGGGCGAATGCGTGCAGTTTTACATCGCTGGCAGCGATGTATCAGTGAGCGGGGACTCGGGGAGGGACTGGGGGGAGGGTCTGGGGGCTGGCAATAGCGGCGGGGCGGTGCAGTCAGTGTAGTATAGCACCGCCCCGCCGCTCCAGTATACTAATAAAAGATGTAATTTTCAAATAATAGTTATTAAACTTGCCCCCTTAGTCCTATTACTAACTTACATCCTAATCGCCGCAGTAGAATTCAGGCCGGGCGGGCGGCAGCGTAACTCTTGTCACGTGCCTGCGCCGCCTACTTTATGAATGAAGCAGGCGGCGCAGGCAAGTGACGTCAGTAAGAGACGCGCCGGCCGCCCGTCCTGCCTGCCTGCACTACAGCAGCGATTCGGATGTAAGGTAGAATAGGACTGAGGGGGCATGTTTAATAAATATAAATTGAATATAACATCTTATTTTAGTATACTGGCGGCGGGGGCGATCTGTGGATGGCACAGTTATGGGCTGGGGGGGGGGGGTCTGTGGATGGCACAGTTATGGGCTGGGGGGGAAGGTCTGTGGATGGCACTGTTATGGGCTGGGGGGGGTCTGTGGATGGCACATATATAACAGTGCCATCCACAGATTCCCCCCCCGTAACAATGCCATCCACAGATCCCCCTGTAATAGTGCAAGCCACATATGCCCCCATAACAGTGTCCGTCATCCACAGATCCCCCCATAACAGTGTCCGTCATCCACAGATCCCCCCCATAACAGTGTCCGTCATCCACAGATCCCCCATAACAGTGTCCGTCATCCACAGATCCCCCATAACAGTGTCCGTCATCCACAGATCCCCCACATAACAGTGTCAGTCATCCACAGATCCCCCACATAACAGTGTCAGTCATCCACAGATCCCCCCCATAACAGTGTCCGTCATCCACAGATCCCCCCATAACAGTGTCCGTCATCCACAGATCCCCCCATAACAGTGTCCGTCATCCACAGATCCCCCATAACAGTGTCCGTCATCCACAGATCCCCCACATAACAGTGTCCGTCATCCACAGATCCCCCATAACAGTGTCCGTCATCCACAGATCCCCCATAACAGTGTCCGTCATCCACAGATCCTCCACATAACAGTGTCAGTCATCCACAGATCCCCCACATAAGTGTCAGTCATCCACAGATCCCCCAGTAATAGTGCCATCCAGAGACCACCATTCGTTCCAAACCCACAGCACACCTTTTGGTTCAAAATTTTTTTTTTCTTATTTTCCTCCCCAAAAACCTAGGTGCGTCTTATGGGCCGGTGCGTCTTATATAAAATACGGTATTTTGGCGAAAATTAAAATGGCATAAATTCCATAAAAATAATGACATCATCGAAAGTGTTAAACTAGGGATTCCGATAGAGGACCTTCAGGGAGCGAAAATATTGGCAGAACTAATGGAGGAGGGGGAGAAGGATAGAAGTTTAAGTCTCAGATGTGGCATACCCAAGGGACGATACTTGCGAATTCACAGAAACTGTAAGAGGGACGATTTTTTTTCGGCAGGCCAGAGAACTATGGGGCAGATTCATAAGAAGAGGATATCCCCCAAAAGTACTCAATGATGCTTTCAAAAATGCAATAAAAAGAGATAGGACCACCCTGTTAGATCCAAACAGACAGGAGGAGGGTCCCAAACTTGGGGAACATAAAAGTAACCAATGCACCCGTATCATAGGTACATTTGACGACCACCATAATAAAGTACGGGGTGTCACAGCAAAGTACTGGGACCTGCTAAAAATGGACCCGAATATCAGAGACACAATATCAGATCATCCGGCCATTACATTTAGAAGAGGAAGATCCCTCAGAGATCGACTGGTACACAGTCATTTTGAACCAGTCAAAAAACAGGACATGTGGTTGCCTAGAAGGATGTGTGGCATGTATAGATGTGGAGGCTGTATAGCTTGCCCATACATACATGTCACAAAAACCTTCTGTAGTGTATCCACGCAAAAAGTATATGATATACGTGCAGGGCTGTCTTTAATATTGATTGGACCCTGAGCAAAAATTTACTTGGGCCCCCTGGATCCCGCCTTCCCACACCTCACCCTAGTGTTACAGTGCACCCCAGCACCCCACAGTATGCGGTATAGCACCCTATAGTATACAGCAACCCACAGTATGCAGTATAGCACCCTATAGTATACAGCACCACACAGTATGCAGTATAGCACCCCACACTATACAGTACCCCACAGTATATAGTAGAGCAGTATAGCAGCCCACAGTATACAGCACCACACAGTATGCAGTATAGCACCCCACACTATACAGTACCCCACAGTATATAGTAGGGCAGTATAGCAGCCCACAGTATACAACACCTCACAGTATACAGTAGAGAAGTATAGCACCTCACCGTATACAGCACCCCAAACTATACACGATACAGCCCCCCACACTATACAGCCCCCCACACTATACAGTATAGCACTCCACAATATACAGCACCCCCAGTATACAGTATAAAGCCCCCCACAGTATACAGCCCCCCACAGTATACAGTCCCCCACAGTATACAGCACCCCACAGTATATAGGCCCCCACACTATTCAGCACCCCACTATACAGTAGTTTACAGTATATTAGCATAACAGCCCCTGTCACCTTTTTCTGATGTAATCTTAACAAAAAAAGCTCCACAGTTAAGGCAAACTTCTCCTGCAACACTTCTGGTAGAAAGGACCTTGATGACGTCATAGCCATGTGACCAGTAATATTGCTAGGTTACTGGTCACATGGTGATGATGTCATCTAAGGTCCTAGAGAATCACAGCTCTCACAGTACGCTGCCTGGAGTGCCGGCAGGCATGGCATGGCAGCACCCCCTGTGTAGCTGACAGCCTGACACCCAGGGCAGTGGCTAGCAGGGCTCAAGAGGCAGCTGCCTTAGGCCCCCCAGGAGCAACTGGGCCCGGGGCAGCTGCCCCTTTTGCCCTTTGTTAAAGACGGCCCTGTATACGTGACTATGGGAACTGTAAAAGCGTGGGATTGATTTATCTATGCAGATGTACATGCCCAATGCAATATGTGGGCAAAACCATAAGAGAACTTAGTAGACGTGTAGATGAACATCTGGGAGATGTAAAACACAAAAAAGATATCCCAATTGCCTGACACATTCAAGAGAAACATGCAGGGAATCCTAGTTCTCTTAAATTTTGCCTAGTTCTCTTAAATTTTGAGATAATACATCCTTCCACAAGGGGTGGGGATATTGACACAAGGATGCTCCAGAAGGAAACTGAATGGTTGTTCAGATTAAAAACAGTACATCCATTAGGACTGAATGAGATTCTGTCTTTTGCAAGTTTTTTGAGGAAATGTCTGAGATTCATACAAAGGGAGACCACCACTTTACAAGAATGAGTAAATCTATAGACAGGTCTAATCTTAGAAAAGCTGTGTATTTGACCGAGATAGGTCTTACACTATAATATCAAAAAATAGGGTCATATGATATTTGACTCCTTAGTCTTTTTGACACTGAATCCTTTTTTGCCCTTATTTAAATGAATAAATAAATAAGTATATATATACCCCCATATTGTGATTGCCAGCCTTGGGTATTTACAGACTTTAGTCTAAGTCTAACTCCTTAATTGACATTATATAGGATCTATATTGATTCATTCGTGTATCAGTTTATTCTGGCCAAGGAATATCTAATATCTACATAGGTTTCCAATTATCAGCATATATCTCTCTAGTATCTGGCACGGTCATTAAGCGCAGGCGCACTAATGAATTGGAAGCCTCCTGCCTGAATCTGGAATAGTGTGGCATTACAGCGCGACCAATGAGCGCGGGGGCGCAGGCACACTAACACATTTGAAGCGCCCTGCCAGGATCTTGTAATGCGGACGCAGGAACATGACACCAGCGCTTATGCTCACTGGCACTCAACTTCATACCTCATGACGTAGGTGCACAGTTTTGAGACGCCACCATTCATGAGGTAAGGAGGGACTATTTAAACTCAGACTTAGCAACATATCTTGTTGCAAGTCGATCATCTGCTGGCATCCACAAACAATATCACCTTTGGACGATTTAGAAGAGTCCCCTGATGAACCCTTATTGTATAAATGGGGGAAACGCGTCAGGACCAGGGACCATGAATTGAAGGGACCAGTTTCACGGCTGAGAAAGGGGGAAACCCTCAACCGTGCAATGTCAATAGGATAAGGGTAGTTGCTAGGCCAAGACAACAGGATCAGGGAGCAGGTCACCTCCTAGCGCTTCCCTAATTCTGACCCTGACTCCTAACCGTATGAGCCAACCCAGATGGTAGGAGTACTCATACTCTGTAACCTAGGGTCCCTACTAGCCCTCAGGAAATCCCTGGACTAGGGGCAGGGTAAGATGACCTGTTCCTCTTTGACACGGACAAACAGGAGTCTCACTGGCCAAGGAGCAAGGAGAGGGGAAACATATACAGCATATGGATATGGCAGGTGAGTTAAAGCAGTACCACACCTACCTGCCACAGACACGCTGAATGGAACCCGTGTACAAGTACTAATGTCCACACAAACATTAAGGACACAGCACACACACAAATCACACAGGTATCCAGGACACCCATAGCTGCAAACAACATAGAGAGCATAAAAACATCTTCTTAACATCATAACATGTATTTTTTATGACCACAAGGGTGGCCCTCACTGGATAGATGTCATATGATACCAGGAGGATGACTCCAGCATAAAGCATGGCTGGAGTACCCCTCAGCTACAGGCATCCAGCAGGAGCTAAATAGCCCAAGCAGCCACACCCACACACACATACTAGGAAAGGATTTAACTCTTCCAACACCAGACAAGGTAAGTATCACTTAAAAGGGAAATGCACACACAACTAAATCCAGTGCAAACCAAACATTGAAAGTGAACACATACAAACACACGTTGCTAGATGCAACCGCATGCCTTGACAGCGAGCCGCCTGGCAACCAGCTCAGGCTGCTACACTGCCAACAACAACATGTTGCCAGCGGCAACCACACGTGAGACAACATACTAACTGCCCTCACCTGCGGTAGACAACAAGCAGACCGCTGACAACTGCATGCGGCACAAAGAGTCACGACCAAACACATAGTCGTGACACTCCCACCCCTCAAAGCTCCCCCACCAAAAAAAAATAAGGGGGAAACTGGTGAGGAACCCAAAAACAGGGATAGGAGAAGGGGAAAAGTAGGAGAATCAATAACAGCACAAGCAAATCTCCCCAGGACTGCTGCCAGCCCCTGGAGCAACACACAGGAACTAGGGCGCCAGCCACCAAACAGTCAGGAGAGACCGCACTGATCACTGCGTCCACTTTCAGACACGGTTCCCACCAATCGCTGCCAATATGCATCCTCCACCAGCATACACCAAAGCCAGTCTAACAAGGACTGCAGCTAGCCACACCGACACAAGTGAGAGAACCACTGAGACGTGGACCAGGAGAGACCCAACCACAAGTGCCAGTTCACACACAGTGCAACCACTGCTACAGAGAACTGCACTGTATCAGGGTTCCCCTTTCACCCTCCCTCCGGAGGATAAGCATGCGTGCCATAAAACGGCAGGCGCCACATGCTGCGCCCTCTTCCGAAGGCGGTACACTCCCACCCCTCAAAGCCTCCCCCCCCAACCACAAAAGGGGAAAGTTGCTGGGGCATAACAAACAATGGGAGGGGGGTGGAGAATGACCAGTAAGGGGGCACCAATACAGACAACGGCGACAATCTAATGGTGGGGAAAAGCCACTCACCGCGCTGTTAACGGTGACACCCCCATAACGCTCTCCCTCCAGAGAACGCGCTTGCACCCCATCAACAGATGGCGATACATGCTGCACCCTCTTTCGAAGGTATCAAGCAAGGAGCCTTTGTGGTCATACTGTCACGGCTGAGAATGGGGGAAACCCTCAACCGTGCGATGTCAATAGGATAAGGGTAGCTGCTAGGCCAGGACGACAGGATCAGGGAGCAGGTCACCTCCTAGTGCGTCCCTAATTCTGACCCTGACTCCTAACTGTATGAGCCAACCCAGATGGTAGGAGGGCTCATACTCCGGAACCTAGGGTCCCTACTAGCCCTCAGGAAATCCCTGGACTAGGAGCAGGGTAAGACGACCTGTTCCTCCTAGACACGGAAGAACAGGAGTCTCACTGGCCAAGGAGCAAGGAGAGGGGAAACATATACAGCATATGGATATGGCAGGTGAGTTAAACCAGTACCACACCTACCTGCCACAGACACACTGACTGGAACCCGTGCACACGTACTAATGTCCACACAAACATTAAGGACACAGCACACACACAAATCACACAGGTATCCAGGACACCCATAGCTGCAAACAACATAGAGAGCATAAAAACATCTTCTTAACATCGTAACATGTATTTTTTATGACCAAAAGGGTGGCCCTCACTGGATAGATGTCATATGATACCAGGAGGATGACTCCAGCATAAAGCATGGCTGGAGTACCCCTCAGCAACAGGCATCCAGCAGGAGCTAAATAGCCCAAGCAGCCACACCCACACACATATACTAGGAAAGGAGTTAACCCTTCCAACACCAGACAAGGTAAGTGTCACTTAAAAGGGAAATGCACACACAACTAAATCCCGTGCAAACCAAACATGGAAAGTGAAGGCTGTAATTCTGGAAATTTAATATACAGGGAGTGCAGAATTATTAGGCAAATTAGTATTTTGACCACATCATCCTCTTTATGCATGTTGTCTTACTCCAAGCTGTATAGGTTCGAAAGCCTACTACCAATTAAGCATATTAGGTGATGTGCATCTCTGTAATGAGAAGGGGTGTGGTCTAATGACATCAACACCCTATATCAGGTGTGCATAATTATTAGGCAACTTCCTTTCCTTTGGCAAAATGGGTCAAAAGAAGGACTTGACAGGCTCAGAAAAGTCAAAAATAGTGAGATATCTTGCAGAGGGATGCAGCACTCTTAAAATTGCAAAGCTTCTGAAGCGTGATCATCCAACAATCAAGCGTTTCATTCAAAATAGTCAACAGGGTCGCAAGAAGCGTGTGGAAAAACCAAGGCGCAAAATAACTGCCCATGAACTGAGAAAAGTCAAGCGTGCAGCTGCCAAGATGCCACTTGCCACCAGTTTGGCCATATTTCAGAGCTGCAACATCAAAAGCACAAGGTGTGCAATACTCAGAGACATGGCCAAGGTAAGAAAGGCTGAAAGACGACCACCACTGAACAAGACACACAAGCTGAAACGTCAAGACTGGGCCAAGAAATATCTCAAGACTGATTTTTCTAAGGTTTTATGGACTGATGAAATGAGAGTGAGTCTTGATGGGCCAGTGGCTGGATTGGTAAAGGGCAGAGAGCTCCAGTCCGACTCAGACACCAGCAAGGTGGAGGTGGAGTACTGGTTTGGGCTGGTATCATCAAAGATGAGCTTGTGGGGCCTTTTCGGGTTGAGGATGGAGTCAAGCTCAACTCCCAGTCCTACTGCCAGTTTCTGGAAGACACCTTCTTCAAGCAGTGGTACAGGAAGAAGTCTGCAAGGTAAGAAAAACATGATTTTCATGCAGGACAATGCTCCATCACACGCGTCCAAGTACTCCACAGCGTGGCTGGCAAGAAAGGGTATAAAAGAAGAAAATCTAATGACATGGCCTCCTTGTTCACCTGATCTGAACCCCATTGAGAACCTGTGGTCCATCATCAAATGTGAGATTTACAAGGAGGGAAAACAGTACACCTCTCTGAACAGTGTCTGGGAGGCTGTGGTTGCTGCTGCACGCAATGTTGATGGTGAACAGATCAAAACACTGACAGAATCCATGGATGGCAGGCTTTTGAGTGTCCTTGCAAAGAAAGGTGGCTATATTGGTCACTGATTTGTTTTTGTTTTGTTTTTGAATGTCATAAATGTATATTTGTGAATGTTGAGATGTTATATTGGTTTCACTGCTAAAAATAAATAATTGAAATGGGTATATATTTGTTTTTTTAAAAGTTGCCTAATAATTATGCACAGTAATAGTCACCTGCACACACAGATATCCCCCTAAAATAGCTAAAACTAAAAACATATATTCAGCTTTTAAATTAATGAGTTTTTTGGGTTCATTGAGAACATGGTTGTTGCTCAATAATAAAATTAATCCTCAAAAATACAACTTGCCTAATAATTCTGCACTCCCTGTATACAGGTTTCCCAGCAACCATCCGCCTAAAAAACAGAAGCGGATGACATACGGATGGCTTCCGTTGGTCATCCGCATTTTTTTGTGGACCCATTGACTTCAATGGGTCCGCAAAACGTTTATTGCGGACAAGACTAGGACATGCAATACTTTTTTTGCGGACAGGAAAACGGACAGCGGACGCGGAAAATAAATGGTTGACTACACCGCAATTTTAACGGCTCCATAGAAATGCATGGGTAACCATCTGATCAGCCCAAAAAAACGGAACGGACGCAGAGAAAAACTACTGTCGTGTGCATATAGCCTTATTGTTTGTTAACTATTTGTGGGATTTTAAAGGAAATAATTAAAAGTAAATTTTTAAGGGGATATTGACTATTTCAGTGACATGCACCTGAATATCGTCAAATTTTCAATGATTTGTTGTTCAGAGCTGAACCCGGACATATCCCTTTTTCCCCCATTCAGCCCCTCTGACATGAGCATTTCATGCTCTGATGCTCTCCCTTGCCCTGTGCTGAATTACACAGGGCAATGGGGTTTTCTACAGATCTGGTGATGTACTAGGTCTCTGCTAGGCAACGGCTTCCGCCTAGCAGTGTTCCCGGTGATGTCACTGGCACTAATTGGCTGGCTGTAGCGCTGCTCTAGTCTGTAAAACGGCTAGGGCCGTGCTAAACCCCGCCCATGAAACCCCTGCCGGTGACATTACTAGGAGCACTGCTAGGGGGGAAAAGGGGAGCTCTGAACCCAGACAACCCCTTTAAGACAGAGATATTTCATAAAGTAGTTATTAATTCACCCTAGTTCATCTTATGTCTACTTTATGTTGGCATTTTATTTTTTTAGGACGTTAGAAGGCTTAGAATTTTAGAATAAAATTTTCATATTTTTAACAGAATTTCCAAAATCCACTTTTTTTAAGGACCAATTGAGTTTTTAAGTCACTTTGTGTGGCTTCTGTAGTAGCAACCACCCATAAATGACGCCATTTTAGAAACTACACTATTCACGTTATTCAAAACTCATTTTACAAATGTTGTTAACCCTTTATATGTTTCACAAGAATTAAAGGAAAATATAGGCGAAATTTCAAAATGACACTTGAAAATTACAGAGATAAGGGAGTTGTATTTTTTTCCAGAAAGGAGATTTAATTGTACTCCAATGGATAGATCATCGTGAAACTTGTGCAAGGATAAATAGTAACTTGAAAACTAGTTATGTGTTGTAGATCAATGAATCTCCGTCCCTTGAAATCAAATACAGTAGGAAAGAGATTTTTAAAAATAAAATGTTTGGCTAACATGACTCCTGGTAAATGTAGAGTTTCATTTCCATACATTTATGCAGTGTTTCATATTTATCAGCCAAAAGTGTTGTCATCTTAGCAGTAGCACCCATCAACCTTTAGCTACATCCCTGGGTGGTGTTGTGTGGTGGATATTCAAGTGCAGTCGAGCAGATGATGTCTAATACTGCGGCTTGCAAACAACTGAAAGAATCATCAGATTCAAATATAAAAAAAAAGTATCTAGAGGAGAAAATAACTTTTTGAATAAAATGTTATTTTAGTTGGCTTTATTGAGAGAATACAATAAAAAGGAGAAACGTAACCACTAGATGGGGCCAGTGTTTTACATTTTATTTGATTGCCTTTTTTGTTCAACAGAATAAAGTGGAAGTAAAATCAAAATAAACTGTGCTGATAAAAGATTATTTTTCAAAATATCAATCTTAAATAATTATTTTTATTAATAAAACACCCTCATGTTTTTAAGTGTACATGATCAGGCTGTACATTATTTCTACTTATATTCCCTACAAATTGCAGAAATTTAAGTCCTTAGGCTTGTCACGTCAGGATTTTAATGATTCTTTCCACACTATCTGTCTTATAACTAATAACAATTTGCCTTCAGAATCAGATGTTCAAGTGTTCTTTCAGCAACAATGAAGAGGAGGCAGCGCTGGTAAGGAGCACATCTTCTCTTCAAACAGCTGATTGGTGGGGGTGCCAGATGTCGGACTCCTGATATTGATGACATAGAAACATAGAAACATAGAATGTGTCGGCAGATAAGAACCATTTGGCCCATCTAGTCTGCCCAATATATCTGAATCCTATGAATAGTCCCTGGCCCTATCTTATATGAAGGATAGCCTTATGCCTATCCCATGCATGCTTAAACTCCTTCACTGTATTTGCAGCTACCACTTCTGCAGGAAGGCTATTCCATGCATCCACTACTCTCTCAGTAAAGTAATACTTCCTTATATTACTTTTAAACCTTTGCCCCTCTAATTTAAAACTGTGTCCTCTTGTGGTAGTTTTTCTTCTTTTAAATATGCTCTCCTCCTTTACCGAGTTGATTCCCTTTATGTATTTAAAAGTTTCTATCATATCCCCTCGGTCTCTTCTTTCTTCCAAGCGATACATGTTAAGGTCTTTTAACCTTTCCTGGTAAGTTTTATCCTGCAATCCATGTACTAGTTTAGTAGCTCTTCTCTGAACTCTCTCTAGAGTATCTATATCCTTCTGGAGATATGGCCTCCAGTACTGCGCACAATACTCCAAGTGAGGTCTCACCAGTGTTCTGTACAGCGGCATAAGCACTTCACTCTTTCTACTGCTTATACCTCTCCCTATACATCCAAGCATTCTGCTTGCATTTCGTGCTGCTTTATTACATTGTCTTCCCACCTTTAAGTCTTCTGAAATAATTACTCCTAAATCCCTTTCCTCAGATACTGAGATCAGGACTGTGTCAAATATTCTATATTCTGCCCTTGGGTTTTTACGCCCCAGGTGCATTATCTTGCACTTATCCACATTAAATTTCAGATGCCAGAGTTCTGACCATTCTTCTAGTTTTCCTAAATCCTTTTCCATTTGGCGTTTCCCTCCAGGAACATCAACCCTGTTACATATCTTTGTGTCATCAGCAAAAAGACAAACCTTACCATCGAGGCCTTTTGCAATATCACTTATGAAGATATTAAACAAAATTGGTCCCAGTACAGATCCCTGTGGAATCCCACTGGTAACATGACCTTGTTTTGAATGTTCTCCATTGACTACAACCCTCTGTTGTCTATCACTCAGCCACTGCCTAATCCACTTAACAATATGGGAGTCCATGCTCAATGACTGCAGTTTATTGATAAGTCTTCTATGTGGGACAGTGTCAAAAGCCTTACTAAAATCTAGATATGCGATGTCTACTGCACCTCCACCGTCTATTATTTTAGTCACCCAGTCAAAAAAATCTATAAGATTTGTTTGACATGATCTCCCTGAAGTAAACCCATGTTGTTTTTCATCTTGCAATCCATGGGATTTTAGATGTTCCACAATCCTATCCTTTAATAGGGTTTCCATTAATTTGCCTACTATTGATGTCAGACTCACTGGTCTATAGTTGCTCGATTCCTCCCTACTACCTTTCTTGTGAATGGGCACGACATTTGCCAATTTCCAATCTTCCGGGACGACTCCTGTTACTAATGATTGGGTAAATAAATCTGTTAACGGTTTTGCCAGCTCACCACTAAGCTCTTTTAATAATTTTGGGTGTATCTCATCAGGCCCCTGTGACTTATTTGTCTTCACTTTAGACAGCAAACTTAGAACATCTTCCTCTGTAAAGACACATGCATCAAACGATTTATTAGTCATCCTTTCTAGTGGAGGTCCTTCTCCTTCTTTTTCTTTTGTAAAAACTGAACTGAAGTATTCATTAAGGCAGTCGGCTAGCCCTTTATTCTCTTCTACATACCTTCCGTATTTATATCAATAAAGATAACTTGGACAGCCCCTTTAATTTAATAAAGAGGTTTTTGAAGATTTTCATATAGAGGGATATCCGCAATATGTCATTAATTTGAGATTGGCGGAGGTCTTACATGGAGCAACTGTTTGAGGAAGCCACAATGCTCAACAGAGCTCGGATGAGCATTGTGACCCCCTCGCAACTTACCAAGCTTGGTGCCGTCCATTTCATCGTGTCTCTACTCGGTATCACAGCTCAGCCTAACTCACTTAAATGAGACTGAGCTGTGCCTAGGCCATGTTACTCATAAACATAACATGACAGAAAGCCCAGGAAGGAACCTAGGTGCTTTTGGAGTGTGTGGCCTCTTTTAATAGCTGATCGGCTGTGGTGCCAGGAGTCTCTGTATATACAAAGACTGAAAAGGCAGAAATGGTAAAAATTGTTTTTGCCTTTTTTTCTGTGTGGCTGTCTGATCAATATATACACTGAGTAGTGATTAAAATTTCTCAAATTTATAAAACGTAACTTTTAATCATATCTAATAAAAGAGATGGCCCTTTTGATAAATAATATGAATAAGCAAAATTGGAACCAATAAACCAAAGCTTCAATCTAGATAACTCAAAGCTTCCATCTAGATAAATTCCCACAGAATAATTCAATAAATAAAGGGAAACTAGTCAGGTAGTAGGAATAGTAGTGCACGGCGGCACCTAAAATGAAAAACCGTTTGTCCTACCACACACTTGTTAGGCTCCCGGGTGCCTTGGTTCTCCCGACAGGTAAAATGAAGATGTCCATACGAAAAATTGAAGGAAATATTGCAGACAAAAAACTTGGATGTTGCCTACGTAACCCTAGAATTGCCCTATGATGGGGGTGCTACACTGGCCCTGATATCCTAACCACAGAGCAACCGCCCTGACAAGGGCGACCCCGTCCTTAACCTTTCTCTTAATAAACTAGCCCTAATTCGACCTATTCAAATTGATCCCTAGCTTTGTGTTATCTAGATTGAAGCTTTGGTTTATTGGTTCCAATGTTGCTTATTCATATTATTTATCAAAAGGGCCATCTCTTTTATTAGATATGATTAAAAGTAAAGTTTTATAATTTGAGAAATTTGGATCACTACACAGTGTATATATTGGTGTGAAATTTCTGTGATCTATTATACAATTACCCCCTTTTTTTAATGCTTTTTGTGGCCAATAATCTCCAACACTGTTGAGGGGTTAAAGAGTAAAGAGAATGCAGAATCCTTATTTGAGCTATATTCATAAATGGATAAATTGGTGTCAATATTTTCTGTTTAATAAAGTTTATTACTATTATTATGATTATTATTACAAAAAAATAGATAAACTTTTTTGACAAGTCACCTTGAGTTTCTTATTTATTAAATAATATTATTTCAAACAAGTTTTGTACCTTTAAATAGAAGCAGTTTTTAAAACCAAATGCATAAGCGATATAGTTAAAAACACCATATATTCTGAGGTGTGGCAGAAAATAAACATGCTCCAAAATTGACAAAAAAAATATAGAATTATTATATTGCACACATGCTCTATCTTAGAGTGAAATCCATGTTGATTTTCCGATTGAGAAGCATGGAAGGCTGAAAAAATAAGATGATAAAAAAACTGCACAAAAAACTGCACCAAAACACCACAGAAAACCAGCGCAGATTCCATGCAGATTTATTCAGTGTGTTTTCAAAATACTTCATGTGAACGTACCCTTACTGTCTTTTTTTTGCATACCACTTTTTATGGTCACATGGAATTAAAAATGTGCCGTATTCTAAGCATTCCACTGTATAGCACTCGGGAGTTGTGTGCGATGATATATACACACTGTACTGTTAACTCCTTAACGACCTGTGCCATACATGTACGGCGGGCTAATTGGGCGGGTCCAGGAGCTGCGGCAGGGGTCCGGCAGTCAGTGATAACCAGACCCCTGCTGTATGCGCCGGCATCAGTGAAATCACAGATGACGGTGCATTAACCCCTGCATGGCCGCGGTCAGCGCTGTCCGCGGCACATGCAGGCTTCAGACATGTGTGGGGTGGCCATCTGGTCCCTACGCTGCTGTGACAGGGACCCGATAGCAGGGGAAGCAGCCCAATGCCTTCCTTAGGAATCGTGGCTGCCATCCGTGACAGCCTGTGAGATCCAGCCTCCTAAATCTCACAGGCAAGCAGGCTGAAGTGACACATGTCAGAATTGCTAAAAAATGACCTTGTCCTTAAGGTGAAAAATGGCTTGGTCCTGAAAGGGTTAAACAAAACAGAAAAAAGATGTGACAGGAAAGACTGAGGTGCGGTGTGTGGTAAATGTCACATCTCCTCAGACACCTGATGATAAAAGGTGCAGGGCACACAGTACACCATGATGTGGACTACTAGCAGGACTATCCTTCCAGGACTCTTACTGGTCACTATTATTACAGGTGAGGGCAATTTTGATTACTATTTCATAATACAAGTAAACTGTGGATATCATATGTTATAAAAAAAAAATAATATATATATATATATATTTTTTTTTCTTATAACTAGTAATATTTTCCATTATTTTGTCTTCCAGATGTACAAGCAAATTCTCAGGTGTCACAGGATCCAGATCTTCACATTACAGAAGACCAAGATATCACCCTGAAATGTACTCACACAATATCAAATTACCGTATTCTGATCTGGTACAAGCAACTCCCTGGACTCGGACTGGACATCTGTAGTTATGGAGTGAGCTCACCTACTAACCTGCACTCCAAATACTCTATGACCATGGAGAGAAGCTCTCTAAGTACTCAGCTTCATATAAAGAATGTGAGGGGGGAGGACACAGCCGTGTATTACTGTGCAGTGAGTGACACAGTGACACCGACACACTGCAGCTCTGTACAAGATGCAAGCAGCCACCACACAGTAAAGAACTCATCCAAAAATAATATATGGATAGAGCATTAAAAATATCAATTATTTAGAAATATGAAGGAAACAGAACAGAGTGTGTTCGGGAAGCATTCATACACCTCGTCTTTGTAAAATGGAAAAGATTATTGTCTTGTTTACTCATCAGTCTATACACAATACCCCACAATGACATTATGAAATCAGGTTTATCAAAATATGTTCGGAAAAAAATAATAATAATCTGTTAAAAATTAAAACAAAAATAAAAAAATTACACAAAATAATTATATTTAAACATAAAAATATCCAAAACACAACATTTATATAATATGAAGACAATTTAATTACTATATGATTTTCTTAAAAGGATTGTCCCACAAAAAAATATTCTACAGTTTACAAACCAGCACCTGGATCTGAATACTTTTGTAATTGCATGTAATGCAAGCCACTGAGTTATTCAATAAAATACATCTGTATAGCACCACCTGCTGTTTGTTCTTATTTTTATGTCCAGCTCACTAAGAAGGCCGCACATGCTCAGTTTCAAATTTCAACTGCCTCCTGAGCTGTGATAGGGAGAGCTGAGACACGCCCCCTGAGCTGCAGCAGACAAGACACTCCCCTTGAGCTGTTAGCTTGATATAAATCTAGCAGATCAATAAGTGGGGAGATCTCTGGATCCATGTGAGGTACAGGGTTGGTTCTAGCTTTGTTAGAAAGAGATTGTCATTTACTATATAATGTCTGATTTTCATTTTTACATTAATCATGCGATAACCCCTTTAATGCGACCTTTCAAGCTACTAGAAAATCAGATTTTGTTCGCTACAGCCTTGGTACAATTATATTTGGGGCTTTTCTCTCATTCTCTCCAGAAATTCTTAAGTTATATCAGGTTTGATGGAAAGCATTAATTCACACATATGCAATGTCCCACTAGGTGACCGTGGGCACCGCAAACTTGTTTTTATTATGTTTTAATGTCATGTAATATGCCTGCATTTTGTACTTCATCTCATGTCATATTCTCCCATGTCACAATGTGATTATACATGCAAGATCCTTTACACAGGCCTAGTTAGGGTGCACTACACTAGTTTTTCCACAAGATGGGGTAGTTTCTCAGTGTAAATATATAGCTTAGCTCAGGCCCAAGTTAGGCTGATCAGTTCAGTCTGGATCAATCCAGATCTCTCACGAGCTTAGTCAGAAAGCAGCAGCAATGTAGCTGTCTAGCTGGAGGGAGGCATATTTACAGCCTCTCTGCTCTGTCCCTGTCGGCTCCACAGTCCAGGGTTAAAGCCTGCAACTATTCTACCTAGAGGTGAGCAATCCACTCCTATAGATCGCCCCTCCAGAGTGACCAGTGTCCAAGCTGCATTCAGCCAAGTATCCAAGGGATTACTACATTTTATTCATATCAAAGGATAGCAAGACAGCCATTACTTGAGGGCTTACTAGGCACCATTGCGGCAGGTGTAGGAGACAGCTGCATGTGCAATGACCTGGAACGGGGTATGCACTCTGACGCCAAATTATGCAATGACTGGGTCAGGTGTAGGTGATAGTCTATAGTTTTGTTTGTGACGCCAATGGCAACGTGCGCAGGATACAATCACAGGCCCCTTTAAGGTGTTGTAACTCACTCCCCAGGTTAGGAATGCCAGAGTGGTGTAATGTTTCTGTATGGTAGTAATAATGGGGTCAACGGTGTCTCCTAACTGGGTGCGGCTGGACTCCTGGATCCTGGCTCACTTGCAATAAATTGAGTGTAGTGCTAGTAGGAATAATAGAGGAATTTGCAGCAGAAATTAAAATTCAGACCTTTGGTGAAGTTCAAACTTGTCTTTACTGATTGTAACTTTCATCCAAGCAAGATACAGCTTATGTCTTAGGTCCCAGCAGGTATCGGCAATGGTTGGCAGGAATTTATCTTCTGCTCTATCAACCTGGAGCTTGCAGGAAAGGACGTCTGCTTTGTAGCTCTATACTGTGGCAGGAATTTGGCTTCTGCACTCTCTATCTTCTGCTGTATGGGGACTGACTAGCTGAGGAGGAATATGACTTCTCCTGGGTCTCTGGACTTTACTTACAGTTATTGTCTCAGGGTATGCTTCTTCCTGGAACTGGAGTTTGTCTGCTTGCTTCTTCCAGCTGAGGCTGCAGGGCTCAGACTGTGGATGGGCATCAATGTCTCAGCCGAGGCAAGATCCTGGTTTTCTTCTCTATCTCAGGGAGTTCATAACACACACAGCCTTCCCCAACAGGGGTGGCTGGCACACTGCCTCTAACTTCCTTCCCTGCCCATGCTGCAGGATATGGGCCCAGCCCACTCTACTCACAGGGGAGGAGCTAAACTGGAATGAACTATTCCAGCCTAGATGTACTAAACTGAACCTAACTCCTTTCTAACACATCGCTGTGACCTGCTGGTGAACATGGAAATATACATTCTACAAGGTTTACAATGCACAGTTGTGAGGATATAATGTGAAATTACATAAGATGACAAGGTTAATGCTCTTAAGAGATTGTAGCGGGGTAAAAGAGTTTAGTAACACAACGCTGGGGTGTTACACATGCATCCTCACCACCAGTTTAAACCCTGAGGACAGTTTAGGCCAACTGTCAGAAACGCACTGGAAATAGAAGTTCAAGGATTTAGAAAAGCACCTTCAACCAAGGTTAGAAAAGCGGCCAGAGTTTTTACCAGAGTAAGACTTTCATATTTTATAAGCCTAGTCTGAAGCAGTAGCTTTCACATTCATCACCAAGAGCCTGTCTTCCACTAAGGACTTATATACTCCTTACCCCATATGCATGAGACTGTACTTGATACTTCGATGTACTAAGAGACTGATCAAACCTTATTGCAGATGCAATTAAGGGGTGACATGGTGTCACGACACCTGTTAATTGCATGTGCAATTATTCGCAATATGTGTTTCTTACCTGGTAACAGATGCCAATTGGTGCAGTCTGCGGTTCTCATGCGGCTATCTTCTTCAGCTGATTGGAGGGAATCTCATCCTGGCTCGAGGGTACCTATAAAAGAGAGAAAATGTCAGTTGGTGCTCATTCAGGTAACGGCAGCGACGAGACCCGTCCCTGCCTCCCCTTTTTTCCTTAATTGTCATGGCGTGTAGTATGGGGGAATAGTCACTCTTTGAGTGGACTATCTGAATATGTTTATTGGTCAGTTATATAAAAGTTGAGATATTGGTATTTATATATGAAGTTAAAGTAACATATACACACTGTGGCCAATATTATCCATTTTAATAAAGATCCCATTTTAATAAAGATAATTGAAATAATGAAAATGGAGTAATCTTTGGTTATTTATATAGGTGGACAAAGTAATGGTTTTGTGTTAAGGAGTTAAGACACCATGTTATTATATGGATGTTACTGTTACCAAGAGCAATGTTCAAAAAAAGTTCCAAGTTGGATTGCACCTTCCTTGTCTCAGTCTCAAGTTCCTTAATTAACACTACAGTAAATGGTTGTACCTCCATACAAAGGGTACTGGCATCATGACTACAAGGGACCTTGCCATAGACACATTAATACAGACCATCAAGGGCACTTCGGACCATCATCTGGCCTGTGTCCCTTGCACCAGAGTGTGCCCCAGAGAATCCTTGTGCCGTTCTCCTTATCACTTATGCGAACCTGCCCAGGGACGGCATAACCGTGAGTAACCAGAACTGTATTTATCTCGGCCCACCTATTGCTCACACCGTGACCTCACGTATAATTCCCCTGCAAGGTCTGGCATACCGCACATATATTTATGTCTCAGATCAGGTTCACCTCTGACTGGACCACTTAAGGACACTGACTTGTGAAGCCAATCTAGTGCTCTCTTGGCTGTATTCTTAGAACCATTATGATTTTGGAAGGTAAATCTTCTTCCCAGATTAGGCTGAGTTCACACGGGCGAGATTTCCGCGCGGGTGCAATGCGGGAGGTGAATGCATTGCACCCGCACTCAATCTGGACCCATTCATTTCTATGGGGCTGTGCACATGAGCGGTGATTTTCACGCAGCATGCTCTATATTGTGCGTTTATCTCACAACGCAGGCTCCATAGAAGTGAATGGGGCTGAGTGAAAATCGCAAGCATCCGCAAGCAAGTGCTGATGCGGTGCGATTTTCACGCATGGTTGCTAGGTGACAGTCTATTCACTGTATTATTTTCCCTTATAACATGGTTATAAGGGAAAATAATAGCATTCTGAATACAGAATGCAGAGTAGGTGGTCAATTGAGGGTTAAAAATAAGTAAATGATTAACTCACCTCCTCTTCTTGATCGCGTAGTTGCCGGTCTCTTCTTACTTCTTTAATGATGAGCTGCCGGCTTAAAGGACCTGTGGTGACGTCAGATCACATGCACCAATCACATGGTCCATCACCACGGTTCATCTGGGCCTTCAATACTTCAATAATATTTTGTACCTTTTCCCAAATTGTACATGATTGTACATGAACCCAATCCATTTTAAAGATTCCTTTGGGCAAATGACTTTGCTGTAGCTCTCATATGCCGGGGTAGGCCTCATTTAATTGAACTGTACACTGTATTCCAGCAAAATGGCAGTTTTAATAACAAAGTTGTAACATAAATTGTGGAACTGTTAGGCCCCTTTCACACCAGCGAGTTTTCCACGCGGGTGCAATGCGTGATGCAAACGCATTGGACCCGCACTGAATCTGGACCCATTCATTTCAATGGGCCTGTGTACATGAGCGTTCTTTTTCATATATCACTTGTGCGTTGTGTGAAAATCGCAGCATGTTCTATATTCGGCATTTTTCACGCAACGCTGGCTCCATAGAAATAAATGGGGCAAGTAAGTGCGGATGCGATGTGTTTTTCACTGATTGTTGCTAAGAGATGTTGTTTGTAAACATTCAGCTTTTTATCACACGCGTGAAAAAAGCATCAATGCGCATTTCAACCATGCGAAAAAAACGGAACCACTGAACGCAATCGCAGACAACACTGACTACAATGGTGCAAGTTTTCCTGAACGCATCCTGAATGCATCCAGACCTAATCCTGATTGTTCGTGTGCAAGAGGCCTAACTGTGTATTCTGTAACAGGCCCTCATGCCTGCCATTTGCCATTTATAATACTGGGGTCATCTCTTTAGGCAGTAGAGCCTTTGGCATTAGGGCCTTACTGTCACTTATGCCACTGTTTATAACCAATGAAATTATATTTTAGTAGAGCATGTAATCTGAATAGCACAAACACTAGATGGCGTCATTCAACTGTAAACAATATGTAACAAATGTGTAAAAATGTGTAGAAATATGGAATAGGCACTCATATATGGAAATATAGGACACTATTTATTATGTTAATAATAGCAAATGCAATAACATAAAAATCAGATACAAATAGATAAAATAGTACATCAAAACACAATACGCATATTATCACTGTTAAAATTTTAATTTTTTTTTCCTAAAAAGGAAGCAGAGCAGGGACTGGTAGTACCAGGTTGTCTCTCTTGCATTTCCTAATATGGACCCAATAGGGTCCTATATTAAATGTGAGCTGTTATTTTTAGAGAGAAAGTGGTGCAATCAGTCTCCGCTTACTTAGGTGGTACTCCTCCTAATGGGTTAAACTTCATAAAATATTCTCATGAGCCGATCCTATATTTTATTACAAAGTCACTGTATGTTGAAAATGTCCCGTATGAACAAGAGTTATGTCCAGGGATAAATGATATTCAAGTAGCGCTCCGCAGACTTTATACTTTTTGTCGACAGTATCTATATCTACTGTGCCGACTATATACTGCTTCAGACAGTTATAATTGAATTGCTGGAAAGGAAAGTCCTTGGTGAGTGACTAATGGAATTTGCTCTTGTTCATTTCACCTCCTCATATGTTAATAGTGTGCCTCATAATATTTTACCCACAAGTGTGGGCTTACCTCCGCCTGTGCTGCTGTTTTGGTGGGACTTTTTAGTAAATCTTTCCTCCGTTCTCTGTGCCGGCGTCCCGGCTGCAGAGGTATTGGCGTCCCTCGTGTCTCTCACAGCTGATCATCCGATAGTAGTCCTATGTGAGGATCACGGCTCTTTGTTTCCAGGCGCTGGTAGATGACGTATTGAGGTATTTTGTTACAGAGTGAAGAGAATCCTTTTTTTGTTATAGTGCACTAAGTTCCATGGAAAATTCGGGGTATCTATCCAGGATTCTCGCCAAAGCGTTTCGGGGAAACGCTTTCCCCTTCCTCAGTGGCATACCCCGATTCCGTAAGTCAGTGTATTTTATAGTTAGTATTGGTATTTCAGAAAGTCCGGTCTGGATCTTGGTTATATCCAAAGTCCGGTCCGGATCCAAATACTGGATGTCATTTTGTTTCATTGCGGCTTGTATGCGATTTAGGTGCGGCTTTGTATGTTAAGGTGCGTTTTTTATGCTATACTCGCAATTTTGTACATATGACATAGTCCATTGAGAATTTTTTCATGTTAAGCCCTCCATTGTTATATTCTACCTTGCAATAATAGATGCAAGGGGGTACCTTGTATTATCTTATATATTTCAATGAAGGCAACAAATGCAGTCTCAATACAATATAGAGATAAAAATTGGTGATATATAGCATGACAAAAAAAATATATGTTAAAGGTAAAAAAGGGGGGGCTATAGTCATCTGGGGAGAGGATCAATATAATACCGAATGCCTCAGACAGCTGGCAGACCAGTCTACGTATACCCCCCTAAAAAAAGACCCCACGGAGAACTTTAAACTTTGCTCTTTCTTGTTATTGTGAAAGAGGTCTACAACAGGGAATTGTAACACAGCAAGAACACAACTTTATTATGGATACACCAGGCAGATTACCTATCTTATATTGCCTACCAAAGGTCCACAAGAATATTGTGGATCTCCCAGGTCGCCCTATCATCTCGGGCATTGGATCCTTAACAGTAAACCTGTCACAGTATATAGACACCTTACTCCAACCACAGGTGAGGAAAATAAAATCCTATATACGTGACACGACAGAGATTGTGGGTACTTTGGAGGGTCTGGACGTCCATGACCATTGGATTATGGGCACCTTGGATGTCCAGTCCCTCTATACTATCATCAATCACGATCAGGGCATTGCAGCCCTGAGGGAACAATTATCTGGAAATTGGACTTGGAATAATGATCAAATTGATTATGTATTGGAAGGGGTTAAATCACATCTTGCACCATAATTATTTTTTCTTTTCTGATCAATTTTACCTACAGAGGAGAGTAACTGCCATGGGTACCAGGTTTGCCCCCAGTTACGCCAATTTATTTCTGGCACGATGGGAGGTCAATAACATTGACCCGGAACTGGGGACAGACCTGGTCCTATGGCGGCGATATATAGATGATATCATTTTCATTTGGAGTGGAACACAAGAAAACCTTGACAAATTTGTCACTAAGATTAACGACAACCCCAATAATTTGAAGTTCACCTCCAATATTGGAAATGAGAGGGTTGAGTTTCTAGATATTGAAATTACACAAAAAAAAATACATACCTATGCAATACATTCCATAAACCCACAGCCAAAAACGGATACATTCCTTTCTCGAGTTGCCACCTGCCAAGGTGGCTAATAAATATTCCCTTCGGACAGTTCCGCCGACTTAAGCGTAATTGTACCGAAGATGATACATTCGAGGAAGAGGCCAATTCTATGAGTAATCAATTTAAAGAAAAAAATGATCCTGAACTAATTATTAATGAAGCCCTTATCAAAGTAAGGAGATTAGATAGAAAGGCCTTCTTTGAATCAACACAAAAATCTAAACAAGAAGAGAATTCGGATTTTAGAATTATCCTCCCATATAACACTTAGGCAAAACAGATAGAATCCATTATAAAATCTCATTGGCATCATCTACACAATGATAAAACAATAGGGATGCTTCTGCCTCCAACCCCTAAAATCACATATTCAAGGGCTCCAAATCTAGGAATCCAAATAGCCCCTTCAATGAAAGAGAAAACTAAAAATGGCCCAATATTAAATTGGCTCCAACCAAAGGGCTTTTTTAGATGCGGGAAATGTCTAGGCTGCAGAAAAACAAAGTTCCCGATAAAAACAACAATAGTTACCTCCACGCAAAATTCCCACTCTATGACTATCAAGTATTTCCTTACATATAACTCCACTAATGTTATCTACCTAATCCAGTGTCAATGTTCGAGACAATATATAGGAAGAACTAAACGAACATTGAAAGTCAGGATAGCAGAACACCTAAATAATATTACTAAAGGTTATGAAAAACATTCGCTATCCAGGCATTTCAAGGAAGCACATAACCACGACTACGTGGGTCTCTCGTTCATGGCACTGGAGAAGGTGGAGAAACATTGGCGGGGAGGAATTGAGAGATTATCAAGGGCAGAATGTAGAAAAATATACGAATTCGGTAGCCTTCTGCCGAGGGGTTTAAATGCGGAATTGGAAATATTTGGTTTTATATGAAAATAAGGTGGTCCGTGTGGGTGTCGATGCAGAGTTGCATGTCAGGCTGTTTTTCCAGCACTGCAACTCTCCCTCTACCCCACACGCCCCCCCCCCCCCCCCCCCCCCTTCTACAACATTCCAACCCTAAGAATACTTGAAAATTACAGACATACACACTATTAAATGTATTCTAATAAATACAATATGTATAACATAAGAAAGAAGGACTCTGCACAAAAATTCTCTATGATTGGCCTCACAAATGCAATTATGCGGATGTGAGACAAATAACGCATCCATATCCAAAAAACGCAAATGAATCGCAGATGCATTTCTAATTGGAAATAGGGTTTTATGGATTTTTTACTTGAGGGAACAAACCCCTTCTATATAGAACCTATAAAAATCTGCATTAAGCACATATATTTATTAGTTGTATTTTACCTTTAACATTTATTTATTTTATTTTTTATTTCTCATGCTATATATCACCAATTTGTATCTCTATATTGTATTGAGACTGCATTTGTTGCCTTCATTGAAATATATAAGATAATACAAGGTACCCCCTTGCATCTATTATTGCAAGGTAGAATATAACAATGGAGGGCTTAACATGAAAAAATTCTCAATGGACTATGTCATATGTACAAAATTGCAAGTATAGCAGAAAAAACACACCTTAACATAAAACGCCGCACCTAAATCGCATACAAGCCGCAATGAAACAAAATGACATCCAGTATTTGGATCCGGACCGGACTTTGGCTATAACCAAGATCCAGACCAGACTTTCTGAAATACCAATACTAACTATAAAATACACTGACTTACGGAATCGGGGTATGCCACTGAGGAAGGGGAAAGCATTTCCCCGAAACGCGTTTGGCGTGAATCCTGGATAGATACCCCGAATTTTCCATGGAACTTAGTGCACTATAACAAAAAAAGGATTCTCTTCACTCTGTAACAAAAGACCTCAATACGTCATCTACCAGCGCCTGGAAACAAAGAGCCGTGATCCTCACATAGGACTACCATCGGATGATCAGCTGTGAGAGACACGAGGGACGCCAATACCTTCGCAGTCGGGACGCCGGCACAGAGAACGGAGGAAAGATTTACTAACAAGTCCCACCAAAACAGCAGCACAGGCGGAGGTAAGCCCACACTTGTGGGTAAAATATTATGAGGCACACTATTAACATATGAGGAGGTGAAGTGAACAAGAGCAAATTCCATTAGTCACTCACCAAGGACTTTCCTTTCCAGCAATTCAATTATAACTGAAACAGTAAACAAAAAGTATAAAGTCTGCGGAGCGCTACTTGAATATCATTTATCCCTGGACACAACTCTTGTTGATACGGGACATTTTCAACATACAGTGACTTATTAGCACAATCGGTGCGACTTTGTAATAAAATATAGGATCGGCTCATGAGAATATTTTATGAAGTTTAACCCATTAGGGGGAGTACTACCTAAGTGAGCGGAGAATGATTGCACCACTTTCTCTCAAAAAATAACAGCTCACATTTAATATAGGACCCTATTGGGTCCATATTAGGAAATACAAGAGAGACAACCTGGTACTACCAGTCCCTGCTCTGCTTCCTTTTTAGGAAAAAAATTCTAACAGTGATAATATGCGTATTGTGTTTTGATGTACTATTTTATCTATTTGTATCTGATCTTTATTTTATTGCATTTGCTATTAATAACATAATAAATAGTGTCCTATATTTCCATATATGAGTGCCTATTTCATATTTCTACACAAACTACATTAAGCTTTGAGGGGTGTCTCAATTTTTGGTTTGGAGCACCTACCCTGAGAGAACAGAGGTGAGCGGATCTCTTTACCTACTTTTCTGTTAAAATGTGTAAAAATGTTTGCATTATTTCTGTATAAGGCTACTTTAACGCTGGCGTTTCTGGGTCCGCCTGGGAGATCCGTTTCAGGGCTCTCAAAAACGGTCCAAAACGGATCAGTTCAGCCCCAATGCATTCTGAATGGATAAGGATCCGTTCAGAATGCATCAATTTGGCTGCTTTTTAGACAGTCACTAAAACGCAGCTTGCAGCGTTTTGATGTCCGCCTGACGATGCGGAGCCAAACGGATCTGTCCTCACTTACAATGTAAGTCAATGGGGACGGATCCTGTTTTCAATGACTCAATATGGTGCAATTCAAAACCGATCTGTCCCCCATTGACTTTCAATGTAAGTCAGGACGGATCCGTTTTGACTTAGACTATTTTTAAAATAAATAATGCAAACGGATTCGTTATGAAAGGATACAAGCGTTTGCATTATTCGTGCGGATCCGTCTGTGCAGATACAAGACGGATCCGCACCAAACGCGAGTGTGAAAGTAGCCTAAAATGTGAGCATTGAACAGATAAAAAATTAGCAAAATTAGCTAACACCCAGATTTAGTTTGTATTTAATTTGCGTGCACAATAAACACAATTGCTATTTGGAAGAATGGGTGTTGATTTAAGCTGGAATCAAACCTGGCATGTGTTCATAGCAGAATAATACACTGGAGAAATGTGCACCATCATGTACTGTATTCTTACGTAGGGAAAAAAATCCACAACCACAGGCAATATATGGAGTAAATTTGTACATATACATTTTTTCCACTGCAGAAATACTTTCTGCAACATGGTCTATATGTGTTGGAGGTGTTGGACACAGAAGTTACCCTTTCCTGACCTAGATGGCAAAAAGTCACATTTACCCCAAAATGGTACTAATGAATATATCACCTGATCCTAAAAAGACAAGCCTTTAAATAAATTTAAATGATTTTTTTGGGTCAAAAATGCTTTTACTGTATTGTGTAAAACAAAACAAATCACTGCTTCCATAAAGTCCTGCTCTGTAAAAATATCATATGATCAACCCTCAGATGAACACTGAAAAAATAAATAAAAACACTGCCATAACAGCCATTTTTTGGTTACCTTGCTTCACAAAAAGTCCCATCTACACCAAAATGATGACAAATAAAATGTCACCTCATCCTGCAAAAAACAAAACAAAACAAAAACAACAAGCTCCCTCACAAGACAAAAGCAAAAAATAGACATTGTATACAAGAATTATAGTGGCTCTCCCTTTCTGGTTTCTGGATATAGGTGCACTGTTATCAGACTGCCCCACAGTCTAAAAGTGTAGAGTAATATTACAATAATGTTAACAGGCACTCAGTCACCAGGAACTGTACCGAAAACTGATATTTATTGTAACACGATGTAAATAAAATCAATATAAGTAACAATATACAGACATTGAAATATATATAATTTGTATAAAAATAAAATAAAAATAAAAATGAGTGATAAAAAATATACACAGAAATCAGTTATGTATTCTCCTGTCTACCTCAGTAATGGGCAACGGACTGCTGTTGGCTCAGAACTGTGACTGAGGAAGACAGGGACACAACTTGATCAATGTGTACAATAAAGGTGATCCAAAGAGGGGAAGCTCAATATGATCCTAATATGTCTATTACAAACCGGATTCCAAAAAAGTTGGGACACTAAACAAATTGTGAATAAAAACTGAATGCAATGATGTGGAGATGGAAAATGTCAATATTTTATTTGTAATAGAACGTAGATGACAGATCAAACGTTTAATCCGAGTAAATGTATCATTTTAAAGGAAACATACGTTGATTCAAATTTATTTTATTTTATTTTTTTTGGTTTTAAAATGCTTTATTTCCAAGTTAAGAAAATACAATGTGAACAACACCAACAATGGTGTGATACGGTACCGAGCACATACAAAGCATTAATAATATAGACTGCGCAGGAGTTGAACAGGGGACAGTTACAATTCAAGATGCAAAAAGATCAGCATAATTATTCTATATATCTCAAGCAATACATAGCAAAAAAGGAGAAGTTCAGGATTCCAAATGGGTGGATGAGCACTCTGGAACTCTATGAAGGGGCGATTCATAATTTAGGTCCTAAGCCCTGACTCTTCAAAAATACAAGACCGGTGTGTAGAGGGGTCTTTTACGTAACCTAATGAGTTTAGGTCTTCTCACCTAAGCTAAGTTTAAGGAGGAGGAAGGGAACCTATATTTTGTCCATAGGGCCCATCTTTTCATAAATTTCAAGTGCGATCGTGATTCCCAAGAGGCTAATTCTTCAAATCGGTGGATTTGATCAACCTTGAGCCTCCACTGTTCCATTGTGGGAACATTTGTTTGCAGCCATAGTTTGGGAATCAGTAAGCGGGCCGCTAGCAGGAGCTGCTTAAAGAGGTATGATGGAGCCGAAGAAGCCTCATTATCAAAAAGAGTGAGCAACGCTCCATATGGTGAAATGGGCACGTCGGAGGAACAAATTTGGTTGCATGCTTGAAAGATCTCTTTCCACCATTTGTTAATGGGAGGACACAACCACCATATGTGGAAGAATGTGCCTACATCCTCCTGACATCTCCAGCATATATTAGAGGAGGGTCTGGTGAAACGTGCTGACTTAACAGGCGTGATGTACCATTGTGACAATATCTTGTAACCATTTTCCTGGGCTCTAACACACCTGGATAATTTGTGAGGGGCTTCAAATAATAAAGGAAGGGATTGAAAAGGGAGGTCTAAGCCCGTCTCCTTCTCCCAATAACGAATGAAAGCCGGTTTGGAAATTAGGGTAGGGGGTCTCAGTTTGTTGTAGATAAGTGAGATTGTTTTTTTTGGAGGGTTTGGATTTATTATTAAGGCTTCAAACCAGGTAAGAGGCCGTTGGAGCTCACCATTTGCATTATTTTTCCGAATGAATGTCTTAATAAGTGGGACAAGTGTGAGGTCACGGGGTTGGGGTTTAAGCAACGACTCAATAGTATCAGCCATGGGTAGTGAACCCTGCGACTCTAGAAGATGCAGTATAGGGACTGTTGAGGATCTAACTGAATTCGAGAAGGTATCGCGAGGTCCAGAAGAGGCCAAACCTAGAATGTCACTGATTGTGGTCAGAGGGGAAGGAAAGGGGACTGAGCAGTGGGATTGGTTCCACCATTTCCAAGTGTCGATGGTAGCTTTGATTATTGGGTATGACTGTAGACTAATGGAGGGGGGGGAGTCAAAGCCTAAGCATACAGCGCGAGCTGGCGTGCCTATAATGTCTTGTTCTAGGGCAACCCAAGACTTGTTTTTTGAGTTTCTCAGCCAGTCGATGACTCTAGTCATCGATATGACCCTCCCATAAAGTTCAGGATCTGGCAAGCCAATTCCACCTGTAGCTCTAGATCGGGACAGGAACGAATAAGAGAGTCTAGCTCTACAGCCGTTCCATATGAATGCACTAAATTTTTGTCTGAGGGCTGCGTAATAGGATTTAGGGATAGGGATTGGTAGGACCTGTTGAAGGTAAGTGAGACGGGGGATGACAAGTGAAGAGAGGAGGTTTTTCCTGCCAAACCACGAAAGGGTCGGGGCTGATTTGTTGAGTTTATCTACAGCTTCAAATAAGGAGGATTTCAAGGGGGTGAAATTAAGTGAGAAGAGATCGGAAATGTTTGGGCCAATCTTTACACCTAAATAAGTTACGGTTGGGGACGACCAGTTAAATGGAGAGTTTTCCATTAAGGAGCGTTTGAGTTGAGGAGATAGGCCCGTGCTGACAATGACGGATTTGCTTTCATTAATCCTAAAATCAGAGACATCACTATAGTTTCTTAAATGCTCCTGAATTAAGGGGAGGGAAACTCTAGGGTTAGAGGTCATGATCATGACGTCGTCTGCAAAGGCGGCTAGTTTATGGCTACCTACCTCCCAAAAACATTCCCTCAATCCTAGTGTCTGCCCGAAGTTTTATTAAGAGGGGTTCCATAGCTAAGATGAAAAGGAGGGGGGATAAAGGGCATCCCTGACGTGTACCGTTATGTATTCGAAAGGGAATGGAAAGGTCGCCATTGACATGACCCGTGCTGTGGCCTGCTCATACATTGCGAATACCGCTTTGATATATGGACCAGGCAGGCCGAACAGTTCTAGTACGTGGCTTAAGTAGTTCCAATTTATGCGATCAAACGCTTTTTCAGCGTCAGTACTGAGAAGTAATATTGGAGAAGAAGTGCATTTAGCATGGCAAAATATATTAATAACTCTAGCCGTATTGTCTCTGCCTTCCCTACCGCGAACAAACCCCACCTGGTCCATATGTACCAAAAGAGGGAGAAGGACTGCCAAGCGGTTAGCTAAAAGTTTCGCTAAAAGCTTAAGATCGATGTTGAGTAAAGATATAGGTCTATAATTAGCACACACTTTGGAGTCCTTCCCCTCCTTAGGAATCAGAGCAATATGCGCAATCGTCATGTCTCTAGAAAGGGAGATATTTTGTAAGGATTGATTGCAAACAGTGAGAAGGTGAGGCAGGAGTTGTTTCTTGAAAGTTTTGTAGTAGGAAGCGGGGAGGCCATCTGGACCTGGACTTTTACCCTGGGGCATTTGGGCCAAAGCTAGGGATAGCTCCTCGATGGTAAATGGAGCTTCCAGGGAATGTTTCTGTTCAACTGATAGAGTCGGGCAGGACAAGGGTTGTAGAAAGGTGTCAATTAATGAGGAGTGAGCAGAAGGGGGAAATGAGGGAGGGATATTATAAAGGGCTTCATAAAAGTCTCTAAATTGAGCAGCAATTTTTGGTGAAGCGAAAATTGGCTCGCCTTTCGGTGAGGTGACTTGGTGTATATAATTGTTTGCCCTCCTGGCCTTGATTCTGCTAATTAGAAATTTGGTGGCTTTTTCACCATGTGCATAGAACTTATATTGGGAGTTGAGATAATACTTAGCTGAATTACTCTGTAATAGGGTTTTCAGTTCTGCTCTGGATTTGGATAGCTCCTGGAGTTGAGTCTCAGTCATGGATTTTTTATGGCCTGCTTCCAACTTTCTTATTGTGGAAAGGAGACTGTTTATTTTACCTTCCCGCTGTTTCTTTAAATGGGAGCTAATGCTAATAAATTCACCTCTAATAAAGGGTTTATGAGCGTCCCAAGTGACTTGGGGAGATAATTCCGGAAGGGAGTTAAGGTTGAAGTATTCATCCAGTAACGTGGCTATTTTTTCTACAGATTCAGAATTACCTAGGATGGATTCGTTCAGTCTCCAATTAAAACTCTTAGATTGTTGTATTGGGGAGGCTATCATTAGATAAATAGGAGCGTGGTCTGATAAATGTATAGACCCAATGTTAGCCTTTTGGCATAGTTGTAGATGCTCTTTAGATACGAAGATGTAATCTATACGGTGATATGAGCCGTGGACATGTGAATAGAATGTATAGTCCAGGGTGCTAGGATGTAAGGTGCGCCACACATCCATCAAATGAAGATCCCAGAAGAAATTCCTAATAAGTTTTAGGGAACGACTAGAATGGGGGGTTTTGTGTGAGGAAGAGTCCATCTGCGGGTTGAGGGCCGTGTTAAGATCTCCTCCCACTAAAACTATACCTTCCTTAAAAGAGGAGATTGTTTGGACTATGGAAGAGAGCCATTTAGCCTGATTGTTGTTTGGAACGTACAGGTTGACGAAGGAGTACATTTGGGGACCTATGTAGCCTTTCACCATAATAAATCTGCCCTCTGGGTCTTGTAGGTTACTGGTAGGTTTGAAAGGTATTCTCCTCTTAAAACCAATGCTTACTCCTCCCGACGAGGCAGTGGCCCCTCACTATGGAACCAAGTGGGGTAGTGAGAAAATTCCATGTTGGGGAAATGGTCAAATCTGAAGTGAGTCTCTTGGAGGAGCAGCACATCCGCTCCCTCCTTGCGCAATATGGAGAAAATCTGGCTTCTCTTAGAGGGCGAGTTAAAACCTTTCACATTATAGGAAGCTAAATGGATGTCAGCCATGATTAATTATTATTGTGAACATAGGAGCATAGTGTGTGCTAGTCCCCCAAAAAAGAACACTTACGGTCTGAAGAGGTCCTACCCCGGCCGGAGGAGAAGCTGGAATCCCGCTAACCTGCGTGTACTGCCGATGAGTCAAGGAAGTCTGTGTCAGGTACCTAAAATAAAATAACGGGACAAGGGAAACAATGAGAACAAAAGAAAAGTACAGAATATAACATGGAGTGGAATGAGAACCACTAGTGTAAAGCATGGGGGAAAATTGGTCAAAGACCAGTTTACATGACGTTTAGCACGTATGGAAGCAACCTGAAAACGGGCTAGTAATTAAACAAGCAACTGGCAGGAACCCTAATGGGGAGAGGAATAGGGGCCCAGAGAAGCCTCAATAGGTAAGCCTAGGGGTATATGAATTGAGGAAGGCTCACTAGTTGCTAGAGATGAACAGAGGTAAATGGCAAATAGACATGTAATGTGAAAACATTATCTGACAGTAGCTATCTTAAACATGACTAACAAGAGGCTATATAGTGGATCTACTAGCAGAAATGAACTGAGCTAGACAAAAGGAAGCTGATTCTCTGGATAGATGCCCTACAGTCCTGTTAATGAAAATCACCACTGTCCATGGTTATAGCTGGAGGGTCGGGAGTATCATTCTTGAGCCAGTCTCTTAGGCGTCAGCTGTCGGCTTCTCTTCCCCGATTTATGAGCCTTAGGAGTATGATGCAAGGAAAAGGCTGCCACTTCTGGAACTGCAGGTAAGGCAAAGAGGTCTTGAAACTGATCCCAGTTTTCTATCTGCATGGGTGGGATTTGAAGGTGGTTGTAGACGGCATCCAGGTCAGCATGCGAGATGATGTTGAAGCGGCGGCCCCCTTGAGAAAAGGAAAGGCCAAACGGAAAGTTCCACTTATACAGGATTCTATTAGCTCGCAACCACTCCGTTAGAGGTTTAAGATGCTTGCGCTTCTTTAAGGTAGAAGGGGCCAAATCCTGGTATATCGAAACTAGTGCTCCTTCAAACACTATGTCGGATCTATTTCTGGCAGCCTCCTGTACTGCAGACTTGACTTGAAAGTTCAAAAACTTGCAGATGATGTCCCTTGGGGGTTCATCCATTTTAGGTTTAGGCCGTAAGGCCCTGTGAGCCCTCTCAATTGTGATCTCTGGAGCGAAGTCAGGGCCTAGGAGGGAGGCACAGAGGGAGGTGATAGCAGCAGGAATATCACCAGGGAGAACGGATTCAGGGATACCTCTTATCCGCAGGTTGTTCCGGCGTCCCCTATTCTCCTGGTCTTCCAAAGCGATTTGCATCTCGTTCAGGTAAGTGCCACATCTACGAAACGAGCTGGTAGTAGCCCTCTGGTGATCCAGCATCAGGGCCTGGTTATTCTCGAGCGTCTCGACTCGCTCACCCACCTGCCGTATGTCCTGGCGCATTGCAGCAAATTCGCTGAGCAGGGGCTCCAGGGCTTTATTCAAAGTATTCTTCAGATAATTCCTAGTAATCGGAAGGGCCCACCTGCCTTGTAGCTCCTCAGTTTCGCTCTCGTCATCCGATCTGTCCTGCTGGCCGGCTTTCTGTTGTTGTGTCGGCGCCATCTTGGAGTCACGAGCGACGAAAGCTGCAGCCGCTTTCTTGACGAATCTGTCCATGTCACCTCCTTGGGCATGACTTTTGTTAGAGCTGGGGTGTTCCCCAGCCTTGGGGTTACCTATTTTCACCATTTTCGGGTGAAGGGCAAAAGATTGCTGGTGCTAAAGACTGTCAGTAAGACGGAGCCTGCATTCAAGCGGCCATCTCAGACCGGCTCAATTGGCAACATGATTGGGTATAAAAAGAGCTTCTCAGAGTGGCAGTGTCTCTCAGAAGCCAAGATGGGTAGAGGATCACCAATTCCCACAATGTTGCGCAGAAAGATAGTGGAGCAATATCAGAAAGGTGTTACCCAACACCTCCAATCTCATCTCATTGATTGGGCTCCAGTTGGCTGACACCTCACTCTTGGAGATGTCATTAGTCTAGGGGTTCACTTACTTTTTCCACCTGCACTGTGAATGTTTACATGGTGTGTTAAATAAAAACATGGTAACATTTAATTCTTTGTGTGTTATTAGTTTAAGCAGACTGTGATTGTCTATTGTTGTGACTTAGAGGAAGATCAGATCACATTTTTTGACCAATTTGTGCAGAAATCCATATCATTCAAAAGGGTTCACATACTTTTTCTTGCAACTGTATAGTCAAGAAAATTGCATCTTTATTGAATACACAAAATAAAAAATAGATACATAAAATAGCAGCAATGGAAACCCAAATGAGGATAAGGAAGAAGATGCAGAGTCATTCAGCCATCATAGGTAGATGAGACACAAACAATAATTGCATGCGAACATATGGCTGGTAATTATCGTCCCTCACTGATAGCATGACGGGAAGTAGACGCGATGTTGATGCGCCAGTGAGGAACTGGGACACTGCAGATGACATGAGCAAAACAAAGCCAGGCATAGCTGGAAGCGGTCATGCGCTTCACGCTAGAGCGCACCACCAGTAAAAAGCGGACATCTGGGTGCACTCCAGCGTGAAGCGCAAACAAACCACCCCTCCCGGGAAAAGCGCGCATGGAAGGCCACAGTAACAGAGAGCATCAATATACTCTAACCAGTAATGCGACAAACAATAATAGATCATTAAAGTGACATGGTGCAAAAAGCTGATAATTCAATAATAAATAACTATATTAACGATATTATGTAAAACATGTATATATGTAAAAAAAATCTAAAAATATATAAACACACAATCCCTATCAATGATACATGATATGTGAACATAAAAAACAGTTGATCCATACACTATATGATTACATGATTCCGTAAAAAAAATATATAAATATTAGACGTGAAATATATTGGTGACAATTCATAAATTTGAATACATGATTATATAAATATAAAACTCAGATATTAAATCAATACCCATGTATCAATGCACAATAAATCAATCATAGAATAAGAAAAAAATAAGTGGAAATGACAAAAAAGTGAAAAAAGACCATGAAAGATGCAGTGCCCCCCAAAAAGTGATGAGTGCAAAAGTGCTCAGTGCAAACCATTGGTGAAAAACAACCAAGTATCTCAAAAAATTTATAATAATGGCTCAATTGCATACTGGATAGTCACATAATACTATGATGAATAGAAAACACATGATTTAGACACTTCATAACGCTGAGTCCCATTCGAAAAGAACCCTCAGTGGCATCAGTCCTATTATAGTCCCAATTAATTGCCAATACCACGAATAGCAACCACAGTAGTAAACTGAAAAAATAAATACACAAAAGACAAACATGGAGTTTAAAAGCTAATAAATAAAAACATTTGGTCGACAGAACAAGGGACCACAAATACTTATAGGTATGGTTAAAAATAAATCTCTTCATTGAGCCCCCCAGGTACCACACAATACAGTTCATAACTCCATCTTACCTTCTTTTGGGCCAAAAGTTTCTTCCAATTTCCCCCTCTCTAAGAGATGAATACCAGATCGAAATCCACAGCTGTCACAGTTTGAATTCCTTAAAATGTCTACGGATAGATTTCAATCTGGTTACATCACTCTCCTCCTTGGCCCTCTCTATACCTAAGACATGCTCACGGACCTGTCTCCGCAGTTCCCTTGTGGTCAGGCCCACCTAGATACGTTGGCACGGGCATGATGCCAAATAAATCACTCCTGGTATACCACATGTAATGTTAAAGGTGATCCTATATTGTTTTTTGGATCCTACGTGTTAGGCCTCATGCACACGACAGTTTTTTTTCACGGTCCGCAAAAACGGGGTCCGTGGGTCCGTGATCCGTGACCGTTTTTTCGTCCGTGGGTCTTCCTTGATTTTTGGAGGATCCACGGACATGAAAAAAAAAGTCGTTTTGGTGTCCGCCTGGCCGTGCGGAGCCAAACGGATCCGTCCTGAATTACAATGCAAGTCAATGGGGACGGATCCGTTTGATGTTGACACAATATGGTGCCATTTCAAACGGATCCGTCCCCATTGACTTTCAATGTAAAGTCTGGAGTTCTTTTATACCATCGGATTGGAGTTTTCTCCAATCCGATGGTATATTTTAACTTGAAGCGTCCCCATCACCATGGGAACGCCTCTATGTTAGAATATACTGTCGGATATGAGCTACTTCGTGAACCTCAGATCCGACAGTATATTCTAACACAGAGGCGTTCCCATGGTGATGGGGATGCTTCAGGTTAGAATACACTACAAACTTTGTACAAGACTGCGTCCTGCTGCCTGGCAGCACCCGATCTCTTACAGGGGGATATGATAGCACAATTAACCCCTTCAGGTGCGGCACCTAAAGGGGTTAATTGTACTTTCATATTCCCCTGTAAGAGATCAGGGCTGCCAGGCAGCAGGGGGCAGCCCCCCCCCTCCCCAGTTTGAATATCGTTGGTGGCACAGTGTGCGCCCACCATCGCCCCCCCTCCCTCCCTCTATTGTAATAAATCGTTGGTGGCACAGTGTGCCAACCACCATCGCCCCCCCCCCCTCCCTCTATAGCAGTAACATTGGTGGCAGTGTGCGGTCTCCCATTCCCCCCCCCCCCATCATTGGTGGCAGCGGTGTTCCGATCGGAGTCCCAGTTTAATCGCTGGGGCTCCGATCGGTAACCATGGCAACCAGGACGCTACTGCAGCCCTGGTTGCCATGGTTACTTAGCAATAGTACAACAGTAGAAGATTCATACTTACCTGCTTGCTGCTGCGATGTCTGTGTCCGGCCGGGAGCTCCACCTACTGGTAAGTGAAAGGTCTGTGCGGCGCATTGCTAAAGAACTGTCACTTACCAGTAGGAGGAGCTCCCGGCCGTTCACAGACATCGCAGCAGCAAGCAGGTAAGTATGAATCTTCTACTGTTGTACTATTGCTAAGTAACCATGGCAACCAGGGCTGCAGTAGCTTCCTGGTTGCCATGGTTACCGATCGGAGCCCCAGCGATTAAACTGGGACTCCGATCGGAACTCCGCTGCCACCAATGATGGGGGGGGGAATGGGAGACCGCACACTGTGCCACCAACGATTTAATACAATAGAGGGAGGGAGGGGGGGCGATGGTGGGGGCACACTGTGCCACCAACGATTTAATACAATAGAGAGAGGGAGGGGGGGCGATGGTGGGGGCACACTGTGCCACCAACGATTTATTACAATAGAGGGAGGGAGGGGGGGCGATGGTGGGCGCACACTGTGCCACCAACGATATTCAAACTGGGGAGGGGGGGGGTCTGCCCCCTGCTGCCTGGCAGCCCTGATCTCTTACAGGGGAATATGATAGTACAATTAACCCCTTTAGGTGCCAGGCAGCAGGGGGCAGTCTTGTACAAAGTTTGCAGTGTATTCTAACTAGAAGCGTCCCCATCACCATGGGAACGCTTCTGTGTTAGAATATACTGTCGGAAATGAGTTTTCACGAAGTGAAAACTTAGATCAGAAAAAGCTTTTATGCAGACGGATCTTCGGATCCGTCTGTATGAAAGCAACCTACGGCCACGGATCACGGACACGGATGCCAATCTTGTGTGCATCCGTGTTCTTTCACGGACCCATTGACTTGAATGGGTCTGTGAACCGTTGTCTGTCAAAAAAATAGGACAGGATACACGGATCACGGCCTCGGCTGCAAAACGGTGCATTTTCCGATTTTTCCACGGACCCATTGAAAGTCAATGGGTCCGCGAAAAAAAACGGAAAACGGCACAACGGCCACGGATGCACACAACGGTCGTGTGCATGAGGCCTTAGAAAAATGAGAAGCCGTATCAACATTTACACAAGCAACACACTTCCCACATGGGGAACACCCCCATTTTGGACCCCTGGATCCAAATATCTTAGATGGATGCTCACCTGAATAATGACTCCTCACTTGGATGTCTTTTAAATTCTATGATCTCCTATATGTGATAGATGGACTTGTGGGGAGAACTTTTACCAAAATCAGATCCAACCGTAATATGTCCCAATACTTCATCAGAGCAAGTTTCATTTTTCTCCACTGTGGGCTGTATGTAGATATAAACCGCACCTCTTTATCTTGATCTTTTTTCTTTTTTTTTTCAAGTTTGGAGATCAACCCCTTTAAACACTTTTGTTCTTTCATATCCTTGTCTTGTACAGGCCCTCGAGTACCCTCTCTCCTGAAATCTATTCGAAAGGTCACAGGCTTGTTGTTCAAAATATTCATCTGTGGAACAGATATGCTTCAATCGTAGAAATTGACTGTATGGTATATTGTGAATGAGATTCAGTGGATGGTAGGAGTTGGCATGTAATAATGCATTAGTAGATGTCTCCTTTCTAAATAAATCAGTAGTCACTCTCCCCTAGTTCTCGACCAAGATACCCCGGAAGAAGCCTGTGTGGCGAAATGGCGTTGGGCGGAGGAGGCTGCGGAGTCTACGTGCTATCATTGGTATGGTTATTTCCTTATTTTCTGCCCACTATGTTTTCTTTGGTCTTTACCTTTTAGTGGCAGTTGTGCCCTAGGTCTTTTTGATTGCTTTTCTGGGCATTATGGACTTATTGTTTGTGTCTCATCTACCTGTGATGACTGAATGACTTTGCAGCTTTCTCCTTATCCTCATTTGGGTTTCCATTGCTGCTATTTTATGTATCTATTTTTTATTTTATGTATTCAATAAAGATGCAATTTTCTTGACTATATATGGAGGTTGTTTTATAAATTTTTTGGTGGGGTCTGTTAATAGTATGTTATCTCCTCCAGTTTAAATAAACACGTATGCCCTATTCTTTTTGTTGGAGTGTATCTATAATTTAATTAGTCCAATTTCATTCATAAATCAATGCACATGATTATCAACATAAAAAGGTAACTTGATCCAGATTATTATTATTAATCAGTGCTCATAATTCATGATGCATATACAGTCAGGTCCATAAATAATGGGACATCGACACAATTCTAACATTTTTGGCTCTATACACCACCACAATGGATTTGAAATAAAACTAAGGCCTCATGCACACGACAGTATTTTTTCACTGTCCGCAAAACGGGGTTCCGTTGGTCCGTGATCCGTGACCGTTTTTTCGTCCGTGGGTCTTCCTTGATTTCTGGAGGATCCACGGACATGAAAAAAAAGTTGTTTTGGTGTCCGCCTGGCCGTGCGGAGCCAAACGGATCCGTCCTGAATTACAATGCAAGTCAATGGGGACGGATCCGTTTGACGTTGACACAATATGGTGCAATTGCAAACGGATCCGTCCCCATTGAATTTCAATGTAAAGTCTGGAGTCCCTTTATACCATCTGATCGGAGTTTTCTCCAATCCGATGGTATATTTTAACTTGAAGCGTCCCCATCACCATGGGAACGCCTCTATGTTAGAATATACTGTCGGATATGAGTTACATCGTGAAAACTCATATCCGACAGTATATTCTAACACAGAGGCGTTCCCATGGTGATGGGGACGCTTCTAGTTAGAATATACTACAAACTGTGTACATGACTGCCTCCTGCTGCCTGGCAGTACCCGATCTCTTACAGGGGGCCGTGATCAGCACAATTAACCCCTCAGGTGCCGCTCCTGAAGGGGTTAATTGTGCGTATCATAGCCCCCTGTAAGAGATCAGGGGCTGCCAGGCAGCAGGGGGCAAACCCCCCCTCCCCAGTTTGAATATCATTGGTGGCCAGTGCGGCCCCCCCCGCCCCCCCTCCCTCCCTCTATTGTAATAATAGCATTGGTGGCCAGTGTGCACCCCCCCCGCCCCCCCTCCCTCTATTGTAATAATAGCATTGGTGGCACAGTGTGCGCCCCCCCCTCCCTCTATTGCATTAACATTGGTGGCAGTGTGCGCCCCCCCTCCGTCTATTGCATTAACATTGGTGGCAGTGTGCGCCCCCCCCCGCCCCTCCCCTTCCTCCCTCTATTGTTTTAATACATTGGTGGCAGTGTGCGGCCTCCCCTCTCCCCCCCCCCCCTGATCATTGGTGGCAGCGGAGTAGAAGCATCATACTTACCTGGCTGCTGGCTGCTGTGATGTCTGTGTCCGGCTGGGAGCTCCTCCTACTGGTAAGTGACAGGTCTGTGCGGCGCATTGCTGTCACTTACCAGTAGGAGGAGCTCCCGGCCGGACACAGACATCGCAGCAGCCAGAAGCCAGGTAAGTATGATGCTTCTACTATTGCTAAGGCTAAGTAACCATGGCAACCAGGACTGCAGTAGCGTCCTCGTTCCCATGGTTACCGATCGGAGCCCCAGCGATTAAACTGGGACTCCGATCGGAACTCCGCTGCCACCAATGAGGGGAGGCTGCACACTGCCACCAATGTATTAAAAGAATAGAGGGAGGAAGGGGGGGGGCCGGGGGGGAGTCGCACACTGCCACCAATGTATTAAAACAATAGAGGGAGGAAGGGGGGGCGGGGGGGGGGCGCACACCGCCACCAATGTTAATGCAATAGAGGGAGGGGGGCGCACACTGGCCACCAATGCTATTATTACAATAGAGGGAGGGAGGGGGGGCCGGGGGGGGCCGCACTAGGCCACCAATTAAATTTAAACTGGGGAGGGAGGGGGGTCTGCCCCCTGCTGCCTGGCAGCCCCGGATCTCTTACAGGGGGCTATGATACGCACAATTAACCCCTTCAGGTGCAGCACCTGAGGGGTTAATTGTACGGATCACGGCCCCCTGTAAGAGATCGGGTGCTGCCAGGCAGCAGGGGGCAGTCATGTACACAGTTCGTTGTATATTTTAACTAGAAGCGTCCCCATCACCATGGGAACGCCTCTGTGTTAGAATATACTATCGGATCTGAGTTTTCACGAAGTGAAAACTCAGCTCTGAAAAAGCTTTTATGCAGACGGATCTTTGGATCCGTCTGTATGAAAGTAACCTACGGCCACGGATCACGGACACGGATGCCAATCTTGTGTGCATCCGTGTTCTTTCACGGACCCATTGACTTGAATGGGTCCGTGAACCGTTGTCCGTCAAAAAAATAGGACAGGTCCTATTTTTTTGACGGACAGGATACACGGATCACGGTCTCGGTTGCAAAACGGTGCATTTTCCGATTTTTCCACGGACCCATTGAAAGTCAATGGGTCCGCGAAAAAAAAACTGACAACGGTCGTGTGCATGAGGCCTAACTAGATGTGCTTTAACTGCCGACTGTCAGCTTTAATTTGAGGGTATTTACATCCAAATCAGGTGAACGGTGTAGGAATTACAACAGTTTGCATATGCGCCTCCCACTTGTTAAGGGACCAAAAGTAATGGGACAGAATAATAATCATAAATCAAATTTTCACTTTTTAATACTTGGTTGCAAATCCTTTGCAGTCAATTACAACCTGAAGTCTGGAACGCATAGGCATCACCAGATGCTGGGTTTCATCCCTGGTGATGCTCTGCCAGGCCTCTACTGCAACTGTCTTCAGTTCCTGCTTGTTCTTGGGGCATTTTCCCTTCAGTTTTGTCTTCAGCAAGTGAAATGCATGCTCAATCGGATTCAGGTCAGGTGATTGACTTGGCCATTGCATAACATTCCACTTCTTTCCCTTAAAAAACTCTTTGGTTGCTTTTGCAGTATGCTTTGGGTCATTGTCCATCTGCACTGTGAAGCACCGTCCAAAGAGTTCTGAAGCATTTGGCTGAATATGAGCAGATAATATTTCCCGAAACACTTTAGAATTCATCCTGCTGCTTTTGTCAGCAGTCACATCATCAATAAATACAAGAGAACCAGTTACATTGGCAGCAATACATGCCCACGCCATGACACTACCACCACCATGCTTCACTGATGAGGTGGTAGGCTTAGGATCATGACCAGTTCCTTTTCTTCTGCATACTCTTCTATTCCCATCACTCTGGTACAAGTTGATCTTGGTCTTATCTGTCCATAGGATGTTTTTCCAGAACTGTGAAGGCTTTTTTAGATGTTGTTTGGCAAACTCTAATCTGGCCTTCCTGTTTTTGAGGCTCATCGATGGTTTACATCTTGTGGTGAACCCTCTGTATTCACTCTGGTGAAGTCTTCTCTTGATTGTTGATTTTGACACACATACACCTACCTCCTGGAGAGTGTTCTTGATCTGGCCAACTGCTGTGAAGGGTGTTTTCTTCACCAGGGAAATAATTCTTCGGTCATCCACCACAGTTGTTTTCCGTGGTCTTCCAGGTCTTTTGGTGTTGCTGAGCTCACCGGTGCGTTTCTTTCTTTTTAAGAATGTACCAAACAGTTGTTTTGGCCGCGCCTAATGTTTTTGCTATCTTTCTGATGGGTTTGTTGTGTTTTTTCAGCCTAATGATGGCTTGCTTCACTGATAGTGACAGCTCTTTGGATCTCATCTTGAGAGTTGACAGCAACAGATTCTACATGCAAATAGCCCACTTGAAATGAACTCTGGACCTTTCATCTGCTCATTGTAATTGGGATAATAAGGGAATAACACACACCTGGCCATGGAACAGCTGAGAAGCCAATTGTCCCATTACTTTTGGTCCCTTAACAAGTGGGAGGCACATATGCAAACTGTTGTAATTCCTACACCGTTCACCTGATTTGGATGTAAATACCCTCAAAATAAAGCTGACTGTCTGCAGTTAAAGCACATCTTGTTCGTTTCATTTCAAATCCATTGGGCTGGTGTATAGAGCCAAAAATGTTAGAATTGTGTCGTTGTCCCAATATTTATGGACCTGACTGTATATTATGTTCCTTATCAGATTTGTATGAGAGTGTAGTTAAAAGCTTAAGCAATTGTTGTCACTGTGCTTGGGCTATTTGTTTAAATAATGTGACTTTATTTCTTGCAAATGGTTAAATTTTACCACATTGTTGGCTTCTCTGGAGTAGGTCTTCTGTTCGAGCAGTGATTTACTCCTAAACCGAACCTCCTGATTCCCCGTGTTACAGCCGGTGCATCCTCTGTGTTCGGCATCCCATGTGGCTTCCCACGTGATCGGACTGTTTTGCTTGATCTCCGATACAACGCGCTATTAGTTGATATATCTCCGATCCTTGTGTTGCTCATTCAGATGTTGCACTATTGTATCGAGCTGTGGCTGTACCGGGGGTCTCTCTGGATTACTGTAGTTGTACCATACGTGTTTCGGAGCAACAAGCTCCTTCTTCAGTGGCTCCTACCGTAGAAGCCACTGAAGAAGGAGGTTGTTGCTCTGAAACGCGTATGCTGCGATTACAGTATAATTGGTATAGTTTCCAAAATAGGGTCCCTTATTGGGGGTTTTCCACTGTATGTGTATCACAGGGACTCTAAAAATGTGATATATCACCTGAAAACCATTCCAACAAAATCTGTGCTCCAGGGGTGTTGCTAAGGTCTCAAAAGATTAGGGTCCCAAGCCCCAATGCCAAATTCTTACACCAATGAAACCTCCCCAGACACCCGGCCTAGCATTACGGACATATTTTACTTGCTAGATATGAACTACATTCAGCGCTACTGTATATACAGGTCTATATATATATATTTATATATATATATATGTATACACATGTATATATATACAGTAGAGCTGAATGTATTCATCTAACAAGTAAAATATGTCCGTAGTGATAGGACGGGTGGCTGGGGGGGTTTCGTTGGTGTAAGAATTTGGCATTGGGGCTTGGGACATATATTATACCGCTAACATAAAGTATGATGTGTCATGAGAAAACATTTTTAGAATGGCTTGGATAAGAAAAAGCATTCCAAAGTTAGTACCACAAAAGTGACAAATGTCAGATTTGCAAAAAGTCCTTAAGGTAAAAAATGTCTGGCTCCTGAAGGGGTTAGGCTGGGTTCACTCACCATTTAGTTTTTCTTTCTTCTGATCCGTAAGAAGAACAGAAAATAATAAAATAAAAAAATCTTTTACTTTGCGCCTCTGTTGTCCTTATTTTACATCAGTTTTAGCCATTTGTGTCTGAAATCCATTATATTTGACTGGGGGAAAAGTCCCGTTAAAAATAATGGATCTCAGATGGAAATGGCTAAAATTGGTCCAAAATAAGCACAACGGATGCTCAAATTTTTTTTTTTTTTCTGTTCTTCTGAAGGATCAGAAAAAAGAAAAAGAAATTGGCGATGAGAACCCGGCCTTAACTCATATTTACACACAAATGTCACAATGATGAGGAGAGTAGTCGTATGTGTCATGTGACATGACAGGAAAGACTGAGGTGCGGTGTGCAGTAAATGTCACATCTCCTCAGACACCTGATGATACAAGGTGCAGGGCACACAGCACACCATGATGTGGACTACTAGCAGGACTATCCTTCCAGGACTCTTACTGGTCACTATTATTACAGGTGAGGGCAATTTTATTACTGCTTTATAGTTTTGACTAAATATTAACTGTTACAAAATCATGTACTTTATCTGAGACATATAAAGAATGAGCAGATGATGAGATATTGAATATTATTCTGTCTTCTAGATGTGCAGGCAGATTCTCAGGTGTCACAGGATCCAGAACTTCACATTACAGAAGACCAAGATGTCTCCCTGAAATGTACTCACACAATATCAAATTACCGTATTCTGATCTGGTACAAGCAACTCCCTGGACTCGGACTGGACATCTGTAGTTATGGCTATACTGAAGCCAATAGCTTGAAACCGAGATACTCTATGACCATGGAGAGAAGCTCTCTAAGTACTCAGCTTCATATAAAGAATGTGAAGGGGGAGGACACAGCCGTGTATTACTGTGCAGTGAGTGACACAGTGACACAGATGCACTGCAGCTCTGTACAAGAAGCAAGAAACCCTCACATACTGTTTGCTCTAAGCAGTAAAATAATAAGACACTAAAATAAACGTTTTCAACCAGTAACAATTATTTAACCTCTTACTGAGCTGTATTGGATAAATCCTTTACAATTGAATTCTGCCTACTGTACTATGATGGATACATCCATCACAATGACCTTGTGGTTAGTCCCCAGCATACCCACAAGATCAGCAGCAGGAGTTTAGCTATCAGGGCCATATTTCTCACTAGTAGTGATGAGCGGCAGGGGCCATATTCGTATTCGCGATATTTCGCAAATTTTTTGTAGAATATTTGTTATATATTCGAAACAACGAATATATAGTACTATAGCGAATATATTAGTTTTTTCGAATAGTCGTAATTTTTTTCTACCTGTACAGTTGTTCCGGCATACTCCTCCCCGACAAGCATCACCATCACCATGGGAACGCCTGGTGGTTAGAATATACCATCGGATCTGAGTTTTCACGATCTGAGTGAGATTGTGAAAACTCAGATCCGATGGTATATTCTAACCCCCCAGGCGTTCCCATGGTGACAGGGATGCTTGTCGGGGAGGAGTATGCGAATATAATCCAGAGAGGCGTTATTTTCATTCAAAAGGTGCCCAGGAACGCCCTCGAGTGCCCAGGTCCGCCCCCCCTACAGAGCCCAAGCACACCTCTCTCTCCTCTCAAACACTACGCCCCAAGCCTTGCCATTGCTGTCACCCCCCCCCCCCCCCATCCAGTAGCCGATAACCCCACCTACCCTTTCCCTTCAGCTTCACCAACAGGCACAGGACCTGCGCTCTTCCAGTTTAACTGAGGGCATCAGCCTCAACTGTTTCGCTGGGCATGCGCCAAAAACGTCACTGGGCTTGGCGCATGCCCAGTGAAACAGTTGACGCTGATGCCCTCAGTTAAACTGGAAGAGCGCAGTTCCTGTGCCTGTTGGTGAAGCTGAAGGGAAAGGGTAGGTGGGGTTATCGGCTACTGGATGGGGGGGGGTGACAGCAATGGCAAGGCTGGGGGCGTAGTGTATGAGAGTGGAGAGAGGTGTGCTTGGGCTTTGTAGGGGAGGCCGAGCTGGGCACTCGAGGGCGTTACTGGGCACCTTTTGAATGAAAATAACGCCCTTCTGGGCACCTTACTGCCTCATTATATTCGCATACTCCACCCCGACAAGTGTCCTCGTCACCATGGGAACGCCTGGAGGGTTAGAATATACCATCGGATCTGAGTTTTCACAATCTCACTTAGGCGTTTTCATGGTGACCGGGACGCTTGTCGGAGAGGAGTATGCCGGAAAAACTGCACAGGATAAAAAAAATACGAATATTCAAAAAAAATATATATTCGCTTTAGTGCTATATATTTGTTGTTTCGAATATTCGTCATTTTTTTTAATCTAAAGTCATCATAATTTCTCTCTTTCTCTGCTTAAGTTGCTTGTGGGCCAAGCTCAGTCTCAGGGTCCCAGTCAGAGAAGAGGACCTCAGGGCAGGGCCATAGGCCAAAGAGTGACAATATGAATATAAACCTCCTCATCCTTAAAGGAGTTGTGTCACTTCAGCAAATAGCATTTATCAGACAAAGTTAATACAAGGCACTTATTAATGTATTGTTATTATACATATTGTCTCATATCATACACTGCTCGTTTCCATGGTTACGACCACCCCGCAATCCATCAGCGGTGGCCATGCTTGCATACTATAGGAAAAAGTGCTGGCCTCTCTGGTAACTGGGACCATTGGACAGCACATAGGCTGGTGCTTTTTCCTATAGTGTGCAAGCACGGCCACCACTGATGGATTGCAGGGTGGCCGTAGCCATGGAAACGAGCAGTAGATAATGTATATAACAATACATTAGTAAGTGCCTTGTATTAACTTTCTCTACATGATAAATGCTATTTGCTGAAGTGACACAACCCCTTTAAGGTTGTAGCTAGGCCTGCGGCGGTACATGGGGTGCATTCTTAAGGATGAGAGGGTTATAGTCATACTGTAACTGTGACAGTATGACTATTATCCCTCTCATCCGTAGGCATTCATCCGATGTACTTCAGTAGGCAGGTCCTGGGTGCATCCTTAAGGATGAATGGGGTTATTGTCACTCTAATTGGCCTAAGTGTTTATATTAAATGTGACTATAACCCCCCTCATTCTTAAGAATGCACCCAGGGTCTGCTGCAGTACATAGAGTGCATTCGTTACTATGAGGTGGGTCATAGTAACAGGTTAACATTTAACACTGAATACAATTAATATGAATTCTACATGACAGCTATAGCTGGGTCAGCACAGGGGGGAGTTTTTTTTCATATATATATAATCTTTATTTCACTTGATTGTAGAAAAAAAATGGTCCTTTTAGGGGACTTGGGGCTATAATGTGCTGTAGCCCATGTGCTCCATGGACAGCACACAAATTTATGTGACTATTCAAATTTCAGTGGTCTTCTGATAGAAGCATATGCTAGTTTGGTCCGTGAAGAAGACCAAACATGCCCGCTGACATCTATGGGTTAGTGGAAAACATTGACAAATAGTGTCCATATTTTATCAGTGGTTTTCACTGACAATTTGTAGGAGAAAAGTAGGCAGGAAATACCTTTTCAGACTAGCAGTGTGATGACACATTATTAGTTGATCCCACAGAAGCTATGCTTCTTTGCCCCTGAATGCCATGGTAATACAGAAGCACTCTGGGAATGTGCTTTGGGGTGCTGATGGCCTGACAGGAGAAGCCTAGTTATAAAATACCCCATGTAATAAAAATACCCCATGGGGAGAATTATTAATGATGAAGGGGTTATAGTCATATTTAATATAAACACCTAAGTCAATTAGTGTTGCTGGGCAGTGTTTATATTAAATGTGACTATAACCCCCCTCATCCCTCATCCTTGAGAATGCATCCAGGGCCTGCTGCAGTACATGCATAGATTAGTAAGGATAAGGGGGGTTATAGTCGCATTTAATATAAACAACTTGGCCAATTAGAGTTTCTTAACAGTCTTTATATACAGTCCTGATCAAAAGTTTAAGACCACTTGAAAAATGGCAAAAAATCATATTTTACATTGTTGGATCTTAACAAGGTTCCAAGTAGAGCCTCAACATGCAACAAGAAGAAATGGGAGTGAGACAAAACATTTTTTGAGCATTCAATTTATTGAAAATAACGATTAAACTGAAACAGGCTGTTTTTCAGCTGATCCAAATTTTAGGCCAAATGGCTTTAAAAGGCCAAATCTGTGCAAAGATGTGGATTCATTGTCATTTTCTGTCAGGTAGTCACACGTTGTGATGGCAATGGCAATAAAACTCTCCCTTTTTGAACGTGGTCGGGTTGTTGAACTGCATAAGCAGGGTCTCTCAGAGCACGCAATTGCTGCTGAGGTGGGACGCAGTAAGACAGTCATTTGGAATTTCTTAAATGATCCTGAGGGTTATGGAACAAAAAAGTCAAGTGGAGACCCAAAAAATATTCATCAGCACTGAGCCGGAGGATCCAATTGGCTGTCCGTCAAGACACTGGAAGATTCTCGACCCAAATTAAGGCCCTTACTGGTGCTGACTGCAGCCCCATAACCATCAGACGGCATCTGAGACTGAAGGGCTTCAAAAACAAAAAACGTCTTCAAAGACCTCGTCTCCTTGAATGCCACAGAACTGCTTCGTTTGGACTTTGCAAGAGAGCACCAAACATGGGACATTCAAAGGTGGAAGAAAGTTTTATTCTCTGATGAGAAAAAAATTTAACCTTAATGGTCCTGATGGTTTCCAACGTTACTGGCATGACAAGCAGATCCCACCTGAGATGTTTTCTACGCGCCACAGTGGAGGGGGTGCCATAATGGTCTGGGGTGCTTTTTCCTTCAGTGGAACAATGGAGCTTCAGGAAGTGCAGGGGCGTTAAACGGCCGCTGGCTATGTCCAGATGTTGCAGAGTGCATTCCTCATTACTGAGGGCCCTCGTCTGTGTGGTAACGACTGGGTTTTTCAACAGGACAATGCTACAGTACACAATGCCGGCAGGACAAGGGACTTCTTCCAGGAGAATAACATCACTCTTTTGGTCCATCCTGCGTGTTCCCCTGATCTAAATCCAATTGAGAACCTTTGGGGATGGATAGCAAGGGAAGTTTACAAAAATGCACAACAGTTCCAGACAGTAGATGGCTTTCATGCGGCCGTCTTCACTACTTCGAGAAATGTTCCCACTCGCCTCATGGAAACGCTTGCATCAAGCATGGGACTTCTTCCAGGAGAATAACATCACTATTTTGGTCCATCCTGCGTGTTCCCCTGATGTAAATCCAATTGAGAACCTTTGGGGATGGATGGCAAGGGAAGTTTACAAAAATGGAGAACAGTTCAAGACAGTAGATGGCCTTCATGCGGCCGTCTTCACCACTTGGAGAAATGTTCCCACTCGCCTCATGGAAACGCTTGCATCAAGCATACCGAAACAAATAAAAGTGATAAACAATAACGGCAGAGCTGCCCATTACTGAGTTCATGTTTGGAAGTTGGATTTCTGTTTTGGGGGGGTTTAGTTTTTTTTGGAGGTGTGGTCCTAAACTTTTGATCAGCTGAAAAACAGCCTGTTTCAGTTTATTCATTGTTTTCATTAAATTGAATGCTCAAAAATGTTTTGTCTCACTCCCATTTCTTCTTGTTGCATGTTGAAGCTCTACTTGGAACCTTGTTAAGATCCAGCCATGCTAAATATGATTTTTTGCCATTTTTCAAGTGGTCTTAAACTTTTGATCAGGACTGTATATAAAGACTGTTAAGAAACTCTAATTGGCCAAGGTGTTTATATTAAATGCGACTGGGATGACGTGATGACGTAGACAGAGTACGTCACGCTCTCCGCCTCCCCGCGGCTCGGCTGTCCTGCTGCCCTGAATCTCCTGGCGTCTTCGTGGTGATCTTCGGCCGTGTCCTCTTTATGGTCGTGGGGCATGTGTTGCTGCCCCGATTGCTGAACGTGTGTGGAGTTTGTCCTCAGCTTCTGCCGATCCTCTCTCCTCCTCTCCGTGCCGCTGTGGTTAGTCCTGTGTTGCTCTGATCGCTGAATGTGTGTGGAGTTCGTCTTCAGTCTCTGCCGATCCTCCCTCCTCCTCCCTGTGTCGCTGTGATTAGCCCTGCTGTGTTTCTCCCGGCTGATGGACCGCAGGACGGGTTGTTGAAATTCATTTGGGACTTCTGCTGATCGTCCGACATACACCTGACCTCTCCCTCGTGTCTTCAGTTCTTACCGATCTGTTTCCCCTCCTCCTTGTTACCGTTGTGACTAACCTCCCTGTGATTGTGACTAATCCTGTGTGGAGATTGACGGGCTGCTGGAGGATTCTTCAGGGGGCTTTGTATGATCTCCTTGTTATATCCGAACCCCTCCTCGTGCCTCTAGATTTCGTTGACCATCCTCCCCTCCTCCTTTGCACTGCTGGGATCAACCTTACAAATCTTACTTTGACAGGCTGTTGGAGATTGTGATTTCTTCTTTTTTGCTGCCGGTGCGTTTCAGGACTTTCCAATCCTGGGATGGTCGGGGAAGGTTGAAAATCGGTGAGATTGTTCCTTTTTTTTTTGTCCTCCCTCTTTTGTCTCCCATATGTCCTCTCCCTTGGATGATACTTATTAACTAAAACTACTTTACCATCTTAAAACACATTTAAGGCTTACTGTTACCCATCCTCATTTCTGAGGAAAAAAGCGAGGTGGCTACAAATATAAAAGGAGTAAACTATAAAGTATAAGGTGGAAAGTGGAAAAAAAGAGAAAAAAGGGGAGAAAGAGCATAAAGGAGAAAAAAAAAAAAAAAAAAAAAAGGGGAAAGGAACACAAAATAAAAAAAATAAAAAAAAAGGAAGGGGGGAAAGAGGGAGAAGGAGTAAAAAAGGGAAAGGAAAATAAAAGGAGAACAAAGAAGAAAGGAGAGGAAAAAAAAAAAAAAAAGAAGAGATACAAATATAAAAGGAGAGAAAGAGGCGAAAAAAAAAAAAAAAAGGGAGGAAAAGGAGGAGAAGACAAAGAAGGGAAAAGGAAAGGAAAAAAAAAAGAAAAAGAATACAGGAACAGGGTATGGCTCCAAAAGCTAGTAGGCGCTCGGTTGACCTCTCAAGTCAGAAATTGGGGTCCAAAACTTTTGAAACAACAAAAATAGACCAGTTCCTGAGGTCTCCGAGGGTTAATACGAGGGGCGGACAAAAGGATCTTGTCACAAAAAAAAACGACGACTCAGAGGTGACTGAGATAGAACCACAAAAAGCCTCCAGATACCCCGAAGAGGAAGACGGTATAATGGGGGAAGTTATCCCTAATGACAACTCCTCTCCGTTAGAAGAAATACTGCTAGCGGTCAAACAAAATGGGGATTTAATACAGGCTGTTACAACCCAACTTGGGTTTATCCAAGTTGATGTGGGACTAATAAAAGATGATTTGTCAAAAATGCGAGACAGAGTTAACAACCTCGAGAGCTCCGTTGTCCCTGATACAGAATGAATCCAAAAAAATAAACACTGAAGTCTCCACACTTAAACTAGAGTGTAACCTTCTGAAGAAAAAGGTGGTGGACCTTGAGGATAGGTCACGAAGATATAACGTGAGAATAATAGGGATTCCAGAGGGTGCGGAAGAGAAGAACTCAACCCAATTCATACAGAAGTTAATTTTTGAGAATTTTGGGAAAGATTCGTTTTCCCCTTTTTTTATGATAGAAAGAGCTCATCGGGTCCCAGGGGGTAAACCAATTCCAGGGAGACAACCTCGGACATTTCTTGTTAAGTTACTGGCCACAGGGGATAAAGATATACCCTTTTGAGAAGGGCGAGGGAATGTTCACCGGTTGTATATAATGGTAACAGATTGGCCTTTTTTCCAGATTTCTCAAAAGACATACAAGAAAAGAGACGCACATTTATGACTGTCAAAAAGAGGCTAAGAGAAAGGGATATTAAATATTCTCTTATGTTCCCAGCAAAATTGCGGATTATTTTCAATGACAAAATTCTATTTTTTGACACCTCGGAAGAAGCCATGGATTGGCTTGAACGAAATAATCTATGATTTAATTGTTTTAGGATGTAGTGGGAACAATAATTGTTATAAGGGGCCTATACCCCTAAATTTCTTTCTCTTCGCTTCCTAATAGGGGTGGCCGAGTGGGGGGAGTGCGGGAGGGATGGTCATAGGAGAGAAATCTACTACAATATGTGGTGGATTACCTGTATGGGGGGTTGGGGGGTGGGGGTTGGGGTTGGGCTGTGGTGCGTCAAATTATATATATTTTTATTTTTTATTTTTTATTTTTCCCATTTAACCGCTGTTGATAATGTCGACTAGAATTATTGCCTGGAATATACGCGGTTTGGGGGATAGAGGAAAAAGACAAGCGGTTTTTGACTTGACTCAGGTCTACTTACCAGCAATAGTATGCTTGTTAGAGACCCATCTCACTGAAGAGACCTCTAGGGTGGTCGACAGGGGATGGGCTGCGCACACGTATCATTCTACTTTCTCCAATTACTCGAGAGGTGTTACTGTCTTGATACATAGACTTATTGATTTCGTTTGTGAGGCATCCTCTGTCGACCATCAGGGGAGATTTATCTTTTTATATTGTAGGTTAAGGGGGAAGATATGTATTTTGGCCTTTGTCTATATTCCACCGCCATTTTCCTTTTCGGTTCTTAATTCTTTGGTATTATTTATGGATAAATGGCCAGAGTGTCCAACACTGATTATTGGTGATTTCAACTGTGTCATTGATCCTCTACGTGATAGGGTCTCTACGAGTGTCAGGAGTGATAGTCCGGTTCAGGGGTCTCCCCTGGCACGGTTTTGCCTGGAGGCTGGTTTTGAAGATGTTTGGGAATATCTAGGACAGGGGAAAAGGGCTTTTTCATGTTTTAGTAAAGCAGGTAAATCGATGTCTAGAATAGATCTTGCACTGATAAGTAGTAAACATGTGAAACTGGTAAAGCGAATGAAATATGAAACGAGGTCAATATCGGATCACTCTCCGTTACTACTTGAACTCTGCTTATCTCAGGAAAGATACACACAAAAACCTCCTTTTAGACTAAATCCTTATTGGCTATCAGTTATAAAGACACATGAAATAATCCAAAATGAAATTGGCCGATTTTGGGATAATAACTATGGCTCAGCAAAAATTCAAGTGGTATGGGATACTTTCAAGGCGTATATGAGGGGATTGATGGTTAGTAACATCGCGAACCTCAGAAAGGAGTACGGGAAAAAACTGAAAAATCTAGAAGAACGTGCATCACTGGCGACAGAATCCTTCTATATGAATAAGACGGAGGAGAATAGGGAAAATATGCAAAGAGCCACACAAATATACTCTAATTTTTTATTGGACAAGGCCCAACAGAGCCTTTTTTTTAAAGGGCAAAAATACTTTACGGAGTCAGGGCGACCTGGTAAATTTTTGTCCAGAGTAATCTCAAGCCAACAATCCAAAAAATATATAGATAAGGTTCGACTGATTGATGGTAGGATGGTCACTAGACAGGGTCCGGTAGAGAAGGCCTTCGTTGACTATTTCCTTGATTTGTATAAAGCTGAATCCAAGATCACAGATGATAAGATGGATTTCTATCTTGACGGGATCGTCTTTCCAACTATTACTGAGGCGCAAAAGAAAGCACTTGAACTAGAGGTCTCAATTCAGGAACTTGAGGGAGCTATTAAATTATGCTCAGCCAACTCCACTCCTGGTTCAGATGGACTCCCATATGAATTCTATAGTAAATATGGGGACTGTATTCTCCCTAGACTGTTGGAAGTCTTTTCTGAATCAATGGAGGATGGGAAGTTGCCAGATTCAATGATGGAAGCCGTAATAACATTAATTCCAAAAAAAGGCAAGGACCCTTTAGATCTAGAATCTTATAGACCAATCTCACTGCTTAATGCAGATGTAAAGCTTCTTGCGAGGGTTCTGGCTACAAGGCTTTCTAGGGTCATTTCCTCTATTGTCCATCCGGATCAGAGTGGCTTTATTCAAAACAAGGGCACACATCATAATTTGCATCGGCTCTTTTCTAATATTCAGGCCCCTGGGGGGACCGCTCGCTCCATCCTGTCATTGGATGCCTCCAAGGCCTTTGACAGGGTGGAGTGGCGCTTCCTCTGGAAGGTCCTGGCAAGGATGGGCTTTGGGGAAAAGTTTATAGGTACTCTCAAGTTATTGTATAGATCTCCAAGGGCAAAATTGAGTCTTAATGGAATCCTGAGTAGTAGTATTGATTTAAATAGAGGCACGCGGCAGGGCTGTCCATTATCCCCCTTGTTATTCGATATTTATATCGAACCCCTTGCGATGGCCATCAGGCAGGACGATCAGGTTAAAGGATTTGGTACGCTAGGATCACAAGACCGTATCTCCTTATATGCGGATGATGTTCTTTTTTTTATAGACCATACGGAAATTACTCTTCCTAGGATTATTCAAATGGTTAAAGCATTTGGTGAGGTGTCCGGTCTTCTTATAAACTGGGCCAAGACCAGTTTGATGCCAATAGACCCCCTGCCACAGAAAGAGGTTCTTGTGACACAGTTGGACATTGTTGACACTTTTCAATACTTGGGTTTGACTATATCACCCCGGGTTGAAAATTTTGTACAACTTAATTTGATCCCCATAATGGTAAGGATTAGAGCTAAAATAGGGATCTGGCTGAGACTTCCCCTATCCAGAGCTGACCGAGTTTCACTGGTTAAAATGGTGATATTACCACAATTTCTTTATGTGCTCAGGAATACACCTATTTGGATACAAGATAAGTATTTTAAACTCATGGAAAGAATAATTAATGATTTAATATGGGGAAGAAAGCGAGTTCGAATAAAGTTGGAATATTTGTATAAATCAGTGGAGTGCGGGGGTTTAAATCTCCCTTACTTTAAAGGGTATTTTATTGCAGCCCAGTTATTGATGTGCTATGAATCAGAGAACAGCGCACTGCTGGGGAAGTTGGTAACCAGTCACGCTCACAATAATATTTTTACCCTGTTGGAATCCGGGCTATTGAAGAGCTATGAGCGAGGCTACAGAGAGACTATAAAACTACTCCTGAAAGTGTGGGCTATAACTAGGACATGGTTGAAGGTTAAGGGTTCACTTACATTTACGCCTCTCTGGCATAATGTGTATTTACAAAGGCTAGATGATATTGCAGCCGACACATTTTGGCAGAAGAATAAAATTCTGTATATTTCACAGGTAGTTAAGGATAGAGATATTAAACCATTTATAGAGATGACACATAATATAGAAAACCTTTCATGGTTTAGGTATTTTCAATTGCGCTCAGTACTATCCAGTCTGGACGATAAACTGGTGTTGGATATAGATAATTCATCTTTTTTGAATGATTGGGTAGGGGGTACATTGTCTAGAATAAAGATTTCAAATATATATAAGTTACTACTTAAGGCACGGTTTAGTGATACACAGTCACCAGGACAAAGAGCGTGGGAGGTGGATTGTCCGAATTTACAATTAGAAGGGTGGGAGAATATTTTTGGGAACTTAGGCTCACTATCCCAGAACTTCAACCATGTTTTAGTACAATTTTATATTTGCCATAGATTATATATCACTCCTTTATGGATGAATAAATGTGGATTAAGAGACACGTCTAACTGCCCTAAATGCGACACTGCAGGAGCGGATTATCTTCATATGATATGGACTTGTCCAGAACTCATAAACTATTGGAATACTATAAATAATTGTATTATGTATAAACTAAAAATACGAATCCCTTTTGAACTACAAGTATTCGTGCTTAATGATCTTTCCAAAATAAATAATCATAAGTATCAAAAGATCCTCCTGAGTAGGATACTGATGTTGGCCAGAGTGTTGGTCAGTCGGACCTGGTTTGCTCGATATACTCCAGATATAAATACATGGATAAATCTAATTGATAAGGTAAAAAATTATGAGAAAATCATGTATAAACAGAGGGAAGCCGAGGAGAAGTGGACTAAGATATGGGGTGGTTGGAGGACTTGATTAGTTGTGATAAATTTTTTTCTCTTTTTTTTTTTTTTTTTTTCCTTCTCTTTGACGCACCACAGGTAGGGGGGGAGGGGAGGGGAGGGGAGGGAATTGCATCCCTTTTTCTATTTGTAATGTTTTGATATATTAATTAATAAAGATAATCAATTAAAAAAAAATATTAAATGCGACTATAACCCCTTCATCATTAATAATTCTCCCCATGGGGTATTTTTTTTACTAGGGGTATTTTATAACTAGGCTTCTTCTGTCAGGCCATCAGCACCCCAAAGCACATTCCCAGAGTGCTTCTGTATTACCATGGCATTCAGGGGCAAAGAAGCATAGCTTCTGTGGGATCAACTAATAATGTGTCATCACACTGCTAGTCTGAAAAGGTATTTCCTGCCTACTTTTCTCCTACAAATTGTCAGTGAAAACCACTGATAAAATATGGACACTATTTGTCAATGTTTTCCACTAACCCATAGATGTCAGCGGGCATGTTTGGTCTTCTTCACGGACCAAACTAGCATATGCTTCTATCAGAAGACCACTGAAATTTGAATAGTCACATAGATTTGTGTGCTGTCCATGGAGCACATGGGCTACAGCACATTATAGCCCCAAGTCCCCTAAAAGGACCATTGTTTTCTACAATCAAGTGAAATAAAGATTATATATATATATAAAAAAAAACTCCCCCCTGTGCTGACCCAGCTATAGCTGTCATGTAGAATTCATATTAATTGTATTCAGTGTTAACCTGTTGCCTTTTTGTATTTTGCTGCCATTTCATGGCCATTGTGATATTTGGTTTTATGAAGTTATTTATGCTGTCATTTTCATGTCATTCAACCTTTAACTCTTCCTCCTCTTTGAGCTCACATTCTGTGTCCTTAAAGTTTTTTTTCAGGATTTTGATACTGGTGATCTTTCCTAGCCTCTTTTCTTACATATCTGCATAGTGTTGTCTCTTTGTTAGGCTACATAGCCATTAGCATTTGCAATTCCTGCATTCTGTTCTGCCATGATTCACACAGCTAGAAAAACTGTTAACTCTTTGTGACAGAACCGTGCAGAACCGTTAGTTTTCACTAACCCATAGATATCAGTGGGCATGTTTGGTCTGCTTCATGGACCAAAGTAGTGTATGTTTCTATCAGAAAACCACTGAAATTTGAATGGTCACATTCAAGTCAATAGATTTGTGTTCTGTCCATGGAACACATGGGCTACCCACATCGGAAATTCACTGACCTGTGAAAGAGGCCTTAATGTGGTGACACAATTTTTTTTTCTCCATAAAACAGGCTTTTATTGTGTTTGTATATCTACCTATCTATTTGTCTATCCTAAAATGGCAGCAATAAAAACTACTCAATAAGAAAAAATAAAAGAACTACAAGCCCTTATATAGCTAGGATGATGCAACAATGAAAAGCATTTTTGGGTTATTAGGGGGGCTCTTTGCTTCAGGATCCCTGCTACCCTATTTAATGGAGCAGAGGTTATGCATGCACACTACCACTCCGCTCTGTTCAGCTTACTGGAGATAGCCAAGCACATTGCCAAGCTATTTTTAGAAGCGCCATAAATTTGAATGGAATGGCAGATATGCAAGTGTGTCTTTCATTCCATTTAGTTGGGGAGCAACACCCCCATTATTACTGATAAGAAATTACATTGTTTTATGGGACAACTCCTTTATGTAAAAATATTTTTTTAACAGTTTTTTCTTTTAGAAAAATGTGAATGAACACTTAAAACACTAGAGGGTGCTGTCTTACCTGATAATGAAGTACTCATTTCAATCCCCTAAACAATATAACAATACATTACCAAATCTACATCAACAAATCAATACCATCATTTTAACCCTCTTTAGCAAAGCAGGAATTCCCCATGCATGGATCCCCAACGTCAGCCTGTAGTGTCGGCTCCTGTACTATGGTTTTTAATATTAACAATAAATAATGAGGGGCACTCCAAATTTAGGAAAAATGGCAGCAAGTACTCTATGAATAGATCAAATATTTAATATGATGAGACAATTCATAAAATAATAAAAACATACATAGAATAAAACAATGTGTTCAGTGAGTCTGGACCTCAAATGGATGAATAGGATCCCAATGCAATTCAATTAATGGTAGAAAAATCGCAATTCAAAAGATCGTAAAAAAAATCGCATAGCGACTTTGCTAGCAAACCATCGCAGAAGATATCAACGATCTCAAAATGGCAGTTCTTATCTCCAGCCTAATAGGAGGCTTCAACTAAATCGGATGGAAGGACTCCGTGTTCAAGGCAGTAATAACACCACACAATGTCCAGGATCTATCCTGCTAGCTCAATCGAATAGCCAGGTAATAATAATCGTGAAGGATATCCCTTACCACATGTCGTCACCTGCTGGATCTTTCACTCGATCCTCCTGCCGATCTTACCCTACGCGGCGTCCCACGTGGTATGAAGTCTCTAACGTGACGTCTCACGTGACTCCTGAGGAAGGGGTGTATACCCTGAAATGCGTCTGGTTCTGTTGGGACAGTGAGCCGTTTCCCATTTACCAGGATTGACCTACAGAAGATTTCTACATTCGTGAGAATTTTATCCCTTATGAACTATTCACATTGTCTTGAATTTGGTCCGATCCTCTGAGTAGAGGCAGGATCGTAGGAAGGGTCTGATACTACACCGCTGCTAAGCCTTAGGAGTCACATGAGACGTCACGTTAGAGACTCCATACCACGTGGGTCGCCGCGTAGGGTAAGATCGACAGGACGATGGAGTGAAAGATCCAGCAGGTGACGACTAGTGTTGAGCGCGAATATTCGAATTGCGAATTTTTTTCTCGAATATCGCAATTTCGAGATTTCGCGAATATTTAGAATATCGTTCTACATATTCGCGAAATCGAATATTCATTTATTTTTTTTTTATTTTTTTTTATTGTTATATTTTTTTCTTTCCCACTTCCCTAAAGTTGTTCTTACCTGTCCTTTGGATTCCTGGCTTCCTGGCTGCTCCAGTCAGTGCCCGTTGCCACTTCTTAGCACTGCTATATTCCATATTAGCTAAATTACAATCTATATGGGTATTTTACGAAATTTCGTAATATTGCTCTAACTTCGTCTTTTAGAATATTCGTAATATTGCTCTAACTTCGTCTTTTAGAATATTCGTATCGTAATTTCAACTTTTTATGTATATTCTTACTATTGCTCTAACTTCGTCTTTTAGAATATTACAATACGAATATTCTAAAAGACGAAGTTAGCGCAATATTACGAATATTCTAAAAGACTAAGTTAGAGCAATATTACGAATATTCTAAAAGACAAAGTTAGAGCAATATTACGAAATTTCGTAAAATACCCATATAGATTGTAATTTAGCTAATATACTGCTATAGTAATTTTTTTAATAGTGTACATATTTTACAAAACTTAAGTTCAGAAGAGGCAAAAAAAAAATAGAGAAAAAAAGGATTATAGCACTATATTAGCTAAATTACAATCTATATGTGTATTTTACGAAATTTCGTAATATTGCTCTAACTTCGTCTTTTAGAATATTCGTAATATTCTAAAAGACGAAGTTAGAGCAATATTACGAAATTTCGTAAAATACACATATTAGCCTAGCCATAGTCAATTAGTCATAGGAACGTTGCCTTATACTATCAAAGAAAAAATTCACAATACGTGATTAATTAAATCGCATATTATTCGCGATAATTGGAATAATTACGAATATTCGATTTCGACGAATATAACACGAATATTAAATTGAATATTCGCAAAATATCGCGAAATCGAATATGGCACCTCCCGCTCATCACTAGTGACGACATGTGGTAAGGGATATCCTTCACGATTATTATTACCTGGCTATTCGATTGAGCTAGCAGGATAGATCCTGGACATTGTGTGGTGTTATTACTGCCTTGAACACAGAGTACTTCCATCCGATTTAGTTGAAGCCTCCTATAAGAACTGCCATTTTGAGATCGTTGATATCTTCTGCGATGGTTTGCTAGCAAAGTCGCTATGCGATTTTTTACGATCTTTTGAATTGCGATTTTTCTATGATTAATTGAGTTGCATTGGGATCCTATTCATCCATTTGAGGTCCAGACTCACTGAACACATTGTTTTTTTCTATGTATGTTTTTATTATTTTATGAATTGGCTCATCATATTAAATATTTGATCTATTCATAGAGTACTTGCTGTCATTTTTCCTAAATTTGGAGTGCCCCTCATTATTTATTGCTAATCCATTTTGTACAGACGGTCTGGGTGGACCGAGAGGTGTGCACCCTGGTCCATAGGTGGAGTCGCTGGTTTCTATTTTTGGTTTTTAATATTAGTCAATAAAACTTTTAGGGATTTTCCCTGTCACTGGACTTTTTATTTTCCTTTACCAAATCTGTCAGAGTGTAAATATCCCTAAAACCCATTCCCCCCCAAGAGTGGACAGAAGCCAAAGTAAAAAGGAATTAGACGGTAAACCATATTTCTACTATATGCCATATTTTAGCAACCCTGCCCTTCCATCATACATTTCCAACACATTCCAAACTGTTCATAGCAATCATCTAAACCTTAAAGTGATTCTCCAACTAAATTTTGGACTCCTGTTTGATCAACACTTGCCAAATCACACAGAAAGTATGGCCGGACTAGAGGGCGTAGCCTGGGGGGAGGCCGGCATGATGCAAGTGGGGTGTCAGCAAGCCCCTGCCAGGTCAGGATTGGGGGGTTTAAAAATGGGGGGTGGAGTAAGGAAGGGGGGCCTTTAAATAGGGGTGCTGGGAGAGAGGTGGCAGCCATTTTAGCAAAAGTAAGGGACATAAAAACAGTTTGGTCAGATGTGGTTTATAAGCATGTGTGGCGTGGGCTTCGGTCGAAGGATAGATTGAATAAGGCACGGATAAAGGTCAACCGGGCAGTGGGAAGATTCATGTTAAGGAATGGTGCCGTGGTGGTGCGCCATGTGGAGTTGAAACAAGGCTCTGGTGCGTTTTGGTGGAGTGATGGGGTGCATCTAAATGCGATTGGTATGGATCTGTAGAACTTGGGTTTGCAAGGGGGCATTGAAAAAGCATTAGGAATTTGGAGGGACGCTCATGCTTAAGGTCTCAATCACGGGCGTTCTTGGCGGCAGGAGGTCCTCGGAGTTGGTGGAATAACAGGTTATGGAGGATGGGAGGGCTCCATGGTTGGGGCTGGACTCCTATAGTTGATATTTGCGGGGCTGGGGTTTTATGTCCATCAGTGGTGCCTCCGAGCTGGCACTTATCGGCTGAGGGCAAAAGATGGCGTAACCCACGGTTTAAGGTTTTGGATATTAAACATTTTGGGGCTTCGAGGACCTCCCTCGTCATTAATAGGTTTTATATGTTATAGATATGTTGGGGGGAGAATGTTGTCATATGCCGTTGCATATGGGTTGGTTATTATATATTTTTAAGGAAAGCTTTAATTTATGTATTAATAAAGGGCTGCTGTGGCCAAATTCATTCCAACCTGGTGTATGTGTCGTTATTCGGGGGTATGGTGGGGGGTTGGTTTGTGAGGGAGCATGATAGCCCATACCTGCATCAAGTATGGCCGGACTAAAGGGCGTAGCCAGGGGGGAGGCCAGCATGACGCATGTGGGGCATCAGGGAACCCCTGCCAGGTCAGGATTGGGGGGTTCGAAAGTGGGGGGTAGAGTAAGGAAGTGGGGGCCTTTAAATAGGGGTGCCGGGAGAGAGGTGGCAGCCATTTTAGGAAAAGTTAGGGCAGACAGGGAGATTATATTAAGCAGCGAGAAACCCCCCGTTCCCAAATTCTTGTTTCTAGTCGTTGTTATTATTGTCTGGGGGTTGGAGGAGGTCGTTTTTGTTTTTCAGGTCACAGCAGACGGGAGTACAAATTTACAGTTACGGCAGTCTAGGCGGCGGGAGGTCCTCGGAGTTGGTGGAATAACAGGTTATGGAGGATGGAAGGGCTCCATGGTTGGGGCTGGACTCCTATGGTTGGTATTTGCGGGGCTAGGGTTTTAGGTCCATCAGTGGTGCCTCCGAGCTGGCGCTCATCGGCTGGGGGCAAAAGATGGAGTACCTCATGGTTTAAGGTTTTGGATATTAAACATTTTGGGGCTTCGAGGACCTCCCTCGTCATTAATAGGTTTTATATGTTATACATATGTTGGGGGGAGAATGTTGTCATATGCCGTTACATATGGGTTGGTTAGTATATATTTTCAAGGAAAGTTTTAATTTATGTATTAATAAACGGCTGCTGTGGCCAAATTAATTTCAACCTGGTGTATGTGTCGTTATTCGGGGGTATGGTGGGGGGTCGGATTGTGAGGGAGCACGATAGCCCATACCAGCGTCATGTAGATATGAGAATACAACACTTTAGTTGGAAAGAAAGGAATGCAAATGAGCTCTTAACAATCTCTGCCTCTAATGCTACCAGATGTTAGGCAGCTATCCTATACAGTAAATCAATGTATGACCCGTTAAATAGTCCTTGAGACATAGATAATAAATAAGCCAACATCAAATCTGCAGTTTCAAGATGATTGCCCTGCATCAATGCAGAGAGTACTCGCTTAACTGGGTGAGAGGCCTAAGTCAGGATTTGGGGCGTTCTCTCTCTCTTTGGGGAGAGAGTGCCTTAATCGGCGTGAGGAGACTTATAGTCCATACATGCTCCTCTGGAATTCTGGGAAAAAGGGATGCAAATAAGCTCTTAACAAGCGGGTGAGAGGCCTAAGTCAGGATTTGGGGGTTACTATCTCTTCTCGGGGACAGAGCAATTTGCATCCCTTTCTTTCCAGAATTACAAACGAGCATGAATGGCATGTAAGTCTTCTCACACCGATTAAGGAGCTTTCTCCCCAAAGAGACATAGTACCCTCCAAACAGTTAGTTGGAGTATGACTTTAATGTTATGTTGGTCCACTTCCTTGTGAGAATAAGGAAGGGAATTATTTTTAATCCCGAAACGCATTTAGAGTCATTAAAGTATATCAGCAGGAAGTCTTTGGGTGTCATCTTTAGATGACTAAGTCTGGTTCCATCAGATGAGCTGACCTGGCCCAAGAGGTGTGGCAGTTAGGTGTTTTGAGGTTATCCTTCCTCCCCCTTCTCGAGTACTGTGAGTAACCAGTATTTGACAGTAAATATCTAGAGATGAGCGCATTTAAAAAAAATTTGATTCGCTGGTTCGGGAAAAATTTGATTCGATCCGAATAAATTTGCAATTAATTACGTTAAAAAACTGCCATTTCCTGGCTGCAGAGAGCCTTTATAGTGGTGTAGAACACTGTGCCTTGCAGTAACACACATAGGGAGTCTGCTTTGGTAGTGAAATAATATTGTGAGTCCGTATGACATGCAAATAACAGGTGTTGCTCTTAGAATCAATGTACACTTCACTTAATTGGGCAGTCACAGGGCCAAAACTGACCAAATACCTCACGTATGAACTCAGTTTTACAGGTCGCTGTTAGCGCCAAGAAGAAGCGCACTCCTTTTACACAGTCGTAAGCGGATTCCACATAGATGTCTGCAGAACCTGTTCTATTAAACGCTTATACAAGTATAGACGCCCGGCCAGAATGGAGAGGGTGTCAGCAGTAAGTTTGTGTTGACGTCACTGATTCATTTGCCTTTCCTCTGATCCGTCAGAACAATAACCCACAAAAAACGGATTCTGTCTGTGGAGCATTTGCTCAATAATCCATCAGTATTGCTAATGCCCAAAAAAAACATGAGTGGATCTAAAACAGAGATGACACGTGAATGGAATATTTGTATTATTTTTCAGTGTTTTGCACCCACTCCTGCTTTTGGATATCAAATCATAAGCCAATTCTGATGAGACCATACAGGCCTTACAGCTGCTACACAGACAGGATCCGTTGTGCGTCTAGTTTTTCCTTCCTTCTGAAAGATCAGAAGATAGTTCAAATAAATTATGATGTCAGCCAGGCCGAAAGCCAAAATAGTGGATCAGTCATGAAGTGGGGAGGGTGGGAACCGCATGAGAAGTCCACAGAGTGGACCTATGAAATAGTGGTGAGGTGGAAGCAGCATGAGAAGACCACAGAGTGGCCCAATGACAGAGTCTAGAGGTGGCTGCAGCATGAGGAGGCCACAGAGTTGCTTGACAACGAGAGATTTGGGAGGTGGCAGCAGCATGAGGAGGCCACAGAGTAGCATGACAACGAGAGATTGTGGAGGTGTCAGCAGCATGAGGAGGTCACAGAGTGGCACGATGACAAAGTGTGGAGGTGTCAGCAGCAGGAGGAGGCCACAGAGTAGCACAACGATGAGAGATTGTGGAGATGGCAGCAGCATGGGGAGGCAACAGAGTGGCACGACGACAAAGTGTGGAGGTGTCAGCAGCATGAGGAGGCCAGAGTAGCACAACGATGAGAGATTGTGGAGGTGGCAGCAGCATGAGGAGGCCACAGAGTAGCACAACAATGAGAGATTGTGGAGGTGGTACTACGTACTCTGCTGCCAGCGTTTTCAGCTGGAAATTTTTGGAGCAATTTTTCCACAAGGGCCTTCAGGTATTGCACCATTTTGCTCGTCCTCTCCACTACAGGAATGAGAGATGAGAAGTTCTCTTTTTAGCGAGGGTTGAGAAGGGTAAGCAACCAGTAATCGGTGTTGTCTAAAATGCGTAAAACGCGTGGGTCACGGGAAAGGCAGCCTAACATGAAGTCAGCCAGAGTCCCAACAGGCAAGACTTCACTGTCGTCATCAGGAGGATGACTCTCAATCTCCTCATCCTCTTCCTTCTCTTCTGCCCATCCACGCTGAACAGATGGAATTAAACTTCCATGGGTACTACCCTCTGTAGCGGAGGCAACCGTCTCCTGCTCCTCCTCCTCATCATCATCCAATTTGCACTGAAAAGACGAACTGAGGGTGGTCTGGCTATCACCCTGTGTAATGTCTTCCTCCATTTCCACCTCTTCCACATGCAAAGCATTGGTCTTAATTGTGAGCAGCGAGCGTTTGAGTAGACACAGAAGTGGAATGGTGACACTGATAATAGCTGGCAATTGTAAGCGCTGCTGCAGCGTTGACAGATCGGCGGAAGCTGTTGATGACTTGTGTAAATAGGCACACACGAGGCGCACCTTCACCAGTAGCTCAGGCAAATTGGGGTAGGTTTTGAGAAACCGCTGAACCACTAAGTTTAAGACGTGGGCTAGGCATGAGATGTGTGTGAGCTTGCTGAGCTCCAAAGCCACCACCAAGTTACGGCCATTATCAGACACAACCATGCCTGGATCTAGGTTAAGTGGCGAGAGCCACAGCTCAGTCTAGTCTCTTATCCCCTACCACAGCTCTGCGCTGGTGTGCTGTTTGTCACATAAGCAGATCAGCTTACCCACTGTAGTGCTACACTGCTTCCAACTACTGACTGATGGCTGACTGGTGCTGCAAGAGGATAATTCTGAGGTGGAAGTGGAAGACGAGACGGAGGAGGAGAAGTGGGGGTTGGAGCCACTAACGTAGGTGGTGGCGGAAACCCTGAAGGAATTAGGGCCCGCAATCCTGGGCGTCGATAGCACCTGTGCCATCCCAGGGTATGACTCGCTCTCGGCCTCCACAACGTTCACCCAGTCTGCCGTCAGGGAAATGTAGCGTCCCTGGCCACAAGCACTTGTCCATGTGTCAGTGGTTAAGTGGACTTTCCTAGTAACTGCGTTGGTCAGGGCACGGTTGATGTTACAGGACACATGCTGGCGTAAGGCAGGCATGGCACACCGTGAAAAATAGTGGTGGCTGGAGACTGCGTAACGAGGGACGGCCGCCGACATCAGGCTGTTGAAGGCTTCAGTGTCCACAAGCCAAAATGGCAACATTTCCAGGGCCAGTAATTTGGAAAGTTGCACATTTAGTGGTATGGCCTGTGGGTGGGTGGCTGGGTATTTGCGCTTGCGTTCAAATGCCTGGGGTAAGGACATTTGCCTGGGACACGGAAGTGGATGTGGTCGCTGATGGGCCTTGCGAAAGTCCAGGTGCAGGGCGGGAGGCATCCAGGCCTGCGCCTTTGACAGGGAATTGGCCAGCACGTAACACAGGGAAAGAGGAGGCAGTAGTGTGACCCGCAGACACAGATTGTGGACCCAGGCAATCGGCCACCTATTACAGTGATTTGATGCCATGTGGCGGATCATGCTGGTGGTGGTGGTGAGGTTGCTAGTGTTCAGGCACCTGCTCATTTTTGTATGGCACAGGTTGCAAATTACAATTCTTTTGTCGTCCGCACTTTCCTCAAGAAAGCGCCAGACTGCGGAACACCTAACCCTTGGCAAGGGAGATTTCCGTAAGGATGAGCTCCGAGGAACAGTTGCGGGCTTGTTTGGTGTGGGGCCGCCTTCTCCCTTTTGCCACCCCACTGCCACTTATAGCCTGTTGCAGTGCTGCGGAACCCTCCCCCTCTGTACTGCTGTCCTCACTTGGCTTTCCACCTTCCCGGGTTAGGTCAGTGACTTCAGCGTCCTCCACCTCCTCTTCCATTTTCTCACTCTGCTCATCCTCCTGATTTGTTGACCTAACAACAACTTCAGTTATTGACAACTGTGTCTCATCCTCATCATCAACCTCTTGAGACACTAATTGCCATTGACTTATTGGCAACTGTGTCTCATCTTCATCCTCCTCGTGAAACACTAATTGCCGTTCCCCGCCGTCATCTTCTTGTGACTGTGGATGCTCAAGAGTTTGGGAATCAGGGCACAAGATCTCAGGTCCCTCTTCAAGCAGGCTTGTCGAGAGGCCCAGATGAAGGAATGGTGCTAATAAGAGCTCCTCTGAATATCTGAGTGTGGGATCACTTGTTTGGCAAGACCTTCCATGGTGAGAGGAAGGAGGATCAGGGTGAGGATTGTGTTGACCAGACTCTTGGCTACTGAGACTGGACTTGGTGGAAGATAGGGTGGTGCTTAACCGACTGGAAGCATTATCTGCTGCAATCCAATCGACCAACTGGTCGCACTGGTCTGACTTCGAGAGTGTTGTCCTGCGCCGCCCTGCAAACTGGGACATGAAGCTTGATATCGTTGATGATTGTGTTTCTTGTGTTCTTTCAGCAGGCACAGTTTAAACGCACCCAGGGCCACAGCCTCTGGGTGCACCATCAGCATCACAGACACTTCCCTGTCCCTTACTGCTCGTCTTCTTCATATTAAATGTTATTTATGCTTGAAAGTATGTCACATGTACAGTAGCATAGGATTTTTTAAGTGTATGCGCAAAAAAATTAAAAAAGGTATTTGGGATGCCCACACGTTACACAGGCGAAATACTGCAGATAATGTCGCTGATGTCAGCAGCGGCTAATACAAAACTACAGGGAATGTCACAGGTATTTTGGATGTGGAAACGTTACACAGGAGAAATACCGCATATAATGTCGCTGATGTCACCAGCTGCTTACATAAAATTACAGGGAATGTCACAGGTATTTTGGATGTGGAAACGTTACACAGGAGATGTACCCCAGGTTATGTCACTGTCCGCAGCGGACACCGTCTACGGAAAAAATACACTGGATGTCAGATTATTTTTGGGATGCGCACACATTACACAGGAGAAATACCGCAGATAATGTCGCTGATGTCAGCAGCGGCTAATATAAAATTACAGGTAATGTCACAGGTATTTTGGATGTGGAGACGTTACACAGGAGAAATACTGCAGATAATGTCGCTGATGTCAGCAGCGGCTAATATAAAATTACTGGGAATGTCACAGGTATTTTGGATGTGGAAACGTTACACAGGAGATGTAGCACAGCTAATGTTACTGTCCGCAGCGGATACCGTCTACGGAAATAGTACACTGGATGTCACAGATATTTTTGGGATGCGCACACGTTACACAGGAGATGTAGCGCAGATAATGTCGCTGTCTGCAGCGGCCTAACTATTGCACACTATTTAGTGCAGGATGCACTAAAAATAGATATTGCTGCCACACACAATAGTCCTTAAAAGGACTTTTGGGTCTTTAAAGTTTTAGCAATTTAGCGCAGGTTGCATCTAAAAATATATATTGCTGCTGCCACACACAACAATAGTCCTTAAAAGGACTTTTGGGTCTGTAAAGTTTCAGCAATTTAGCACAGGTTGCATCTAAAAATATATTTTGCTGCTGCCACACACAACAATAGTCCTTAAAAGGACTTTTGGGTCTCTGACAAGTTTTTCTACTGAAAAAAAAATTATAAATCACTCCCTACACTATCTTTCCCTTCTTCAGCACAGCTCTCTTTGACTAACACTGAGCCGAACACGTGTCATCGGGTGCTATATAGCACCCAATGATGCGTTTCAGCCAGTCAATCACTGTAATGCCAGTAACCAACATGGCTACGGCATTACAGTGAAGGGCAGTACTTACCTGCACGTGCGGGGAGGAGACTCAAGCATGCTCGATCAACACTACACTATACGCTTTCACCACATATAACTGCAGAAGTCAACTGAGAAAATATATTTATTTTTGTACTGAAATAGGCCACCATACGCTTTCACCACAAATAACTGCAGAAGTGAACTGCTGTGAAATGATTCCTCCCTATCCATTCCCTGCACTTATAAATTGTTTTTTCTGTTTTTTTTTTCACAATCAGGTTTTTCCTATTGCTGTCCCTAGCGCCTTTTCACATCTGTCCCTGCACTCAGAACGCTGGAAAATGTCTGAATCCAAGATGGTTGCCGTATTTAAAGGGCTGTGACATCACAGGGCTGGCTGCTGATTAGCTGCATGCAGGTATGTCAATCTGGGTGATCCCGCCTTCTCTGAGTTCCTTGCCCCATGTTTTCACACGTGCAGTAGTCATTTTAGGAAATTTTTCCTGAAATTCGGATTGAATTCCACTTCGTCAGCTTCAATTCGCTCATCTCTATATATAACCTCCATTTTTAAACTGAGCGCCTCTGTTCACATGGCTTATTGTTTCATGGTCCAGGGTATTTGAGGTCCTGGTAGTGGCATTATTTACAGAGAGCTGCTGATTTTCTGGAGGAGACATAACTGTGGCAGAACCAGTAGTTCCAGAAGGTCCCCTTCATGGTGGGTTTTCTTCTTGGTCATTTTCTTCTATACTATATATATTAGATTACCTCCCTATTTTTACATAGTTTTAATATATATATATATATATATATATATATATATATATATTATTTTTTATTTTATTTTTTTAATTTATATTCATATATATGTGTGCATGAATCAATATAATATCTGGCCAATTTGAAAATATTTCTAAAATCGGACTCATAATCCACTACAATACCCTGAGGCGCAAAACTGGTGTTTTCTTATTTATTTATTTGATAATATCTTTTTCTCTTTTTTCTTTTTTTATTGCTTTGAACCTTGTGAGAATGGGTAGACTTCTAGCCATCTGCAGGCCTTTCAGCCTCAGCTTTCTGTATTGGGGTCCACTACATTGTAATAATTCCTGTGTAGCTGTGTAGTTCCTATGCCGACTACTGGCACTGCAGATACTCAGGAACAGCCAGGGGTGTAGCTATATGGGAAGCAGGGGAAGCAGCTGCTATGAGACCCAAACTCAGAAGGGGCCCTCCCAGGAGGAGGGCAAAAAGATTTTTATTCACAGGGCAAAGACATTATATACAGTGGCAGTATATACAGTAACAAGGAATACAGAATATAGCCTGGTCTGAGAGACCGATCTTGACTAGCCACAAGACTAGGGGGTGCACAAGAAGAAGGGGATGCGAAGAAGTTGCTAGCAGGGGAGTGGAGCCAGTCAAAAATTTGCTGTGGGGACTAGTCATTTCTAGTTACGCCACTGGGATAGGCCACCAGTATTAAAATCCTGGTATATCGTTTTGAAGGCTATGTACACCTTTGGGGGTAATTCTTTTTTTTATTATTACATTGTACACTGAATTTTCTCTCTATTCCATCAGACAGCTCAGCTGATGGCCCCTTATCTCTGATCTCTGACCTTTTAAACACTCATTATAGCTCAGTTTTTTACCTTACTGATAATAATGTGGCTTAAATAAGTTTTATGACCTTTTAGTAATTTAGAGATAAGGTTTATTAGATAACTGGCACAAAGTGAAAGTAAAACACAGGATTCATACAGTTAGACAAACAGTTAACTCTTTGTGACAGAACGGCTCAATATTTTTAATAAAGACAAATTTAAAAAAAATATTTTTAGCCCAAAATGATCTTTAAAAAATGCCCCAGAAGGTGTACATAGCCTTTAAGGGTCAAAGCATATTTGGGACCTACATCAAACAGATGCCATATACATTGTCACTGTATATCAGTGGGGCCATTAATGCAGCAGAGTGCAATAAAAAGAATCATAACGCCTAATATTCTGAACACTGGACAAGTTCTTCTCTAGGAGGGCTGAATTCATTGATTTTAGAGGAAACCTTGCCCCATTAAATGCCACCTCACTGAGAACCAAGCAGCCACAATATGATGGACAATATTTTATGCTCCATTTTATATACCGTATTATGGACCAAAATACACCTACTGGTGCATAATATCAAATCTGTTTTATCTTTTCTTAATAAATACACAACTGGGTGTCAGAGTTGCCAAATGTCCAGAAATTCCCGGCAAGTCTGTAAAAATGCGGGGCACTTTTTTCCAGTGTCCCAAAAAAATAGTTGTGTCTGTGGCTGTAGTTGAGCAGACAGCATTGTGATTTTAATTATCATTTCTCAGCTAACAGTGATGGTAATGAGTTCATATCAGTTTATTGCCCTAAAGCCATGTATTACTTATTATCGTTATGGTTTTCCAGTTTGTCTGTAAAAGTGGGTAAGTTGTCCAGTATAAAGAAAGTTCAAGTTGCCAACACTCCCTGTGTCAACAACAGGGCAAGTCCTCCTACACGGCCTGCCACAGTCCAATCAGCACTGGCAGGGTCAAAGTCTGTAGGGAATGACTGGTATCAATTTATTCGTTTATTCATGTTTCCAAGAGGGATAACTGAGGAACTACAGAGCATATTTATTTACTATAACAGTCACTGATGTTGTTCCTGTGTTTTCTTAACATACAGTTTCTGAAAAAAATGGAAATCAAAACTAAAAATTCAACTGATTTCATAATAGTAGTAAATGATGTATGTGATGATTAACTGGATGTATCATATTTTTATACACAAATTACTATTATTATTATATACACTTTACAGACATTAGCATCACGCTGTCCCCAATGGGGCTCACAATCTAAGTTCCCTTTCAGTATATCTTTGGAGTGTGGGAGGAAACCGGAGAACCCAGAGGAAACCCACGCAAACACGGGGAGAACATACAAACTCCATGCAGATGTCAGAATGATGAGAAGAGTAGTGGTACAGATGCAGCCGAGCTAAACTTGATGGCTAGTTCGTTAAGAAAGGAATGGCAAGAGGATGTTAACTGACTTGTCAATGGATTTCAATGGCTTTTATCATGATATAATCGAGATACCACTGTGCTATGTGTTATCAGAGTCAATTTTAGCTCGGCTACATCTGTATGTGTCATGTGACATGACAGGAAAGACTGAGGTGCGGTGTGTGGTAAATGTCACCTCTCCTCAGACACCTGATGATACAAGGCGCAGGGCACACAGCACACCATGATGTGGACTACTAGCAGGACTATCCTTCCAGGACTCTTACTAGTCACTATCATTACAGGTGAGGGCAATGTATCCTTATTAAATCATAGTACAATCCAATTGTCAGATATATTCTGTAGGTATATATATTATATACAGGACATAAACAGAATTCATGTCATGTTACCAAAAATAGGTTGTCGTAAACAGGAGTATGTCCCATTTTTGTGTTTTCCAGATGTGCAGTCAGATTTTCAGGTGTCACAGGATCCAGAACTTCACATTACAGAAGACCAAGATGTCTCCCTGAAATGTACTCACACAATAACAACTTACCAGATTCTGGTCTGGTACAAGCAACTCCCTGGACTCGGACTGGACATCTGTGCTTATGGTATAGATACACCTACTAACCTGCACTCCAGATACTCTATGACCATGGAGAGAAGCTCTCTAAGTACTCAGCTTCATATAAAGAATGTGAGGGGGGAGGACACAGCCGTGTATTACTGTGCAGTGAGAGACACAGTGACACCGACATACTGCAGCTCTGTACAAGAAGCAACAACCCTTCACACAGCGTGCACACATAAAAAGTATAACCTATAAAGTATGCAATAATAAGCAACCAGAATGTGCAACATTTAACTCCTTCCTTTCAGACAGTCTAATTTTGCAAATCTGACATGTGTCCCTTTACTGCATGCGGTAATAACTTTGGCAATGTTTTACTTATCCAAGCAATGCTGAGACAGTGTTTTTCTTGACACATGGTGCTTCATTTTAGTGGTAAATTTGGGCCGATATGTTTTACCTTTATTTATAAAAAAAAAAAACAACGTACAGAACATTTGACAAAATTATCAATTTTCAAAATTTGATTTCCTCTGCATATAAGACAAATAAGTTTACTTTATGTTGGAATCATATTGTAAATGCCATTTTATTTTTTAGGACGTTAGAGGGCTTAGAATTGTAGAATCAATTTTTCAAATTTTTAAGAAAATTTCCAAAGCCGACTTTTTTAAGGACCAGTTCAGTTATGAAGTGACTTTGAGGGGCTTACATAGTAGAAACCACCCATAAATAACCCCAATTTAGAAACTACATCTTCAGCAACCCAGGGGGAAGGCAAGGATTGGAGGAGTGGTGGTGGTGGTAGTACTCACAGTTCACACTGGCTAGTTACACTCTGGTGCTCCCTAAGGCCTCATGCACACGTTTTGCAGTCCGCAATTTGCAGATCTGCAAAATACAGGCACCAGCCATCTGCATTCCGCAGTTTGCAAAACGTATCGTCCATCCCTAAACAGAGCAGTCTTGTCCTTGTCTGTTATATGGACAAGAATGGGGCAAGGTCTAATTTTCTTGTGGGGCCACGCAATGGACGTGCAGATGTGGACAGCACATGGAGTGCTGTCCGCATCTTTTCCAGCCCCATTTTAGTTAATTAAGTAACCTTCAAAAAATGAGTCTCAGATGCGAACCGTCGTGTGCATGAGGCCTAAGGCTGTACAGTGACTGGAGGGCATACCTTTTTTTCCCTTGGGGCATACCTTAGTGTTTTGTCTTTATTTACTGGATTGATGGCAGGGGTAGTAGTACATATAGCAGCAAAAGGAACAGTTTAAAAATAGATCACAGCATAGTCTCCTCCCTATAGCTGTGTCTGAGCAGCAACAACAATATTAAGCCGGCAAGTTTTGTGGCTCCAGATAAGATGGAGGAGGCCATTAGACACTTGGTGCAAAGTAATGAGGAGGCTACTCGGAGACATGAGGAAGCCCTGAGAGACCAGCGGCAGTTGAATAGTCTACTGGCCCAGCAACTGGCGACTATGCAGGAGTACATGTGTGTGTTACAACAACAAGCCGTCCCGGGGGGACCACAATCCTACCTGCTGCCCGGGATAAAGTGAGCTTAGAGTTAAGAAAGATGGGCCCCGAGGATGATATCGAGGCGTTCCTGATGGTCTTCGAACGCACTGCGGAACAGGAAAGGTTACCGGCAGAACAGTGGGCCGAAGTAGTGGCGACATTTTTTGTGGGAGACGCACAAAAGGCCAGCTTCGACCTCAGTCAGGAGGAAGCCGGGAGCTATGAGAGGCTGAAGGGGGAGGTGTTGGCTCGTCTTGGGGTTAATACCTATGTGCGTGCACATCGAGTCTACCAGTGGGATTTCTCAGAGTCCCGGCCTGCTCGGTCCCAGGCCTATGACCTGTTACACCTCGCAAAAAAATGGCTGCAGCCTGAGACATTGAGCCCCTCGCAGATGGTGGAACGGGTGGTGGTGGATCATTTGGTGCGTACCCTCCCAAGAGCAATACAGCGCTGGGTGGGACAAGGTGATCCAGGCACCCTGGATCAAGTTGTTGGCCTAGTCGAGAGATACATGGCAACCCAGGACTTGGTCCGAGAGTCCGCCTTCCTGCAAAAGCCGCGTTCACTCTCCCTGCCACAAAGGGGACCTGAGAAGGGGGCTCAACCGCTTAAGGGGGGGAAGGTGATTTCCACTCCTGGGAGGCCAAACCTGGGGAGACGAGAGGCCCCGGAGATTAGATGTTGGCACTGTCAGGGCCTGGGACACATTGCTGCCAACTGCCCGAGAAATTGGTCATTATTTCTTGGTAGCCTGTGCTGACCGGGTCAATTAACTTCTTAGGTGTTTAGATCAGCAGGCCCTTGCTCCTAATGTTTCACACGGTCTGGTCAGCTGTAGGCCCTCACCTCCAATGTTTCATACATCTGCTCAGCTGTAGGCCCTCAATACAATGTTTTTATGGGGTTTGCTCACCTTCAGGCCCTCACCTCCAATGTTTCATATGTCTGCTCAGCTGTAGGCCTTCACTACAATGTTTTATGGGGTTCGCTCACCTGTAGGCCCTCACCTCCAATGTTTCATACGGTCTGCTCAGCTGTAGGCCCTCACCTCCAATATTTTATACGGTCTGCTCAGCTGTAGGCCCTCACTACAATGTTTTATGGGGTTTGCTCACCTTCAGGCCCTCACCTCCAATGTTTCATACGGTCTGCTCAGCTGTAGGCCCTCACCTCCAATATTTCATATGTCTGCTCAGCTGTAGGCCCTCACCTCCAATGTTTCATACGGTCTGCTCAGCTGTAGGCCCTCACCTCCAATATTTCATACGGTCTGCTCAGCTGTAGGCCCTCACTACAATGTTTTATGGGGTTTGCTCACCTTCAGGCCCTCACCTCCAATGTTTCATAAGGTCTGCTCAGCTGTAGGCCCTCACCTCCAATGTTTTATACGGTCTGCTCACCTGCAGGCCCTCACCTACAATTTTTTTGGGGGTCAGCTGACATGGTATATTATTTTCTATGTTTCAGGCTTGGAAGGAAACATAATTTGGTTTTCTTCAGTGGTGAATCTTTCACGCATGTGTTTTTTTTACAGGATTCTGGTTTTTATATAGTGGCACAGGGGTAAAAATGTCAATGTTTTTTTTTTTTTTTTTTAATATGCCAGGCTTGACTCCATTTTCTCCTCTCTCCTTTGCAATTGCTTTTTCAGGAGATATTAGACCCTTTCACATTTGGGGCCTGGAGGAATTACAATTGTATTCCTTTTTTTCATTGTATGTGCCACTTTCCCTAGATCTTCTTTTGGGGTATACAATAGAATACCAAGATAGTCAGATAGCAACTAGTAATTGTGGTACAGTTCCATAATGTAACAAATGCTGACCGCCATTCCCTGCACTAACTCTGCTATGTGACGCTCTCTGGAACCCAAAGGAACACTAAAATTAGAAATTGGTCATTCTTTCTTGGTAGCCTGTGCTGAGCGCCATTCCCTGCGCTAACTATGCTATGTGACATTCTCTAAAACCCAAAGGAACATTACGATTAGAAATTGGTCATGCTTTCTTGGTAGCCTGCGCTGACCGGGTTAATTAACTTCTTAGGTGTTTAGATCAGCAGGTCATTGCTCCTAAATTTTTTGAGGGTCACTAGCAGGCCATCAATGATAATTTTTAAAGGGTGTATGATGCCCTCCTTTATGTGTAATAAAGGGTGCATTGTAGTGCCAGTTCCTTGTAATTTTTGGCAGCCCTTTCACTTAGTGCATAGGCTTTATGAGTGTAGGAGTCCCATTACCTAAACAATTGTAGCACCATGTGAATGAGGCTCTCCTTTATGTGATATACAGGCTGTATCTCTTCTTCCTTGTAATTTTTGCGAGCACTTACACTGTATATACAATTGAATCTACAGGAAAGAATGTTTCCTAACAATTTTTCCTCTAAAAAGGATTTTTATTTTGTGGGGGCGGGGTTTTGGGCATTTTTTGTCAGTCTGTAAAATTGGTGTACAACTCGGACAACATGGTTCCCAGCAGCGACATTGGTGTCCAAGATACATCCAGACATGGTCCCCCTGCTGTTCCTGATCGATTTCAGAGGTGTTTTCATCCGAGCAGGGGGTGCCTGGTCGCCTCCCATTGACTTCCATTATACTCGGGTGCTCGGCCGAGCGCACGAATATCGCGATTTGTTCGGACCGAACACACAAACAATTTGGTGCTCGCTCATCACTACTAGAGAGCATTTGGATGATCCAGAAGAGGCTTGTGAGAATGTCATTTGGTCAGATGAAACCAAAGTAGAACTTTTTTGTAAAAACTCAATTTGTCGTGTTTGGAGGAGAAAGAATGCTGAGTTGCATCCAAAGAACACCATACCTACTATGAAGCATGGGGGTGGAAACATCATGCGTTGGGGCTGTTTTTCTGCAAAGGGACCAGGACGACTGATCTGTGTAAAGGAAAGAATGAATGGGGAAATGTATTGTGAGATTTTGAGTGAAAACCTCCATCCATCAGCAGGGGCATTGAAGATGAAACGTGGCTGGGTCTTTCAGCATGCCAATGATTCCAAACACACTGCCCGGGCAACAAAGGAGTGGCTTCGTAAGAAGCATTTGAAGGTCCTGGAGTGGCCTAGCCGGTCTCCAGATCTCAACCCCATAGAAACCTTTGGAGGAAGTTGAAAGTCTGTGTTGCCCAGCGACAGCCCCAAAACATCACTGCTCTAAAGGAGATCTTCATGGAGGAATGGGCCAAAATACCTGCAACAGTGTGGAAAACCTTGTGAAGACTTACAGAAAACGTTTGACCTCTGTCATTTCCAACAAAGGGTATATAACAAAGTATTGAGATGAACTTTTGTTATTGACCAAATACTTATTTTCCACCATAATTTGCAAATAAATTATTTTAAAATCAGACAATGTGATTTTCTGGATTTTTTTTTCTCATTATGTCTCTCATAGTTGAGGTATACCTATGATGAAAATTACAGACCTCTCTCATCTTTTTAAGTGGGAGAACTTACACAATTGGTGGCTGACTAAAGACTTTTTTGCCCCATTGTATTTGGAAACCATATTACGTCCAGCCTTAATCCTAGCTTCATCTGAGCAATGTTTTGGACTTTGACATTATGTAGAATTGAAACTGAATTTTGGTGTAATATCTAACTTGACATGGTGAGGATCAGAGGCATAATCAGAAGTTGAATAGGATTCCTGGTGGCTTTATAAGAGGAGTGGGCCATAATGAAAACATGTCAAGTTTTATATAAAGGTGTCTAATCCTCAAATCTAAATAAATGTTGGGAAGCCATCAGGGGATAATGTAGGACAAAATGATAACCCATTTGACAACAGGCTAACCTCATTCTTCCCTATCTAAAACATGGCTGGATAGATTAAATCAGATCATTTATTATCAGCCATGGATTAACAACATCCTGTTTGGACAATTTAGGTGTTTACAAAAAAAAAAAAATTGCTCAGGTGAAGTTAAGGTTTAGTTTTTGTTTCTGCTCTTTACCCCTTTCAATATACTAGTTTGCTGTAAGGGAATGAGAGCATTGTGGTTTATATTCAGAGGCTGTAAATCCACACATACATATATGTGTGTACAACTGTATCATTCTAAAAGGAAGGCCATCTAAGCTGCATACATCCACAGCAGCTGTACAAACATCTGCTAGTTTTTAACAATGGGGGAAATGTACAAAGATAAATGTGCCAAAATTCTGGAGTACGCAAATTACAGATTTATTCTGTCTGTCTATTTATCAAAGACCAGCATTTTCCACCAGTTTTTTATATCCCCTGCACTACCGGAGGATGCTCTAATTTATGTTGAGGTGTAGGCCTTATCATACCCGTAAATAAGGTGCATCCTCCGGCAGATTAACCCCTACTCCAATCCCTAGCTGAAAGCCATCAGTCTGCAGCATATTTATAACAGTGTCTGACAATGTAGAATAAACTTGTTGCATCTGTTGTCTACCGTAGCTTTCCACCATTAGATGGCATACTTTGTGTGAAATTTTGGCTAACACTTTTGTGATAGAATACAACCATTTTCTGCTAAGCCACATCTCTTGACTGCAAGTCTTCTAAAATATCTAAATGTGAAGCAGGATTCTGGAGTACAGAATGGAATATAGAATGATCACATTTTATGTACGTCAGTTGAAAACCATTTAGGAGAACATTTAAGAGAGAACAATGATACATTTTTAGGCGGTGTGAAAAGTTACACTAGTTCTGTATTCAGGAGGAACTTCCAAATGAAGACAAAATAGAGACGTGAAATAATCTTCCTAGAATAGCTATAACCTTCCTATAACCATCCGTGTCTATTTATATATATAGCATCACAATGATGAGGAGAGTAGTGGTCTGTGTCATGTGACATGACAGGAAAGACTGAGGTGCGGTGTGTGGTAAATGTCACATCTCCTCAGACTCCTGATGATACAAGGCGCAGGGCACACAGCACACCATGATGTGGACTACTAGCAGGACTATCCTTCCAGGACTCTTACTAGTGACTCTTCTTACAGGTAGGAATATTTGTCAGACAAACATACTGTATATTTTACCCAACATCCACAAAAAATGAACACTTTAAAATAAATATATGTCTTAGATATAAAATTAATTCTCATAACTAGTGATATTTTCCATTATTTTGTGTTTTCCAGATGTACAATCAAATTCTCAGGTGTCACAGGATCCAGGACTTCACATTACAGAAGACCAAGATGTCTCCCTGAAATGTACTCACACAATAACAGGTTACAGGCTACTGGTCTGGTACAAGCAACTCCCTGGACTCGGACTGGAGATCTGTGCTTATGGTGTAGATACACCTAACAACCTGCACTCCAAATACTCAATGACCATGGACAGAAAATCCTCCACCACCCAGCTTCATATAAAGAATGTGAAGGGGGAGGACACAGCCGTGTATTACTGTGCAGTGAGAGACACAGTGACACCGACACACTGCAGCTCTGTACAAGAATCAAACGGCCACAATATAGGACATTAAGTATATGCATCAAGCTTTGGCTGTAGGATATTTTTTAAGTGAAGTGTCTATGTGGGAGAAATACTCAGCAAAATGTGTCAAATATCATAGATGTGAAATACACCGAGTGGATTATGTTTTTACATAATTTTTACTACCTTAAATCCAACCAAGGGCAATATTTGCTTACAGTTTGTACGTTCTGTTCACACATAGCTGCCAACATTTTTTTCCGCCCCCCTATGGATACTTTGGTGTTAACTTTTTTTAGGTTATCAGGATGTGACTTGTTATGATCTGTTGCTTCTTATGAGTCATGGTTTGTCAGACTTTTTTTTTCTAGAATATTCCTGTGTGTTGTCCTCACTGTAAGGGCTCATGCACACGACAGTATTTTGCGTTCAGTATACTGTCCGTTTTTTTAGTTCAGTATGCGGTACATATACTGAACCCTTAATTTCAATGTTCACCAAAATAAGAAGTGTCTCCGTGTGCATTCCGTTTCAGTATTTCCATATTTCGGTACCGTGAAAAGATAGAACATGTCCTATTCTTGTCCGCAAATCACGGTGCTTAGCTCCATTGAAGTCAATGGGTCCGCAAAAAAACCGGAACACATACCGAAATGCATCCGTATGTCTTCCCTATCTGTTCCGTTTTTGCTGAACCATCTATTGAAAATGTTATGCCAAGCCCAATTTTTTCTATGTAATTATTGTATACTGTATATGGCATACGTAAAAACGGACCGGAAAAACGGAAAGGAAACGGAAACACAACGGAAACAAAAAACTGAACAACGGACCCGTAAAAAATGGACTGCAAAACACTGAAAAAGCCATACTGTCGTGTGCATGAGCCCTAAGGAACTCATAGTGAGGACAGTACAGAGCAGTGATGGCAAACCTTTTAGAGACCGAGTGCCCCAACTGCAACCTAAAACCCACTTATTTATCGCAAAGTGGCAACACGGCAATGTAACCTGAATACTACAGTCTAATGTAGTATATCTTCCATGTACTTTATCATTTAGCTATAATAGCCTGCCTACATTCAATGCGCTGCCTGTGCTGTTCAAACATCTAAGGCAATTTGGTACTCCATAGACTTTTTCCAGAGTGCGGGTGCCCACAGAGATGGCTCTGAGTGCCGCCTCTGGTACCCGTGCCATAGGTTCGCCATCACTGGTATAGAGGGAGATGATTGCCTGTAACAGAGATTTCAGATGCTATTTGTTGTTAAAGTTACAGCTTTTATAAAGCTTGCATAACCAACCCCTTTAATCCACACTAGACCCAAAACTCAGACCTCAGTACTCAGACCCCATAATACAACCCCAATATTCAGACACCATAAAACAAACCTCATACCCCAATATTCATACCTCAATCCCAAAAAATCGGTTTTCAGACAAAACCCTATCATTTAACCCTAGACCGGAGAGCAGCCCTTAGATTGAACATGTAAAACCCAGATCAGACCCCTTTAATCATTCACCTCTCCATAGTCCCGGCTACTCTTGCACCTCCTCTCAGCTCTCAAAACCAAAGATGATTCAGGAGTGAGTAATTAATATCAACTATTGACTATTGGTTCATTCAATACAATACAAAATGGCACATTTGAATAGAACTGAAGTGAATTGCAAATATAGCGCCTGCTTGCTCGTGCAGCGACCATCATGGACCCAGCAGAGACCTGGGGCTAATCACTGCAACCATCAAATATTGCGGTCATTAAAGCCTTTAGATTCCATCATCAAGTGAGATCACGGCATCTAAAGGTTGAAAAACCTGAAAGCCTGAGCTTCTGGACTTCATACCGGCATCCCCTGGCCAATGAGGATGCCGGTTATTGTTTTCAATATGCTGGATCTCTCTGAAGAGACCCAGGGTATTGAAGCTTCAATTTGTCTTTTGGCCAGCAGGTGGCAGGCCAACATAAGAAATGAGCAATTATGTACAAATCATGGGTCTAAAAGACCCATGATTGTTCAGAATTGAAAAAAAATTATAATTGGTAAGCAGCTAGTGTCCACCCTCTAGTTCAGGGAGAATTGAGAATGGTATGTGCATCATGCTAAACTGCTAAAAATGTCAGATACAAGTGATCTAATGGTTAGATATAGCTCAATTACATATACACACATGGGAAGCTTATTCTTAAAAAATTATCTGAAAGTTTAGGTACACTTTAAAAAAATAAAATAAAATAAATGCTACCCCTACATTTTCAGACTAGGGCAAATATTTGCTGGGTTTCCCCTTAAAAAATCAACAGCCCTTTAAATTAGGATTGACTGCTACTAGGCTCACATATGTCTGGATATCCTCCCATACTCCAACACCATCGTACATGTATGATAGAAGTCATGTCTTTAAAGATGGCACACACCCCACAGCACAGTTCTAAACTGCAGACACCTAGAGAAAAGACCCAGCATGGCGATACAATATAAATATATTGCTCTGCCAAAAATGAGCCCTCACACAGCTCTGTGGAGGGAAATGTAAGGGTCCATTCACACATCTTTATGTGTTTTGCGGATCTACGGACCTGCAAATCACGGACATCGGCAATGTGGCAACTGCACATCGCTGCCCCAATAATAGAATATGCCTATTCTTGTCTGCAATTGCAAGGACATGTTCTATTTTTTTCGGGAACGGAAATGCGGACCCGGAAGTGCGGATCCGCATCTCCGGACCTGGGCAGCACATCGTGCGGCCCCATAGAAATGAATGGGTCTGCAATTCCGTTCCACAAAATGGAATTAAAAAGAAAATTTCTGTTATTATTTTTTTTATAAGTATCTAAAGAAAATGTGGTATCACTGTAATTGTACTGACACAGGGAAAGCTGTAAAAACAAAATCCATAAAACTATAGTGTTTTTTTTTTTTCCAATGTCACCCCACTTGGAATTTTTTTCCAGCTTCCCAATGTATCATATACAATGTTAAATGGTGGCATTAGAACGTACAACGTGTCCTGCACAAAACAAGCCCTCTTATGGGTATGTGAACAGAAAAAAAAGTTGTCGCCCAGGGAAGGCAGGGGGTTAAAATGAAAACTAAAAACAGCAAATTCAAGGGTCATGAAAGGATAAATATAAAACTGCTAGTATGTAAATTTAGATTTTGAGACTCATTGTGAATGAAGAGAAACTGATGTGAATGATCGCAATGTCGGTACAGCACCACAGAATATGTTGCCACTATTATAAATAAAGAATGCATTGCTAAGATAAACTATAATAGAGGAAATCAGTGCTCATTTTTGTGAAATACCTCACAAACCGTGCATACAGTGACAGGAGCTGCTCCTGTATCCAGTAATAAATGAAGGGACCGCAGTACTCTTATTACTCTGTGAAAAGTGTGGTACTATTCACCAAATATGCAACATTCAACCCATAACAGGATGTTTCCCAAGCTTTAGAACGACCAATCCACCAGTTGGCATGTCACATGTTCACTAAGTAAAGAACTAATCTGAGGGCAAACTGTTGACTGAAACCCAGATTAAAATGCTTAAACAGTTACTTAAAATGGCCAAGTTGTTTTCTTAAAGATCTGAACCTAGACATGTCCCCTTGTTCCACCACTCAACCCCTGTGACATGAGCATTTTATGCTCTGATGCTCTACCTTGCCCTGCACTGAATCGCTCAGGACAAGGGCTCTTTATGAAGATCTTGTGACATACAAGGCTCTCCATTCTTAAACTAGGTGGAAGGCTTCCGCCTAGCAGTGAGCCCGGTGATGTCACCGGTACTAATGGTTGGGCTTTAGTACTGCCCTAGCCTGTAAGATGGCTTGGGCAGCACTAAAGCCTGACCATCAGTGCCAGTGATGTCATGGAGAAGAGTGCTAGCTGGGAGCCTCCACCTAGCAGTGTAAAAATGTAAACAAAAAAGCCCTTGCCCTGTGTGATACAGAGCAGGGTAAGAGTATCAGAGCATGAAATGCTCTGATGCTCATGTCATAGGGGCTGAGAGGAGTTGGAAGGGGATTTATCTGGGTTCAGCACTGAACCTGGACTACCCCTTTGACTCTCTATTGAGCAGCGCCAGGCAAGCCCAGCATACTATATCTGGACTCCTGAGCTTGCACACTAAACTGAGCATACTCCAGCACTTGGGTTTGTTCTACAGCTGCTCAGTAGAGGTAAGTGAACCAAGGTTTTAATCAGGCACTCAGGCTGGGCAACATAAACTCAGTGAAAGATTCCCTTAAAAGATGGGCAGAAGTGCAAAAAGTGTCTAACATCACTTAAAAGCTGCCCCATTTTTAATCAATAATACTGTAGATTCCATGAAATTTACTTATTACATGGAAGTAGTGTTTCAACCTGGAATTCATCTGTGGAGACATTTTATAACCATGGGTAGCCCTTCATCCTCTACATGGTTTCTATGGGTAAGTGAACCAACTCAAAGGTAAGAGCCGTCAAGTACCAAAGAACACGTGGGACGTGTTCTAGGTACATCGGCTAGCAAACCTTTGCTCCCCCTGTACGTAAATCCTACATTATTTGTCTTAATCTGCGGCAAGCATACAAAGTGAGCTTTATTAGGAGCTGGACTATTGTCATGAATAACAAATATTTGGGCATTTATTAATACCGTCCAAATAGAGCGGAACTGCTACCATTAGAAAATACAATTTGGACATTTATTAATATTGTTGATCCAGACACAGGGCCAGCGCAACCATATAGGCGAACTAGGCGTTCGCCTAGGGCGCCGGCCTACTGAGGGCGCCCTGGTGGGCTCCCCCTGACTGGGGCTGCAGCCCTGGGCGACAGGGCGAGTGGCTCTTGAGCCGCCCCCAGCGCCATTACAGGGGGGCCAGGAGGTGGAGGTCCTTCTTAGATATGGCAGAGCAGGCATCTGCCTACCCTGATGGCAGGTGCCTGCTCTGCCAGTAAATTACCGGAGGAGAGGAGGTGAGCGGCAAGGGAGGCTGTTCTAGCAGCTCCCCACTCCTCCCTCGTGTGCCTTCTGTGATGCCGGAATATGACGTCATTCCGGCCCTGGCATACTAAACGGCGCGCTGGAGGACTGAGGAGCTGCACCACACTGGACCCCAGGGAGGTGAGTTCTTAAGTGTTTGACTGAGTGAGTGTCTGCCTGTGTATTTATGTCAGTGAGTGAGTGTATGTATGCCTGTCTGTCTTTCTGTCAGTAAATGTATGTGAGTCTGTCATTGAGTGTCTGTGTGTGTATGTCAGTGAGTGAGTGTATGTCAGTGAGTGTGTGTATGTCAGTGAGTGAGTGTATGTCAGTGAGTGTGGATGTCTGTCGGTCAGTAATTGTCTGTGTGTTTGTTAGTGAGTACATGTGTGTGTTTGTCTGCCAGTGAGTGAGTGTCTGTCAGTGAGTTCCTGTGTGTGTGTTTCAGTGGGTAGGTGTATGTCTGTCAGTGTGTGTCTGTCAATGAGTGAGTGTCTGTCTCTCTGTTAGTGAGTGTATGTGTGTCTGTCAGTCAGTGTATGTGTCTGTCAGTGAGTTTCTGTGTACGTCATTCAGTGAGTGTCTGAGTGCGTGTCTGTCAGTAAATGTCTGTCTGTCTGTCAGTGAGTGTATGTCTGTCTGTCAGTAAATTTCTGTGTAAATCATTCAGTGAGTGTCTGAGTGCGTGTCTGTCTATCAGTGTGTGTGTGTGTGTGTCTGTCAGTGAGTGAGAGACATGAGGGGGCGGCAAAAATCCTTGTACCAGCCCTGTCCAGACAGCAACACGTTTTTCAGTGGTCCCATATTATAAGGACTGAACTGACACCCTGTTATTTGTATCATTGATCCACTTGGATCTGGAAGGTTTTTTATCCAGTTATGCTGCAAATTTGAATACTCTACTGTATGGAATTGGAGGAATATAGAGATATATATATATATGCTGCTATTTGGAATCTCTATGCTGCTAATGAGTTATTTGCTGCTTATTTAATCCCTACGCTGCTAATTATTATTCTTTGTGCATGTTTATCACATTTATTTCTATTTGTGCGAGATATATTAATTGATATATTAAATAATACGTTACTCCAATTGTAAGTGTGCCTGATAATATTTTATATAATTGTATCTATTGGATTGGGTGTACCAATAGCAGTTGCACCTTTACCACACTACCCTCGGTTGAGCAACCCAATTACTCCTTATTTATAAGGATATTATTTATACATTAATGATGTGCTCCTCTCTCTTGCCTGTAAGTTCTGCAATTTGATAACAAAATGCATCCAGATGTATGACTATGGTTGCACCTCATGGGCCAGATTTATCATGACTCTGACAGCTCACTCCACTTTCACATATGGCTAAAGTCAGTTTTAGCCAAGTCAGATTTATGATCGGCCCTTTAAGACTGTAATAAATGTGGTTTGACGGTAGCAGTTTATCCGTCAGTAATCAGCTTTACAAAAGTCGCACATCTTTACGAAAAAGTCGCACGTTTTTATGAAAAAGTCGCATGTTCTATTAAAAAGTCTCATCAGATAAGCATGGTCCTCACTGGAGTGAAATTGCGACTTTTTAAATAGTCCCAATAGTAAATCTGTCTAGAGATTCATTTACATAAGAAAACACGCCCACTTTCAGAAAACTGGTGAGCATAGTGCAGAGCAGAAAAAAGTCGCAAATTTTTGCGCAGTTTAAGCGATTGCGCAAAAATTTGCGACTTTTTCACTCCATTATTCTGACTTGAGCTAATGATAAATCTGGCCCTATGTCTTTAGCTGCAATCTCCAGAATACATTTACAGCACAGACTTCTACTCTAAGGCCCCTTTCACACGGGGGAGATTTCCGCGCGGATGCGATGCGTGAGTTGAACGCATTGCACCCGCACTGAATCCCGACCCATTCATTTCTATGGGGCTGTCCACATGAGCGGTGATTTTCACGCATCACTTGTGCATTGCGTGAAAATCACAGCATGCTCTATTTTGTGCGTTTTTCATGTAACGCAGGCCCCATAGAAATGAATGGGGTTGCATGAAATTTGCAAGCATCGGCAAGCAAGTGCGGATGCAGTGCGATTTTCACGCACGGTTGCTAGGAGACGATCGGGATGGAGACCCGATCATTATTATTTTCCCTTATAACATGGTTATAAGGGAAAGTAATAGCATTCTGAATACAGACTGCATAGTAAAACAGCGCTGGAGGGGTTCAAAAAATAAATAAATAATTTAACTCACCTTAATCCACTTGATCGCGCAGCCCGGCATCTCTTCTGTGCTGTGTGCAGGAACAGGACCTGTGGTGACGTCACTACGGTCATCAGATGATCCATCACCATGGAAAAAGATCATGTGATGACCGGAGTGACGTCACCACAGGTCCTGTTACTGCACACAGCTAAGATGAAGACAGAAGGAGATGCCGGCTTCGCGATCAAGTGGACTAAGGTGAGTTAAATAATTTTTATTTATTTTTTAACCCCTCCAGCGCTATTTTACTTTGCATTCTGTATTCAGAATGCTATTATTTTCCCTTATAACCATGTTATAAGGGAAAATAATACAATCTACAGAACACCGATCCCAAGCCCGAACTTCTGTGAAGAAGTTTGCGTTTGGGTACCAAACATGCACGATTTTTCTCACGTGTGTGCAAAACGCATTACAACTTGTGTTCCCGCAACGCACCCGCACATTTTCCCGCAACGCCTGTGTGAAAGAGGCCTAAGAGAACAGGAAGATTTATGCACAAGTAAATTGTAAATTGCGGTCAGATATGAAGTGTAATGATAACTAACCATTATACTCCTTTACATTGAGACATACAAGCAATAATAATTCAATGTGTATCTATAATGTGCATTTTTATACTTGCTTTAGTCTTTTCTGAAGACAGATATGAAAAGCACCAGAGGGCGCCATACCACATGAATAGAAGTTTACCAATTTTCAATCCTCTCAAAACTAAACTTTCATCTAACATAGTCACATGTCCTGGCAGTCCTCTGGTCATCACTCTTTAACCCCTGTACAGGGATCTAAACAACTCTGCAGGTGAACCACCAGGCTGATACATCTTGGAGTAGTCTCACAGGTGTGTCAAAACAGCACAGAGTGATCAGGAAAAACAGGGACAGAATGAGGTCAGGCAGAGTATAAGCAATCCAATAAACAGTCCAAGGTCAGGGTCGGCAACTCAGGGTCAGACAGTGATGGGTCAAAACTGGGAAACAAGCAAGAGCCAGTAAACGGGCAGACAAAATAAAACAGCACACCTTATCAGGATACTAAAGTACTAGAACCTATTGCTCAGGCACCTCCCCACAAAGCAAAGTGCCTTAAGTACTCTCTGGTGGCCAGACATTGACTGGTGAAGACTAGGGTGCATGCGTTCTAGCCTTTCAAGAGCTGGAGGGAGCACATACATGTTCCCTATGGACAGAGAGAGGTCTAGCTGGCTAGTGAAAGGCTGCAGCCTATATGAAGAGCTACTGTGGCTCTTATCAATAAGGAGGCTTCAGATATTATGCCATGGCAGCCTAAAATACTGAATGGATGGCGAATGCCCCAGTAGCTCATAGTTATATTGCATTAACAATCACTTTGTAACTTTGTTGCAAATTCCATCAGATGTGAAAGGAAGAATAGTGAATGAAGAGAATCATAATGGAACATGATAAACCCTATCATAAGTCAGTGCGGTTCATAGATGCTGGGTCTGCCATGACATATCCGGCTCTGTGTCATGCATACCGTTATAAAGAAAAATGACAATGAAATGTGAACAGCATCTTAGGGTGTTTCTTGTGATGTCATGTTTTAGTGCATTGGCATACTTGTAGCACTCTGACCCCATTCAACAGTGCCCATCCATTGACTTTGGGTCCAGAGCCCTGGGGTATTTGATAATGGATTGCTCACACTATCTCAATATAACACAATCCCAGTATATGGACTTGCAAAGGTTAAACTGAATAACTGTAGTGATAAGAAGAGGAGTTGTAAATAGTGTAAATATGTCAATGATCAAACCTTCTACATATTCTGTATAGAGAAAAATATAGCTGTATGAATAATTGTCCTGACTACTAACATTAGCTATAAATCCAGGAGAAGTTTCCAAAAGTCAAATAAATACAGACACAAAATACTTTAATATGTGGGATTTTCATATTGATGGCCTATTCTTAGTACAGGTCATCAATTATCAGTGGGGATCTGACTCTAGGCACCCACACCAATCTGCTATACAAAGAGACTGCAGTGACGTCATGTTCACCAGTCACATGGCTTAGGGGCAGCTCAGTCCCATTCAAGTTAATGGGGCTGAGCCGAGATACCAAGTACAACTGCTATCTAATGGACAATACTGTGCTTTGTAAGCCGCGAGGCTGCTAGGCGCTCACCAGAACTCCAGTAAGTGCCCAAGTTTCCTCAAGCAGCTGATCATTGGGAGTGCCTATTTGAAAATCCTGGAAAACCCTTTAACAGCATCACAATGATGAGGAGAGTAGTCGTATGTGTCATGTGACATTACAGGAAAGACTGAGGTGCGGTGTGCAGTAAATGTCACCTCTCCTCAGACACCTGATGATACAAGGTGCAGGGCACACAGCACACCATGATGTGGACTACTAGCAGGACTATCCTTCCAGGACTCTTACTAGTCACCATTATTACAGGTGAGGGTGATTTCCTAATACTATTTGACTACTATTTGGTGGTAATGTTACACGTTGATTCATATTAAACAGCTAGATACATGACTAGTAAATAGTTGTTAGCTCTTATGATGTATATAATACTATAAAGAATGACCAAGATAGATCGAAATATTCTAAACAGTAAGACTTTTTCTCTCCCAGATGTGCAGGCAGATTCTCAGGTGTCACAGGATCCAGAGCTTCACATTACAGAAGACCAAGATGTCTCCCTGAAATGTACTCACACAATAACAACTTACCAGATTCTGGTCTGGTACAAGCAACTCCCTGGACTCGGACTGGACATCTGTGCTTATGGTATAGATACACCTAACAACCTGCACTCCAAATACTCTATGACCATGGAGAGAAGCTCTCTAAGTACTCAGCTTCATATAAAGAATGTGAAGGGGGAGGACACAGCCGTGTATTACTGTGCAGTGAGTGACACAGTGACACCGACACACTGCAGCTCTGTACAAGAAGCAAGCACCAGAGATGAGCGGATGGAATCTATACAAATCAAATTCATTATGAACTCCCCAAAAGGGTCTAATTTGTGCAAATCTGAAATTTTTGTTATTCATCTAGCTAGCAAGAATTGCTCAAAAATGCACTTACTATTTTAGAGAGCAAGATACAAAGAAGATGGCATCTGCCCCAATAAGGGATCATTTCTGGACCCTTTTTAAACCTTAAAACGCTTAACAGATCCAGCAATGGAGTAGGTTTTTAAACACCACTGGATACCATGCTTTTACCCATAGCCATATAAAGTATGTTGCTGTCACTCTGATATTATTAATGTTGTGTTAGCTTAACCCCTTAAGGACCGAGCCATTTTTCACCTTAAGAACCTGACTGATTTTTGCAAATCTGACATGTGTCACTTTACATATGTGGTGATAACTTTAAAACGTTTTTACTTATCCAGGCCATTCTGAGACTTTCTCGTCACATATTGTACTTCATGACAGTGGTAAATTTGAATTAAAATATTTCATTTTTATTTATAAAAAATACCAAATTTACCAAAAATGTGGAAAAATTAGTAACTTTCAAAACTTCAATTTCTCTGCTTTTAACCACCTCCGGACCGCCTAACGCACATGTGCGTTCCGGAGGTGGCAGGCTGGCGCACAGTCACGCATATACGCGTCATCTCGCGATACGCGAGATTTCCTGTGAACGCGCGCACACAGGCGCGCGCGCTCACAGGAACGGAAGGTAAGCGAGTGGATCTCCAGCATGCCAGCGGCGATCGTTCGCTGGCAGGCTGGAGATCCGAATTTTTTAACCCCTAACAGGTATATTAGACGCTGTTTTCATAACAGCGTCTAATATACCTCCTACCTGGTCCTCTGGTGGTCCCTTTTGTTAGGATCGACCACCAGAGGACTCAGGTAGGTCAGTACAGTCGCACCAAACACCACACTACACTACACCCCCCCCCCCCGTCACTTATTAACCCCTTATAAACCCCTGATCACCCATGATCACCCCATATAAACTCCCTGATCACCCCCCTGTCATTGATCACCGCCCTGTCATTGATCACCCCCCTGTCAGGCTCCGTTCAGACGTCCGTATGATTTTTACGGATCCACGGATACATGGATCGGATCCGCAAAACGCATACGGACGTCTAAATGGAGCCTTACAGGGGGGTGATCAATGACAGGCGGGTGATCACCCATATACACTCCCTGATCACCCCCTGTCATTGATCACCCCCCTGTCACTGATCACCCCCCTGTAAGGCTCCATTCAGACGTCCGCATGATTTTTACGGATCCATGGATACATGGATCGGATCCGCAAAACACATGCGGACGTCTGAATGGAGCCTTACAGGGGGGTGATCACCCATATACACTCCCTGATCACCCCCTGTCATTGATCACCCCCCTGTAAGGCTCCATTCAGACGTCCGCATGTTTTTTGTGGATCCGATCCATGTATCCATGGATCCGTAAAAAATCATGCGGATGTCTGAATGGAGCCTTACAGGGGGGGTGATCCGTGACAGGGGGGTGATCACCCTGATCACCCCCTGTCATTGATAACCCCCCTGTAAGGCTCCATTCAGACGTCCGCATGTTTTTTGTGGATCCGATCCATGTATCCATGGATCCGTAAAAAATCATGCGGATGTCTGAATGGAGCCTTACAGGGGGGGTGATCCGTGACAGGGGGGTGATCACCCTGATCACCCCCTGTCATTGATAACCCCCCTGTAAGGCTCCATTCAGACGTCCGCATGTTTTTTGTGGATCCGATCCATGTATCCATGGATCCGTAAAAAATCATGCGGATGTCTGAATGGAGCCTTACAGGGGGGGTGATCCGTGACAGGGGGGTGATCACCCTGATCACCCTGATCACCCCCTGTCATTGATAACCCCCCTGTAAGGCTCCATTCAGACGTCCGCATGTTTTTTGTGGATCCGATCCATGTATCCATGGATCCGTAAAAAATCATGCGGATGTCTGAATGGAGCCTTACAGGGGGGGTGATCCGTGACAGGGGGGTGATCACCCTGATCACCCTGATCACCCCCTGTCATTGATAACCCCCCTGTAAGGCTCCATTCAGACGTCCGCATGTTTTTTGTGGATCCGATCCATGTATCCATGGATCCGTAAAAAATCATGCGGATGTCTGAATGGAGCCTTACAGGGGGGGTGATCCGTGACAGGGGGGTGATCACCCTGATCACCCTGATCACCCCCTGTCATTGATAACCCCCCTGTAAGGCTCCATTCAGACGTCCGCATGTTTTTTGTGGATCCGATCCATGTATCCATGGATCCGTAAAAAATCATGCGGATGTCTGAATGGAGCCTTACAGGGGGGGTGATCCGTGACAGGGGGGTGATCACCCTGATCACCCTGATCACCCCCTGTCATTGATAACCCCCCTGTAAGGCTCCATTCAGACGTCCGCATGTTTTTTGTGGATCCGATCCATGTATCCATGGATCCGTAAAAAATCATGCGGATGTCTGAATGGAGCCTTACAGGGGGGGTGATCCGTGACAGGGGGGTGATCACCCTGATCACCCTGATCACCCCCTGTCATTGATAACCCCCCTGTAAGGCTCCATTCAGACGTCCGCATGTTTTTTGTGGATCCGATCCATGTATCCATGGATCCGTAAAAAATCATGCGGATGTCTGAATGGAGCCTTACAGGGGGGGTGATCCGTGACAGGGGGGTGATCACCCTGATCACCCCCTGTCATTGATAACCCCCCTGTAAGGCTCCATTCAGACGTCCGCATGTTTTTTGTGGATCCGATCCATGTATCCATGGATCCGTAAAAAATCATGCGGATGTCTGAATGGAGCCTTACAGGGGGGGGTGATCCGTGACAGGGGGGTGATCACCCTGATCACCCCCTGTCATTGATAACCCCCCTGTAAGGCTCCATTCAGACGTCCGCATGTTTTTTGTGGATCCGATCCATGTATCCATGGATCCGTAAAAAATCATGCGGATGTCTGAATGGAGCCTTACAGGGGGGGTGATCCGTGACAGGGGGGTGATCACCCTGATTACCCTGATCACCCCCTGTCATTGATAACCCCCCTGTAAGGCTCCATTCAGACGTCCGCATGTTTTTTGTGGATCCGATCCATGTATCCATGGATCCGTAAAAAATCATGCGGATGTCTGAATGGAGCCTTACAGGGGGGGTGATCCGTGACAGGGGGGTGATCACCCTGATCACCCTGATCACCCCCTGTCATTGATAACCCCCCTGTAAGGCTCCATTCAGACGTCCGCATGTTTTTTGTGGATCCGATCCATGTATCCATGGATCCGTAAAAAATCATGCGGATGTCTGAATGGAGCCTTACAGGGGGGGTGATCAGTGACAGGGGGGTGATCACCCTGATCACCCCCTGTCATTGATAACCCCCCTGTAAGGCTCCATTCAGACGTCCGCATGTGTTTTGCGGATCCGATCCATGGATCCGTAAAAATTATACGGACGTCTGAATGGAGCCTTACCAGGGGGGTGATCAATGACAGGGGGGTGATCCGGGAGTCTATATGGGTGATTACCCCCCTGTCATTGATCACCCCCCTGTCATTGATCACCCCCCCTGTCATTGATCACCCCCCCCCTGTAAGGCTCCATTCAGACATTTTTTTTGGCACAAGTTAGCGGAAATTTTTTTTTGTTTTTGTTTTTTCTTACTAAGTCTCATATTCCACTAACTTGTGTCAAAAAATAAAATCTCCCATGAACTCACCATACCCCTCACGGAATCCAAATGCGTAAACATTTTTAGACATTTATATTCCAGACTTCTTCTCACGCTTTAGGGCCCCTAAAAAGCCAGGGCAGTATAAATACCCCACATGTGACCCCATTTCGGAAAGAAGACACCCCAAGGTATTCGCTGAGGGGCATATTGAGTCCATGAAAGATTGAAATTTTTGTCCTAAGTTAGCGGAAAGTGAGACTTTGTGAGAAAAAAACCAAAAAAATCAATTTCCGCTAACATATGCAAAAAATAAAAAATTTCTAGGAACTCGCCAGGCCCCTCATTGAATACCTTGGGGTGTCTTCTTTCCAAAGTGGGGTCACATGTGGGGTATTTATACTGCCCAGGCTTTTTAGGGGCCCGAAAGTGTGAGAAGAAGTCTGGGATCCAAATGTCTAAAAATGCCCTCCTAAAAGGAATTTGGGCCCCTTTGCGCATCTAGGCTGCAAAAAAGTGTGACACATCTGGTATCGCCGTACTCAGGAGAAGTTGGGGAATGTGTTTTGGGGTGTCATTTTACATATACCCATGCTGGGTGAGAGAAATATCTTGGTCAAATGCCAACTTTGTATAAAAAAATAGGAAAAGTTGTCTTTTGCCAAGATATTTCTATCACCCAGCATGGGTATATGTAAAATGACACCCCAAAACACATTCCCCAACTTCTCCTGAGTACGGCGATACCAGATGTGTGACACTTTTTTGCAGCCAAGGTGGGCAAAGGGGCACACATTCCAAAGTGCACCTTTCAGATTTCACAGGCCATTTTTTACAGATTTTGATTGCAAGGTACTTCTCACACATTTGGGCCCCTAAATTGCCAGGGCACTATAACTACGCCACAAGTGACCCCATTTTGGAAAGAAGACACCCCAAGGTATTCCGTGAGGGGCATGGCGAGTTCCTAGAATTTTTTATTTTTTGTCACAAGTTAGCGGAAAATGATGATTTTTCTTTTTTTTTCTTTTTTCCTTACAAAGTCTCATATTCCACTAACTTGCGACAAAACAAAAAAAATTCTAGGAACTCGCCATGCCCCTCACAGAATACCTTGGGGTGTCTTCTTTCCAAAATGGGGTCACTTGTGGCGTAGTTATACTGCCCTGGCAATTTAGGGGCCCAAATGTGTGAGAAGAACTTTGCAATCAAAATGTGTAAAAAATGACCGGTGAAATCCGAAAGGTGCACTTTGGAATATGTACCCCTTTGCCCACCTTGGCAGCAAAAAAGTGTGACACATCTGGTATCGCCGTACTCAGGAGAAGTTGGGGAATGTGTTTTGGGGTGTCATTTTACATATACCCATGCTGGGTGAGAAAAATATCTTGGTCAAATGCCAACTTTGTATAAAAAAATGGGAAAAGTTGTCTTTTGCCAAGATATTTCTCTCATCCAGCATGGGTATATGTAAAATGACACCCCAAAACACATTCCCCAACTTCTCCTGAGTACGGCGATACCAGATGTGTCACACTTTTTTGCTGCCAAGGTGGGCAAAGGGGCACATATTCCAAAGTGCACCTTTCAGATTTTGCAGGCCATTTTTTACAGATTTTGATTGCAAAGTTCTTCTCACACATTTGGGCCCCTAAATTGCCAGGGCAGTATAACTACGCCACAAGTGACCCCATTTTGGAAAGAAGACACCCCAAGGTATTCCGTGAGGGGCATGGCGAGTTCCTAGAATTTTTTATTTTTTGTCGCAAGTTAGTGAAATATGAGACTTTGTAAGGAAAAAAGAGAAAAAAATTAAAATCATCATTTTCCGCTAACTTGTGACAAAAAATAAAAAATTCTAGGAACTCGCCATGCCCCTCACGGAATACCTTGGGGTGTCTTCTTTCCAAAATGGGGTCACTTGTGGCGTAGTTATACTGCCCTGGCAATTTAGGGGCCCAAATGTGTGAGAAGTACCTTGCAATCAAAATGTGTAAAAAATGACCGGTGAAATCCGAAAGGTGCACTTTGGAATATGTGCCCCTTTGCCCACCTTGGCAGCAAAAAAGTGTGACACATCTGGTATCGCCGTACTCAGGAGAAGTTGGGGAATGTGTTTTGGGGTGTCATTTTACATATACCCATGCTGGATGAGAGAAATATCTTGGCAAAAGACAACTTTTCCCATTTTTTTATACAAAGTTGGCATTTGACCAAGATATTTTTCTCACCCAGCATGGGTATATGTAAAATGACACCCCAAAACACATTCCCCAACTTCTCCTGAGTACGGCGATACCAGATGTGTCACACTTTTTTGCTGCCAAGGTGGGCAAAGGGGCACATATTCCAAAGTGCACCTTTTGGATTTCACCGGTCATTTTTTACACATTTTGATTGCAAAGTTCTTCTCACACATTTGGGCCCCTAAATTGCCAGGGCAGTATAACTACGCCACAAGTGACCCCATTTTGGAAAGAAGACACCCCAAGGTATTCCGTGAGGGGCATGGCGAGTTCCTAGAATTTTTTATTTTTTGTCGCAAGTTAGTGGAATATGAGACTTTGTAAGAAAAATAAAAAAAATAAAAATCATCATCATTTTCCGCTAACTTGTGACAAAAAATAAAAAGTTCTATGAACTCACTATGCCCATCAGCGAATACCTTAGGGTGTCTACTTTCCGAAATGGGGTCATTTGTGGGGGTTTTCTACTGTTTGGGCATTGTAGAACCTCAGGAATCATGACAGGTGCTCAGAAAGTCAGAGCTGTTTCAAAAAGCGGAAATTCACATTTTTGTACCATAGTTTGTAAATGCTATAACTTTTACCCAAACATTTTTTTTTTATCAAAGACATGTAGAACAATAAATTTGGCGAAAAATTTATATATGGATGTCGTTTTTTTTGCAAAATTTTACAGCTGAAAGTGAAAAATGTCATTTTTTTGCAAAAAAATCGTTACATTTTGATTAATAACAAAAAAAGTAAAAATGTCAGCAGCAATAAAATACCACCAAATGAAAGCTCCATTAGTGAGAAGAAAAGGAGGTAAAATTCATTTGGGTGGTAAGTTGCATGACCGAGCGATAAACGGTGAAAGGAGTGTAGTGCCGAAGTGTAAAAAGTGCTCTGGTCATGAAGGGGGTTTCACCTAGCGGGGCTGAAGTGGTTAAAACAGATAGTGATACCTCATATAATAGTTATTACTTTACTGTCACGTCCTTTGCTGTGTGCGCCGTGACACTGATGCCATGCTTGCTGCTGCCGGTGACAACGTGTTGCTGTTATGGCATGTGGTGGCAGTGTCTCGGCTTTGGTTGTGTGCACTGTGACATGGTTGCCATACATGCTGTTGCCAGGGGCAACATTGTGGCTGGTGTGTGCACTTCCCCTTTAAGTTGTAGCCTTCCCCTGTCTGGTGCAGTAAGGGTTAACAACCTTGCTGGGTGTGGTCACTAGGTGCTTCTTATACCTGTGGCTTAAGGTCAGGAGGCAGTTGTACTCCAGCCTTGGTGTGTGCTGGAGTTATGCTCCTTGTCTGGGTGTTCCATCTTCCAGTGTGAGGGTCACCTAGTGGGACATCGATGTCTCCAGCTATGTCTTCCTTATGTCTCCTCCATTTTCCCTACCTTACCTGTGGTTATGTTTGGTGTGGGTATATGTTCTGGGGTGGTTGTTCGTCTAGTGGTTGTTCTGTGTCTGGTCAGTGTTTGGTGTATTATTCTGTCTGGCATGGATGCTAGATGTTCCCTTGTTTGTTTGTCGTGGCCTCCGGAAGGGGGTCTCATGGTTTCCTGGAGGGGTGAACCAAATTTCAAGTCTGTGAGCTGTTGCTGGAGTGCTGGTTCCTGTGTGTCAGTACATACTGCATCTGTTTGGTGTTTGGATTGCAGTATGTTTTTATGGGTTCCAGTTTACCTTGGTGTGGTCTTCTGTTGTGCCGTCCAGCAGCTGCCAGGGGTATGTTACCATGCCTTCCTGGGTTCTAGGTTCAGTGGTTATCCACGCCACTGGAAACTTACCTGCTGTTCCACTTGGCATTTCTCTGCAACTAGGCCGGTTGAAACTCCTGTTCATCCAAATCTTGGAAGAACAGATCGTCTCTCCCCTGCTCCTATGTGAGGGATTATCAGGGCGACTCAGGGTCCTAGGTATCCTGGGTATAAGCTGTCCTACCATCCAGCTCTGCTCATATGGTGAGGAGTTAGGGCAAGGATTAGGGACTCTTTAGGAGGTGACCTGATTCCGGTATCCTGGCCTAGCTGCCTCACCATTATACCTGACATTCTGTCACGATGGGGAGTGGGGGAAACCCCCCACTGTACAATGTGAGGTATAATGGGGAAGCAGCTAGGCCAGGATACCGGAATCAGGGAGCAGGTCACCTCCTAAAGAGTCCCTAATCCTCACCGTATAAGCGGATTAACAGCCAAACTAAACTCAATATTTATTGCCCTGATTCTGTAGTTTACAGAAACGCCCCATTTGTGGTTGTAAACTGCTGTATGGGCACACGGCAGGGTGCACAAGCAAAGAAAGGCCATATTGTTTTTGGAGGGCAGATTTCTCTGGGATAATTTTTACTTGCCATGTCACATTTGAAGACCCCCTGATGCACCTCTAGAGTATTAAATCCCCAAAAGTGACCCCCTTTTGGAAACTACGGGATAAGGTGGCAGTTTTGTTGGTACTATTTTAGGGTACAGATGATTTTTGGTTGGTCTATATTACACTTTTTGTGAGGCAAGATAACAAAAAAAATAGCTGCTTTGGCACTGTTTTTATTTTTTGTTATTTACAACGTTCATCTGACAGGTTAGATCATGTGGTATTTTTATAGAGCAGGTTGTTAGGGACGCGACAATTTGGTTGTTTGTTTCAGTTTTACATAAAACATTTTTGAGAAATGTTTGTGTCTCCATATTCTGAAAGCCATAGTTTTTTTTTGTTTGTTTTTTGTGGTGAATGTCTTATGTAGGGGCTCTTTTTTTTTTTTCCCGGTATGAGATGATGGTTTGATTGGCACTATTTTGGGGTGCGTATGACTTTTTGATTGCTTGTTATCAAATTTTTTGTGATGCAAAGTGACAAAATGGCTTTAAGATTTATACACTAATATCATTTTTGAAACAAAAAAAATCATGTTTTAGTGTCTCAATAGTCTGAGAGCCATAGTTTTTTTTATTTTTGGGGCGTTTGTCTTAGGTAGGGTGTCATTTTTGTGGGATGAGATGACAGTTCGATTGGTACAATTTTGGGGTGTGTATGGCGTTTTGATTGCTTGCTATTATACTTTTTTTATGTAAGGTAAAAAAAATGGCTTTTTTTTATTTTTTACACGGTGTTCATCTGAGGTGTTAGCTCATGTGGTATTTTTATAGAGCAGGTTGTTACAGATGCTGCAATACCTAATATGTATATATATATTTTTTTTACTTTTAACACAATAAAAGCATTTTTGAAACAAAAAAAAATTGTTTTAGTATTTCCATAGTCTGAGAGCCATAGTTTATTTTTTATTTTTGGGGCGACTGTACTATGTAGGGGCTCATTTTTTGCAGGATGAGGTGACGGTTAGATTGGTACTATTTTGGGAGGCATAAGCCTTTTTGATCGCTTGGTGGTGCACTTTTAGTGATGCAAGGGGACAAAAATGGCTTATTTTTTATTTTTTTATGGTGTCTATCGGATGGGGTGGATCATGTGATATATTTATAGAGCCGGTCGTTACATATACGGTGATACCTAATATGTGCATTTTCTCTTTTCTTTTTTTCAAATTTTTATTATAAAATCAGGTGAAAGGGGCGTTTTTTTCTTTTTTTAACTTGAAACTTTATTTGTTTGTTTTTTTACTTTATTTCTGTACCACTCTGGGACTTCAACTGTTGGGGGTCTGATCCCCTCTGCAATGCATTACAATACATCTGTATTGAAATGCATTGCTTGTTAGTGGATTACACAGAGTAATACACTAACACAGGCATGTCCAAAGTGCGGCCCTCCAGCTGTTGCAAAACTACAACTCCCAGCATGCCTGGATAGCTTACAGCTATTAGGGCATGCTGGGAGTTGTAGTTTTGCAACAGCTGGAGGGCCGCACTTTGGACATGCCTGCACTAACAGGTTGCCTAGGAGACGAGCCTGAGGCTGGATCTCCTGGGCACCCATAGAAGGCAGTTCCTAATGCTGTGCAAGGCATTGGGCAGCCTCTGCATGGCATCGGGCTGCCTTGTCACACATCGGTTCCTCGCCACAGCAGCGCGGGGACCCGATGCGCTCATTCCCCCGCCGCAAACCACTTCTATGTCGTGGTCAGCGCTGACCGCAGCATAGAAGGGGTTAATTCGCTGGCATTGCTGTAAACAGCGATTGTTGGCGGATATAGCAGGGGCCTGGCTACCAGGGACTGCCGGACCCCTGCAGTGATCGGGCGGTCGCAGCTCCTGCACCCGCCCGATCAGCCTGCCGTGCATGTACGGTGGAATGCGTTCTAGCACAGTATCCCCCGCCGTACATGCATAGCATTTTGGTTATGGGGTTAAAAGGGGTTGGACACCGCCCTAGGAGACCTTAGTTTTATATACAACTTTTTAAGTCAATTGGGGCACTTTTGATTTGGGTCATATTTATTAGGACCAAATCAAGTCTGCAGTCTGAATTTTGGGAAAAAATGGGCTCATCTCTATATAACACCCTCAATATGGGACACAATTGAAACATACATATGAACTGAACTGATTATCAGCTAAAGATGTTATTTATTACCACAAACATACAGGTAGGATACATTTTGTGCACCAAATTAATACGTATGATTATGGGACAAGATGGTTTATGCTTAAGGGTTCTTAAAGGGAATCTGTCACCATCGACCTCCTTATCTGTGTGCAGACACATACTAGTCCATCTAAAAAAATTAGAATAATAATTCAATTCAAAATGTGAAACTTATATATTATATGGATTCATTACATGCAGAATGATCTACCGTTTTGTTTTGTTTTTTGCCCCATAAGACGCACCTAGGTTTTTGAGGAGGAAAATAAGAAAGAAAAAAAATTTAAACCAAAAGGTGTGCTTTTGGTGGGTTTTGAACTAATGGTGGTCTGTGGATGAAGCACTGTTATGGGCTCATCTGTGGATGAAGCACTGTTATGGGCTCATCTGTGGATGAAGCACTGTTATGGGCTCATCTGTGGATGAAGCACTGTTATGGGCTCATCTGTGGATGAAGCACTGTTATGGGCTCATCTGTGGATGAAGCACTGTTATGGGCTCATCTGTGGATGAAGCACTGTTATGGGCTCATCTGTGGATGGCATGGCACTGCTATGGGGGGGGATCTTTGGATGACACATACAGTGAATATAAAAAGTCTACACACCCCTGTTGAAATGTCAGGTTTCTGTGCTGTAAAAAAAAAAAGAGACAAAGATAAATCATTTCAGAACTTTTTCCACCTTTAATGTGACCTAAAAAATGTACCACTCAATTGAAAAACAAACTGAAATCTTTTAGGTGGAGGAAAGAAAACAAAAAAACTAAAATAATGTGGTTGCATAAGTGTGCACACCCTCTTATAACTGGTGATGTAGCTGTGTTCAGAATTAAGCAATCACATTCAAAATCATGTTAAATAGGAGTCAGCATACACCTGCCATCATTTAAAGTGCCTCTGATTAACCCCAAATAAAGTTCAGCTGCTCTAGTCGGTCTTTCCTGAAATGTTCTTAGTTGCATCCCACAGCAGAAGCCATGGTCCATAGAGCTTCCAAAGCATCAGAGGGATATCATTGTTAAAAAGTATCAGTCAAGAGAAGGTGCAAAAGAATTTCCAAGGCATTAGTTATACCATGGAACACAGTGAAGACAGTCATCATCAAGTGAAGGAAATATGGCACAAGAACTGGACGTCTGTCCAAAATTGATGAAAAGACGAGAAGAAAACTAGTCTGGGAGGCTACCAAGAGGCCTACAGCAACATTAACTCCTTAAGGACACAGCCTTATTTCACCTTAAGGCCCAGGCCATTTTTTGCAAATCTGACCAGTGTCACTTTAAGTGGTGATAACTTTAACGCTTTTACTTATCCAGGCCATTCTGAGATTGTTTTTCGTCACATATTGTACTTCATGACACTGGTAAAATGGAGTCAAAAAATACCATAAAAAAAAAAAAAAATTGGCAAATTTCCAAGTTTTAATTTCTCTGATTCTATAATACATAGTAATGCCTACAAAAATAGTTATTACTTTACATTCCCCATATGTCTACTTCATGTTAGGATCATTTTGGGAATTACAATTTCTCAGAAATTTTCAAAAACCTACTTTTTAAGGACCAGTTTAGGTCTGAAGTCACTTTGTGAGGCATACATAATAGAAACCACCCAAAAATTACCCTATTCTAGAAACTACACCCCTCAAGGTATTCAAAACTGATTTTACAAACTTTGTTAACCCTTTAGGTGTTCCACAAGAATTTATGGAAATTTCCAAATTTCACTTTTTTGGCAGATTTTCCATTTTAATAATTTTCTTCCAGTTACAAAGCAAGGGTTAACAGCCAAACAAAACTCAATATTTATGGCTCTGATTCTGTAGTTTACAGAAACACCACATATGTGGTTGTAAACCGCTGTACGGGCACACGGCAGGGCGCAGAAGGAAAGGAATGGCATACGGTTTTTGGAAGGCAGATTTTGCTGGACTGGTTTTTTGACACCATGTCCCATTTGAAGCCCCCTGATGCACCCCTAGAGTAGAAACTCCAAAAAAGTGACCCCATTTTAGAAACTACACCCCTCAAGGTATTCAAAACTGATTTTACAAACGTCGTTAACCCTTTAGGTTTTCCACAAGAATTAAGGGAAAATAGAGATTCAATTTCAAAATTTCACTTTTTGGGCAGATTTTCCGTTTTAATATTTTTTTTCCAGATACAAACCAAGGGTTGACAGCCAAACAAAACTCAATATTTATGGCTCTGATTCTGTAGTTTACAGAAACACCCCATATGTGGTCGTAAACCGATGTATGGGCACACGGCAGGGCGCAGAAGGTTTTTAGAAGGCAGATTTTGCTGGACTGTTTTTTTGACACCATGTCCCATTTGAAGCCCCCCTGATGCACCCCTACAGTAGAAACTCCAAAAAAGTGACCCCATTTTGGAAACTACAGGATAGGGTGGAAGTTTTGTTGGTACTAGTTTAGGGTACATAATATTTTTGGTTGCTCTATATTACACTTTTTGTTAAACAAGTTAACAAGAAATAGCTGTTTTGGCACCTTTTTTGTTGTTGTTATTTACAACATTTATCTGACAGGTTAGCTCATGTGGTATTTTTATAGAGCAGGTTACCACGGACGCGGAAATACCTAATGTGTATACTATTTATTTATTTATGATTTCATTTTTTAAACAAAAAAATCATGTTTTAGTGTCTTCCTAGGCTGAGAGCCATAGTTTTTTCAGTTTTTGGGTGATTATCTTGGGGTGCGTATGAATTTTTGATCGCTTGTTATTACACTTTTTGTAATGTAAAGTGACCAAAAATGTTTTTTTTACACAGTTTTTTTTACACTATATAGTGTACTGTACTGTATTTTCACTTTACAAAGTTTGATTAGACCTCTGCCTTTAGCAGAAGTCTGATCAGCACCATGGACAGCCTCTGATCAGCACCATGGACAGCCAGACGCCTGTGAAGGCGCCCGGTTGCCATGGTAACCATCACTTGTTGCCACAGCAGAGTCGCCGATACGGGTGGGTCACAGGACCCCCCCTGGGCATTGACCCTGGGCGCCTGCTGATTGATTTCAGCAGGGACCGGGTTCCGATCACCGCCGGCCGAGCGGCAGTGATCGGAAATACATTTGACGTACCGGTACACCCTGTGTCCTTTATGATTGGGAAATCAGGGCATAGCTGCGTGGTACATGTGACAACAATCTCCCGTATTCTTCATATGTCTGGGCTATGGGGTAGAGTGGCAAGACAAAAGCCTTTTCTTACGAAACAAAACATCCAAGCCAGGCTACATTTTGCAAAAACACATCTGCAGTCTCCCAAAAGCATGTGGGAAAAGGTGTTATGGTCTGATGAATCCAAGGTTGAACTTTTTGGCCATAATTCCAAAATATATGTTTGGCGCAAAAACAACACTGCACATCACCAAAAGAACACCATACCCGCAGTGAAGCATGGTGGTGGCAGCATTGTTTTTTCTTCAGCTGGAACTGGGGCCTTAGTTAAGCTAGAGGGAATTATGAACAGTTCCAAATACCAGTCAATATTGGCACAAAACCTTAAGGCTTCTGCTAGAAAGCTGAACATGAAGAGGAACTTTAACTTTCAGCATGACAACGACCCAAAGCATACATCCAAATCAACAAAGAAGATTACAGTTTTGGAATGGCCCAGCCAGAGCCCAGACCTGAATCCGATTGAAAATCTGTGGGGTGATCTGAAGAGGGCTGTGCACAGGAGATGCCCTCGCAATCTGACAGATTTGAAGTGGGGTTTTTTTTGCCAAGAAGAGTGGGCAAATCTTGCCAAGTCAAAATGTGCCATGCTGATAGACTCATACCCAAAAAGTCTGAGTGCTGTAATAAAATCAAAAGGTGCTTCAACAAAGTATTAGTTTAAGGGTGTGCACACTTATGCAACCATATTATTTTAATTTTATATTTTTTCCCTCTACCTAAAAGATTTCAGTTTGTTTTTCAATTGAGTTGTACAGTTTATAGGTCACATTAACCCCTTAAGGACCGAGGACGTACCGGTACGCCCTATTTCCCGAGTCCTTAAGGACCGAGGACGTACCGGTACGTCCTGACTTAAAATCTGAATTCCGGCGCCGCGGGGGTTAATCGAAACGGGATTTCGGCTGAAATCATTCAGCCGGCATCCCGTAACAACGCAGGGGGGGGTCATTGGACCCCCCCGTATCGGCGATCGCAGAAAACCGCAGGTCAATTCAGACCTGCGGTTTTCTGCGTTTCCGGTCCATTCGGGTGTCCTGTGACCCGATGAACCGGAAAAAGACTGCGATCGGTGGCGTAATTTTACACCACCAATCGCAGTCCGAGGATTTGCAGAGGCGGAGCTGGCCCTGGTGCTGAACGCCGCTGTCCAGGGTGCTGATTGGTGCAGGGGAGAGAGGCGCGAGATTCAAACTTCCTGCGCTCCTCTCTCCCCTCCTCTTCCTGTCCAGCACCCTGACCGTGCAGCATCGTCCAGCACCAGCTCCTGTGTCCCCCTAAATCGGCATCCATCACCCTCCTGCACCCATCGCCACCCAGGTAGGTTAGGGTCAGTAAGGGAGAGGCACCTTTAGGCAGGGATAGAAGGGAAAAGTTAGAAAAAAAAAAAAAAAAAAAGCACATTTATTCCAAACTTTTTTTTTTCAACTTTCAGACCCCAGACCCCCCCTGCCACTTGCCCCCCCCGCATCCCCCCCACCACCAGCCCCCCCCCCCCCCACCACCAGCCCCCCCCCCCACCAACCACCAGACCCTTCCCCCACCACCACTTTTTTTTTTTTTCTGCGTGCGCTGACTGGCCGGCACTTTTTAGCGTCCGTCCACTGTTAGCGCATCGCCCGCCCCACCACCCCACCGACCGCTGATCAGCGTTGAACCGCAGATCAGCAAGTTTGAACTTTTTTTTTTTTTTTTTTCCTAACACTTTTTTTTGCCTGGACTTTTTAGTACGTGAACACCCGTGCCCCCACACACACGCACATAGAATAAAGGTTTACACGCACGCACATACACACGCACACACACACACCCATGGCCCGCCGGGTGTTCTCGGCCGAGGAGGCATATGCCCAGATTGCCTCCGACTCTGAGAGCCCCAGTGAGGATGAGGATGACCCCACGTTCCTTTTGTCATCCTCATCCTCCTCATCATCATCGGATGACGATGAGCCACCAAGGCAGCGTAGACGCCGCCAGGCGGAGCCAGGGGCCACACATGCTAGGGATCCTGTGGCCCACCCTAGTACGAGCCGCCCTGGGGTTCGTACTGGTTTCCCGGCCCACCAAATAAGTTCACCGGAGCCCCCTGCCGATGAACTTAGCTGGTGTCCCCCAGTGGACTTTGAGCCTGAGATTCCGGATTTCGCTGGCAATCCTGGAATCCAGATTCCCACAGTGGGGTTTACTGAAATAGACTTTTTTAGTTTTTTTTTCAGTAACCCACTGGTGAATTTGATGGTGGAGCAGACGAATCTGTACGCCCAACAGTTCGTCGCTCAAAACCCAGGCTCAGTTTTGGCTAGACCCGGTGGCTGGACGCCGGTCAGTGCAGCCGAAATGAGGACATTTTGGGGCCTCGTGCTGCATATGGGTCTAGTCCAAAAACCCAGTGTCAGGCAATACTGGAGTGGGGACGTCCTGTACCAGACCCCACTGTACAGTATGGTCATGATACGTCACCGGTTTGAGGCCATCCGGAAATGTCTGCATTATTCCGATAATGCAGCATGTCCACCCCGAGGTGATCCTGCCTATGACCGGCTGTACAAGATACGGCCGGTCATCGATCACTTTGGGGCCACATTTCAGCAGGCCTACGTACCTGGAAGGGAGGTCGCGGTTGATGAGTCTCTCGTTGCGTTCAAGGGGAGACTCAGTTTCCGCCAATACATTCCCACAAAGCGGGCGAGGTATGGCGTGAAGCTATACAAAATTTGTGAGAGTACCTCAGGGTACACTTACAAATTTCGTGTGTACGAGGGGCGAGATTCCCGGATTCAACCACCAGAATGTCCCCCCACTCTGGGTGTTACCGGGAAACTCGTGTGGGACCTTATGTACCCACTGCTGGATAAGGGTTACCACTTGTACGTGGACAACTTTTATACCAGCATTCCCTTGTTCAGGTCCCTTGCCGCCAGATCCACGTTCGCTTGTGGGACCGTGCGGAAAAATCAACGCGGCCTCCCTGCCTACCCCCTCCAGGTACCTATCCCCAGGGGTGAGACCCGTGCACTTACCAGTGGAAACCTGTTGCTGGTCAGGTATAAGGACAAGAGGGATGTCCTTATGCTGTCCACAATCCACGGTAACAGCACCACCCCAGTCCCTGTGCGAGGTACCGCGGCAACGGTCCTCAAGCCCGATTGTATCGTCGACTACAATCGGTATATGGGAGGAGTTGATCTCTCTGATCAAGTCCTCACGCCATATAACGCCATGCGCAAAACCCGGGCATGGTACAAAAAAGTTGCGGTCTACATGGTGCAGGTTGCCATGTACAACTCTTTTGTACTATCCCGAAGCGCTGGCAGCACAGGGACATTCCTCCAATTCTATGAGGCAGTCCTCAAAGACCTGATCTTTTCGGACCGGGAAAGAGCAGGCCGGAGTACCTCGGGAACTGGAGGCGCCCGGATCGTCCCTGGCCAACACTTTCCAGGTGTGGTCCCCCATACTGGAAAGAAGGGACGAACCCAAAAAAAGTGCAGAGTGTGTCACAAGAGGGGGATACGGAAGGACACCACAACTCAATGTGACACGTGCCCCGATCATCCGGGCCTCTGCATTATCGATTGCTTCAGGGAGTATCACACTTCCATGGAGTACTAAATTTTTATAATCCCCAACAGTTCACTAGAGAACATAAAACACTATGGCTCTCAGACTTTGGAGACACGAAAACAATTTTTCTTTCCCCAAAAAATATTAGTTTTAGTGCAGGCATCCTCAAACTGCGGCCCTCCAGATGTTGTAAAACTATAACTCCCAGCATGCCCAGACAACCTACAGCCATCATCAGGGCATGGTGGGAATTGTAGTTTTACAACATCTGGAGGGCCGCAGTTTTAGGATGCCTGCTTAGTGTCTCCAAAGTCTGAGAGCCATACATATTGGGCATCGTCGCGTGCGTAAAAGTCGTCGCTATAAAAATAACTTTTTACCAAACGCCTCGGATGAACGGTGTTAAAAATATAAAATAAAAACGGTGCCAAAACACCTATTTTTGGGCAAAATTTAAATTTAAATCCATTTTGCCGGTAATAAAGCAAGGGTTAACAGCCAAACAAAACTAAACATTTATTGCCCCAATTCTGTAGTTTGCAGAAACACCCCATATGTGGTCGTAAATGGCTATATAGCCGCACGGCAGGGCATGGAACGAAGGGAACTCCATACGGTTTCTGGAAGGCAGATTTTGATGGACAGTTTTTTTTTTTTTACACCATGTCCCATTAGAAGCCCCCCCTGATGTAGCCTAGACTAGAAACTCCAAAAAAGTGACCCCATCTAAGAAACTACACCCCTCAAGGTATTCAAAAATTACTTTACAAACTATGTTAACCCTTTAGGTGTTCCACAAAACTAAATAGCGAATGTAGAAACAATTTTAGAATTAAATTTTTTTGTTACATTGCCTCAAAAAAGAGTAATATAGAGCAACCAAAAATCTAATTTACCCCAAAAATTGTCCCAAAACAACAACCACCTTATCCCGTAGTTTCCTAGATGGGGTCACTTTTATGGAGTTTCTACTCTAGGGGTGCATCAGGGGGCTTGAAAGGGTACATGGTGTAAATAAACCAGTCCAGCAAAATCTGCCTTCCAAAAACCGTATGGCGTTCCCCTTCTTCTATGTCCTGCCGTTTAGCCAAATAGTAGTTTACGACCACATTTGGGGTGTTTTTGCAAACTACAGAATCAGGGCAACCCATTTTGAGTTTTGTTTGGCAGTTAACCCTTGTTTTACTCCTGGAAAAAACTGATTATATTGGAAAATTTTCCAAAAAATAGAAATTTCTAAATTGTTTCTCCATCTGCCATTAACTCTTGTGGAACACCTAAAGGGTTAACAAAGTTTGTAAACCCAGTTTTGAATACCTTGAGGGGTGTACTTTCTTAGATGGAGTCACTTTTTTGAAATTTCTATTCTAGGGGTGCAACAAGGGGCTTCAAATGGGACATGGTATAAACAAAACCAGTCCTGCAAAATCTGCCTTCCAAAACCCATATGGTGTTCCCCCCCTTCTATGTGCTACCGTTCGGCCAAACAGTAGTTTACGACCACATATGGGGTGTTTTTGCAAACTACAGAATCAGGGCAACCCATTTTGAGTGTTGTTTGGCAGTTAACCCTTGTTTTACTCCTGGAAAAAATTGATTATATTGGAAAATTTTCCAAAAAATAGAAATTTCAAAATTGTTTCTCCATCTGCCATTAACTCTTGTGGAACACCTAAAGGGTTAACAAAGTTTGTAAACCCAGTTTTGAATACCTTGAGGGGTGTACTTTCTTAGATGGAGTCACTTTTTTGAAATTTCTATTCTAGGGGTGCAACAGGGGGCTTCAAATGGGACATGGTATAAACAAAACCAGTCCTGCAAAATCTGCCTTCCAAAACCCATATGGTGTTCCCCTCCTTCTATGTGCTACCGTTCGGCCAAACAGTAGTTTACGACCACATATGGGGTGTTTTTGCAAACTACAGAATCAGGGCAACCCATTTTGAGTGTTGTTTGGCAGTTAACCCTTGTTTTACTCCTGGAAAAAATTGATTATATTGGAAAATTTTCCAAAAAATAGAAATTTCAAAATTGTTTCTCCATCTGCCATTAACTCTTGTGGAACACCTAAGGGGTTAACAAAGTTTGTAAACCCAGTTTTGAATACCTTGAGGGGTGTACTTTCTTAGATGGAGTCACTTTTTTGAAATTTCTATTCTAGGGGTGCAACAGGGGGCTTCAAATGGGACATGGTATAAACAAAACCAGTCCAGCAAAATCTGCCTTCCAAAACCCATATGGTATTCCCCTCCTTCTATGTGCTCCCGTTCGGCCAAATAGTAGTTTACGACCACATATGGGGTGTTTCTGTAAACTACAGAATCAGGGCAACCCATTTTGAGTGTTGTTTGGCAGTTAACCCTTGTTTTACTCCTGGAAAAAATTGATTATATTGGAAAATTTTCCAAAAAATAGAAATTTCAAAATTGTTTCTCCATCTGCCATTAACTCTTGTGGAACACCTAAAGGGTTAACAAAGTTTGTAAACCCAGTTTTGAATACCTTGAGGGGTGTACTTTCTTAGATGGAGTCACTTTTTTGAAATTTCTATTCTAGGGGTGCAACAGGGGGCTTCAAATGGGACATGGTATAAACAAAACCAGTCCTGCAAAATCTGCCTTCCAAAACCCATATGGTGTTCCCCTCCTTCTATGTGCTACCGTTCGGCCAAACAGTAGTTTACGACCACATATGGGGTGTTTCTGCAAACTACAGAATCAGGGCAACCCATTTTGAGTGTTGTTTGGCAGTTAACCCTTGTTTTACTCCTGGAAAAAATTGATTATATTGGAAAATTTTCCAAAAAATAGAAATTTCAAAATTGTTTCTCCATCTGCCATCAACTCTTGTGGAAGACCTAAAGGGTTAATAAAGTTTGAAAAAACAGTTTTGAATACCTTGAGGGGTGTAGTTTCTAGAATGGGGTCATTTTTGGGAGGTTTCTATTATCTAAGCCTCACAATATGACTGCAAACCTGAACTGGTCCATAAAAAGTGGGATTTTGAAGATTTCTCAAAAATTTCAAAATTTGCTTCTAAACTTCTAAGCCTTGTAACATCCCCAAAAAATAAAATATCATTCCCAAAATGCTACAAACATGAAGTAGACATATGGGGAATGTAAAGTCATCACAATTTTTGGGGGTATTACTATGTATTACAGAAGTAGAGAAACTGAAACTTTGAAATTTGCTAATTTTTCAAAATTTTTGGTAAAAAATGTATTTTTTTATGCAAAAAAATTAACTTTTTTGACCCAATTTTAGCAGTGTCATGAAGTACAATATGTGACGAAAAAACAATCTCAGAACGGCCTGGGTAAGTCGAAGCGTTTTAAAGTTATGAGCACTTAAAGTGACACTGGTCAGATTTGCAAAAAATGGCCTGGTCCTTAAGGTGAAAATGAGCCTGGTCCTTAAGGGGTTAAAGGTGGAAAAAGTTTTGAAATGATTTATCTTTGTCTCATTTTTGTACATCACAGAAACCTGACATGTTAACAGGGGTGTGTAGACTTTTTAGATCCACTGTATATAGCATCTTATGCTATGTGTTATCCACAGATCCCCACCCCCATAACAGTGTCTCTGTGTAGTGAATGACCCCCAATACAGGGGGTGGGGGTCGGCATCTAGTTTTGTAATGGCAGCGGGACCCGGTGCAGTCACTGTATTCTATTTCACTGGGCCCCGCTCACTGTAATAATCATATCTAACCTGTAGGTAATGTTAAACTATAGAAATAATGTGCAATCCAGCCTGTAGTACTTACTACAATCTTTGTAGCAGGCAGAAGGCAGCGCGGGCGGGCGCTATCAGCGTAACTCACTATGTCACTCGCCTGCGCCACCTGCTTCATTCATAAAGTGGGAAGAGCATGTAAATTAGTGAGTTATGCTGCCAGCGCCCGCCTGCCCGCCCGGCCACCTACCTGCTACAAAAGATTGTAGTAAGTACTAAAGGCTGGATTGCACATTATTTCTATAGTTTAACATTGCCTACAGGTTAGATATGATTACTACAGTGAGCGGGGCCCGGTGTAATAGAATACAGTGACTGCACCGGGCCCCGCTGCCATTACAAAAACAGCCCCTCCTCCCTCCCCGCTGATACAACCGCTGGCCGCGCTGTGCAACATCACTGCGGCGGTGTATCAGTGTAAATTGCAGCATTCGCCCCATAATACGCACTGACATTTTGCCCCCACTTTTGATGGGGGAAAAGTGCGTCTTATAGGGTGAAAAATACGGTATGTCAAGCGTTTATTTCTTTTAATGTTGATGATTATGCTTACAGCTAATAAAAACCCAAAAGTCAGAAAATTTGAATATTGTGAAAAAGGTCAATATTAGGTGTCACACTCTAATCAGCTCAACGCAAAACACCTGCATAGATTTCCTAAGCCTTTAAATAGTCCCTCAGTCTGGTTCAGTAGGCTACACAATCATGAGGAAGACTGCTGACTTGACAGTTGTCTATAAGACAGTCATTGACACCCTCCACAAGTCGGGTAGGCCACAAAATGTCATTGCTAAAGAAGCTGGCTGTTTACAGAGTGATGTATCGAATCATATCCATGTAAAGTTGAGTGGAAGGAAAAACTGTGGTAGAAAAAGGTGCATAGGCAACACGGATAACCAGTCTTGAAAGGATTGTCAAGAAAATGCCATTCAAGAATTTGGGGGAGATTTACAAGAAGTGGAGTGCAGATGGAGTCAGTGCTTTAAAGGCCACCACACACAGATGTATCCAGGACATGGGCTATAGCTGTCACATTTCTTGTGTCAATGCACTCATGACTCAGAGACAATATTAGAAGCGTTTAACCTAAACTAAGGAGAAAAAGGACTGGACTATTGCTCAGTGGTCCAAAGTCCCGTTTTCAAATGAAAGTACATTTTGCATTTCATTTTGAAATCAAGGTCCTAGAGTCTGGAGGAAGAGTGGAGAGGCACACAATCCAAGTTGCTTGAGGTCCAGTATAAAGTTTCCACAGTCAGTCATGGTTTGGGGAGCCATGGCATCTGCTTGTGTTTGTCCACTGTGCCCAAAGTCAGCGCAGCAATCTACCAGGACATTTTAGAGCATTTCATGCTTCCACCTGCTGACAAGCTTTTTGGAGATGGTGAATTCATTTTCCAGCAGGACTTGGCACCTGCCCACACTGCCAAAGGTGCCAATACCTAAGGTTTAATAACCACAATATCACTGTGCTTGATTGGCCAGCAAATTCATCTGACCTGAACCCCACAGAGAATCTATGAGGTATTGTCATAGGAAGATGAGAGACACCAGACCCAACAATGCAGATGAGCTGAAGGCTGCTATCAAAGCAACCTGGGCTTCCATAACACCTCAGCAGTGCTATAGACTGATTGCCTCCATGCCACGTAATTCATGCAAAAGGAGCTCCAACCAAGCATTGAGTGCATATACTGTACATATTTTTCACTAGGCCAACATTTCCGAATTAAAAATAACTTTTTAATTGATCTTATATGATAATCAAATTTTCTGAGATATTGATTTTTGGGCTTTCATTAACTGTAAGCCATAATAATCCCCACTAAAAGAAACGCTTCTGTGTAATGAATCTTTATAATATATGACTTTTCAATTGAATTACTGAAAAGTTAACTTCTTGATGATATTCTAATTTATTGAGATGCACTAGTACAGGCATGGCCAACATGTGGCTCTCCAGCTGTTGTAAAACTACAATTCCCACCATGCCCTGCTGTAGGCTGATAGCAGTTGGCAGTCTGGGCATGCTGGGAGTTATAGTTTTGCAACATCTGGAGAGCCTCAGGTTGGCCATCCCTGCACTAGTAGCTATAGTCCACCTGATTAAAGCCCTGTTTTTCGTTTGTTGATCTAAGGGCCCTTTCACACCTGCGTTATAGTCTTCCGGCATAGAGTTCCGTCGTCGGGGCTCTATGCCGGAAGAATACTGATCAGGATTATCCTAATGCATTCTGAATGGACAGTCCGTCCTTCAGGATGCATCAGGATGTCTTCCGTTCCGGAACGGAACGTTTTTTGGCCGCAGCAAATAGCGCAGCATGCTGCGCTTTTTGCTCCGGCCAAAAATCCGGAAGACTTGCCGCAAGGCCGGATCCGGAATGAATGCCCATTGAAAGGCATTGATCCGGATCCGGCCTTAAGCTAAACGTCGTTTCGGCGCATTGCCGGATGCGACGTTTAGCTTTTTCTCAATGGTTACCATGGCTGCCGGGACGCTAAAGTCCTGGCAGCCATGGTAAACTGTAGTGGGGAGCGGGGAGCAGCATACTTACCATCCGTGCGGCTCCCGGGGCGCTCCAGAGTGACGTCAGGGCGCCCCAGGCGCATGGATGACGTGATCGCATGGATCACATGATCCATGCGCATGGGGCGCTCTGACGTCATTCTGGAGCGCCCCGGGAGCCGCACGGATGGTAAGTATGCTGCTCCCCCGCTCCCCACTACTACTATGGCAACCAGGACTTCAATAGCGTCCTGGGTGCCATAGTAACACTGAAAGCATTTTGAAGACGGATCCGTCTTCAAATGCTTTCAGTACACTTGCGTTTTTCCGGATCCGGCGTGTAATTCCGGCAAGTGGAGTACACGCCGGATCCGGACAACGCAAGTGTGAAAGAGGCCTAAGGCACTCTTCTCAAGTTTTGATAATTTTTCTTAATATGCAAATTAGGCCTTTGGTGCAATTAGAGCATTACCGTTGCTCTTTTCACACCCGAGCTGCACTCCTTTCTGTGGCCAGCCCCTCCCTCGCTGCTTGATTTATATCAAGCTAGCATCTCAAGAGGAGTGTCTTTTCTCAGGGGCCGTGTCTTTCTTCTCTCTCTCTATCACAGCTCAGGAGGCAGTTGAAGGACTAAATTGAGCACGTGCGGCCTTCTCAATGAGCTAGGCAAAGAAATAAGAGAAAGCAATCAGCAGGGGGTGCTATAGAGATACATTTTTGAATAACTCAGTAGCTATCCTAAATATTTAATGACATGCAATTACAAAAGTATTTAGATCCAGGTGCTGGTGTGGAAATTGTAGAATATTTTTCATGGGACAACCCCTTTACAACTCCATGGTGTGCCTGTGATAAAAACATCAGGAGCTTGGCTGTAATTGGCATTTGTCTCTTGCATAACCACCAAAATCAGAGATAACTCTCATTCCAGCCATTTGACCACCCTAGATACTGCAATCAATAGCACCTGCAGCATCTTGGTTATTAGATGGGGGGAGGAAAAACTCAATTGTGGGATACTGATATGGTTTCTATGGCAGCTGAGGGCCACTGGCCTGCCATGGCTGTATGCCTTAAGACTGAGCCAGGAGTATGGCTTTGTAGTCCGGCTGCCAGTATTATACTGATAGATGACATTGCTTTGATATATGAACTGAACAAATTCACATTGTGAGGTCCCACTTTTTTTTTTTTAAATAGAAAATGGTTTATGTTTTAAAGTATGTTACTTTTGGAATTCCATGTACCCCAAAATTGTACCAATGTAGACTATGTCTAACTTCTTGAAAGAAAATAATAAAAAACGTTTTGACTTCTGGAATGCAGCAACATAATGAACTTTCTTTTCATGTGCTATTATTATGATATGAAGTAAAGCATAAAGCCTGTAGGACGAGGGGACATCCTCTGTGTCTGGGGGAAAGAAGGTTTGTACACAAACATAGAAGAGGATTCTTTATGGTAAGAGCAGTGAGACTATGGAACTCTGTGCCTAAGGCCTCATACACACGCCGGTGTTCCGCGGCCGAGACCGGTCCGTGGTAACGCGGCCTGGATTCCTGTTAAGAGCAGGATCGAACGGCATCATTGGTTGCTATGAATGACCCCGTGCGCTTCATGATGCAGCTGCACTAAAGTAATACACTATACGAGTGTATTACTATAGTGCAGTGGCGGCATTAAGCGCACGGCGTCATAGCAACCAATGACGCTGTGCGCTCCTGCTCTCAACAGGAATCCAGGCTGTGTTACCACGGACCGCTCTCGACCGCGGAACACGGGCGTGTGCATGAGGCCTGAGGAGGTGGTGATGGTGAGTTCACTAAATGAGTTCAAGAGTGGCCTGGATGCATAGGCGTGCGCACGGGGTGTGCCGGGTGTGCCTGGGCACACCCTAATAGGTTCGTCACCTCCGTGCGCACTGCCCCCCAGCTGATTCCCCTTGTCTGTTTTGCTGGCTGCCGCCGCCCGCCACACTGTCAATGAATTTACAATACCTGGCTGTGGGCTGCCAGCGGGCGGTGGCTAGTATTCAAATGGAGGGGGCGGAGTCCCGGACCCGGCGGAGGCAGAGAGGGAGTGCGTGCTGTGAGGCGCGGCGCAGGTTGATTTGACGTCACGTCACGCTGCGTCTTAGTACCCTGCGCGCCTGGCCGCCTGCTCGCCTGCTAGCTGGTGAGGTGAGGGCATATAAAAAAAGAAGCATGTTATGTTACCCCCCCGTCCCACAGTGCTACGAATCCTCTGTTGTCGCCTGTATTACCCTGATATCCCTCAGTTATATAATATATCTGAGGGATATCAGGGTAAATTATACAGGAGGTAATATAACTAGGGTTATCAGGGTACATGAGTGGCATATAACTGAGGAGGGCTAGGCTACTATCAGACATTTTACAGGGGTAATATAACTTATCTTACCCCTCACCCCTGTATTATGTCCCTGATAGCCCTGCTCACTTATATTACCCCTGTATAATGTACCCTGATAGATACCCCTTAGTTATGTTACCCCGCCCTATATAATGTACCCTGATACCCCTCAGTTATATAATATAACTGAGGGGTATCAGGTTAAATTATACAGGGCGGGGTATTATAACTAAGGGGTATCAGTGTACATTATTATACAGGGGTAATATAAATAAGGCTACTTTCACACTTGCGTTTGGAGCGGATCCGTCTGGTGTCTGCACAGACGGATCCGCTCCTATAATGCAGACGATGGAATCCGTCTGCATTATATTTTAGAAAAAATTCTAAGTGTGAAAGTTGCTCAGACGGATCCGTCCAGACTTTACATTGAAAGTCAATGGGGGACGGATCCGTTTGAAAATTGAGCCATATTTTGTTAACCTCAAACGGATCCGTCCCCATTGACTTACATTGTAAGTCTGGACGGATCCGTTTGCCTCCACACGGCCAGGCGGACACCCTGCTGAGCGGAGCGGAGGCCAAACTGTGCCAGACTTATGCATTCTGAGCGGATCCGCATCCACTCAGAATGCATTAGGGCAGTACGGATGCGTTCGGGGCCGCTTGTGAGAGCCTTCAAACGGAACTCACAAGCGGAACCCCGAACGCAAGTGTGAAAGTAGCCTTAGGGGTATCAGTGTACATTATTATACAGGGGTAATATAACTAAGGGGTATCAGTGTACATTATTATACAGGGGTAATATAACTTAGGAGGGCTATCAGGGGACATTATACAGAGGTAATATAACTTATATTACCCCTGTATAATGTCCTTGATAGCCCTCCTCTGTTATATTACCCCTGTATAGTGTACCCTGATACCCCGTAGTTATATTACCCCCTGCATAATTTACCCTGATACCCCTCAGTTAAATTACCCCTGTATAATGTCCCCTGATAGCCCTCCTCAGTCATATGTCATCCATAGGCCCCCCATAACAGTGTGTCACCCACAGATCCTCCATAACACTGTGTCACCCACAGATCCACCATAACACTGTGTCACCCACAGATCCCCCATAACAATGTGTCACCCACAGATCCCCCATAACAGTGTGTCACCCACATATCCCCCATAACAATGTGTCACCCACATATCCCCCATAACAATGTGTCACCCACATATCCCCCATAACAATGTGTCACCCACATATTCCCCATAACACTGTGTCACCCACAGATCCCCCATAACACTGTGTCACCCACATATCCCCCATAACACTGTGTCACCCACAGATCCCCCATAACACTGTGTCACCCACAGATCCCCCATAACACTGTGTCACCCACAGATCCCACATAACACTGTGTCACCCACAGGTCCCCCATAACACTGTGTCACCCACAGGTCCCCCATAACACTGTGTCACCCACAGATCCCCCATAACACTGTGTCACCCACAGATCCCCCATAACACTGTGTCACCCACAGATCCCCATAACACTGTGTCACCCACAGATCCCCCATAACACTGTCACCCACAGATCCACCATAACACTGTGTCACCCACAGATCCCCCATAACACTGTGTCACCCACAGATCCCCCATAACACTGTGTCACCCACAGATCCACCATAACACTGTGTCACCCACAGATCCACCATAACAGTGCACCTGCGCACTATGGAGAGACTGAAAGGAGGGGAAGATCCGCGGAAGCAAGCAGGGGACGGCACAGCAGACGACTGAATAGCTTCTTTTGTAAGTAAATTATTTTATTATAGTGCTGAAACTGCTTTAAACTCTAAAGAAAAGTTTAGGCAACGTTTCAGATCATACAAAGGCTGCTTGAAAAAGGCTCTTTGTATGAGCTGAAACGTTGCCTACACCACATGGGTGAATAAACCACTTATTTTTATCTGGAGTGCTGTCCGGTTTCATATATATATATATATATATATATATACACACGTGCGCGGGGCGTGTGTGTTTGTGCTTTAGGGTGCACACCCTAATGCAATAGGCTGCGCACGCCTATGCCTGGATGTATTTCTGGAGTGTAATAATATTACAGGCTATAGCTACTAGAGAGGGGTTGTTGATCCAGGGAATTATTCTTATTGCCTGATTGAAGTCGGGAAGGAATTTTTTTCCCTTAGGCCCCTTTCACACGGGCGAGTATTCCGTGCGGATGCGATGCGTGAGTTGAACGCATTGCACCCGCACTGAATCCCGACCCATTCATTTCTATGGGCTGTTCACATGAGCGGTGATTTTCACGCATAACTTGTGCATTGCGTGAAAATCGCAGCATGCTCTATTTTGTGCGTTTTTCACGTAATGCAGGCCCCATCGAAATTAATGGGGTTGCGTGAAAATCGCAAGCATCCGCAAGCAAATGCGGATGTGGTGCGATTTTCACGCACGGCTGCTAGGAGACGATCGGGATGGGCACCCGATCATTATTATTATTTTCCCTTATAACATGGTTATAAGGGAAAATAATAGCATTCTAAATACAGAATGCATAGTAAAACAGCGCTGGAGGGGTTAAAAAAAATAAAAAATAATATAACTCACCTTAATCCACTTGATCGCGCAGCCGGCATCTCTATCGTCTTCTTTCTTTGCTGTGTAGCGGAACAGGACCTGTGGTGATGTCACTCCGGTCATCACATGATCCATCACATGATCTTTTACCATGGTGATGGATCATGTGATGACCGGAGTGACGTCACCACAGGTCCTTTTCCTGCATACAGTAAAGAAAGAAGACAGAAGAGATGCCGGCTGCGTCATCAAGTGGATTAAGGTGAGTTATATTCTTTTTTATTTTTTTTTAACCCCTCCAGCGCTATTTTACTATGCATTCTGTATTCAGAATGCTATTATTTTCCCTTATAACCATGTTACAAGGGAAAATAATACGATCTACCCAGCACCTAACCCAAACCCGAACTTCTGTGAAGAAGTTCGGGTTTGGGTACCAAACATGCCGATTTTTCTCACGCGGATGCAAAACGCATTACAATGTTTTGCACTCGCGTGGAAAAATCGTGCATGTTCCCACAACGCAACCGCACCTTTTCCAGCAATGCCCATCTGAAAGAAGCCTTAAAGTGAGCAAAATTGGCTTCTACCACACAGGGGTATTTTTGCCTTTCTCTGTTACTATGTTAACTCATCAATGGCGTAATTGGATATTTATATTGATGACCTGTCCTGACGAGAGGTCATCGATATTGGGAACCTGGAACACTCCTTTAATAGTACTATTTCTATTTATACAGATGACACCTACTGTCTGCAGATTATAGGCAGTTTTCTCCTAGGAAGAGGAGGAACCTATGGATGAACCAGTCTTTTCTGGCAGCCTTTGACTAATCTAGTGTGCGCTTGCTAGTATTAAACTATAATTTCTTGACAACCACTGTAGATTTCATTGACAGACTGTTCAAATCTATAGAGCTATTAGTTTAAAGTAATTTGAGAGATGCAAGTAAGCTTTATTTAATATTTCCTCTGAATATAAACTTTAAAACCACCAGAGGGCGCTGTATCACCTAAATAAGTATGCAGTTTTAGTGATTTTTTTATTTTATTTTTGCAGCTTAAATTTTTTTTAAAAAATGTAATCATAGTTACAAAATATTGTGCCTTGTTCTTTGGAGACTACTTTCAAAATACAGTGAAATATACAGTATGTAAGGAACACATGTAGACACTCTGTTAGGGGCATGAGGCTGTAGATGAATGTGAAACACAGGATAGTAGCAGTAGCATAAAGTAGTGATTGGAAGTTTGTGAACCTTTCAGAATTTTTTACACTTCTGCATGAATCTGATCTTAAAACTACATCAGATTTTCATAAATTTTCAAGTCATAAAAGAAGATAAAGATATCCAAATAAAACAAATGATTTAGCCTCTTCCGGACACATGACGTACCGGTACGTCATGTGTATTTCTCATCACCGCCGCCCGGCGGGCGGTGATCGGAACAAGGTGCCTGCTGAAATAATTGAGCAGGCACATTGGGTCAATGCGCGGTTTGCTGCTTTCACATGGTGCGGCGGCGGGCGGCTGTGCCATCGGGTCCCCTTGGGGCTGTAGGGTAGACCTGATAGCATGGAAGGCAGCGCGATGCCTTCCTGAAGCATCTGCTCTGCCTTCCTGTGATAAGCCTGAGAGATCCAGCCCTCTGGATCTCACAGGCCGGAAGCTGTATGAGTAGAGTTGAGCGAACACCTGGATGTTCGGGTTCGAGAAGTTCGGCCGAACATCCCGGAAATGTTCGGGTTCGGGATCCGAACCCGATCCGAACTTCGTCCCGAACCCGAACCCCATTGAAGTCAATGGGGACCCGAACTTTTCGGCACTAAAAAGGCTGTAAAACAGCCCAGGAAAGAGCTAGAGGGCTGCAAAAGGCAGCAACATGTAGGTAAATCCCCTGCAAACAAATGTGGATAGGGAAATGAATTAAAATAAAAATTAAATAAATAAAAAATAACCAAAATCAATTGGAGAGAGGTTCCATAGCAGAGAATCTGGCTTCCCGTCACCCACCACTGGAACAGTCCATTCTCAGATATTTAGGCCCCGGCACCCAGGCAGAGGAGAGAGGTCCCGTAACAGAGAATCTGTCTTCATGTCAGCAGAGAATTAGTCTGCATGTCATAGCAGAGAATGAGGCTTCACGTCAGCCACCACTGCAACAGTCCATTGGCATATATTTAGGCCCAGCACACACACAGGCAGAGGAGAGAGGTCCCGTAACAGAGGATCTGGCTTCATGTCAGCAGAGAATTAGTCTGCATGTCATAGCAGAGAATGAGGCTTCACGTCAGCCACCACTGCAACAGTCCATTGGCATATATTTAGGCCCAGCACACACACAGGCAGAGGAGAGAGGTCCCGTAACAGAGAATCTGGCTTCATGTCAGCAGAGAATCAGTCTGCATGTCATAGCAGAGAATGAGGCTTCACGTCAGCCACCACTGCAACAGTCCATTGGCATATATTTAGGCCCAGCACACACACAGGCAGAGGAGAGAGGTCCCGTAACAGAGAATCTGGCTTCATGTCAGCAGAGAATCAGTCTGCATGTCATAGCAGAGAATGAGGCTTCACGTCAGCCACCACTGCAACAGTCCATTGTCATAAATTTAGGCCCAGCACTAGTGTTGAGCGGCATGTCCCATATTCGAATTCGCAAAATTTTGTGAATATTCGAAAGAATATTCGTAAAATATTCGCGATTATTCAAATTCGTTATTATTTCGCATATGCGATAATTCGAATTTTCGCATCGCATAATACATATGCTATGCAAAATTCACATGTGCGCTAATGAAATCGCCTTACGAAGATTCGCAACTCAATTCAATCACTAATGTATGAATGCAATGCCCTTTGCCTCTGTTCTGGGACAAGTGTAGATATTCGCATGTGCGCTAATAAAATCGCCTTACGAAGATTCGCACCTCAATCACTTTCTAGGGAATGTGAGACTTTTGGGAATCAATCGAGATACAGTGGGGGGTGATGACAGTAGTTGACAGAGTACAGATCAATGTAATCTGTAAGGTGGAAAGTAAAATAAAAAATACGAATATTCGTAAATCGAATTTTACGAAGTTCTACGTATTCGCGAATATGGTGCTATACTATATGAATGCACAGGCCTTTGCCTCTCTGTTCTGGGGACAAGTGTAGATATTTGCATTTGCGTTAATAAAATCGCCTTACGAAGATTCGCAGCTCAATTCAATCACTAATGTATGAATGCAAAGCCCTTTGCCTCTGTTCTGGGACAAGTGTAGATATTCGCATGTGCGCTAATAAAATCGCCTTACGAAGATTCGCAACTCAATTCACTAATGTATGAATGCAAAGCCCTTTGCCTCTGTTCTGGGACGTGCCGATATTCGCATGTGCGCTAATAAAATCGCCTTACGAAGATTCGCGCCTCAATCACTTTCTAGGCAATGTGAGTAAGATCTGAGCTGTTGGACCTTTGGGAAACAATCAATTATATGTGTACTGTAATTTTGTGGGGGGGGGGGGGAAACAAAAAACGAATATTCGTTTTTACGAATATATAGCACTATATTCGAAATATTCGCGAAATCGCGAAGTTGCGATATTCGCGAAAAAAATTTGCTTTTCGAATATTCGCTCTCAACACTACCCAGCACCCAGGCAGAGGAGAGAGGTCCCGTAACAGACAATCTGGCTTCATGTCAGCAGAGAATCAGTCTGCATGTCATAGCAGAGAATGAGGCTTCACGTCAGCCACCACTGCAACAGTCCATTGGCATATATTTAGGCCCAGCACACACACAGGCAGAGGAGAGAGGTCCAGTAACAGAGAATCTGGCTTCATGTCAGCAGAGAATCAGTCTGCATGTCATAGCAGAGAATGAGGCTTCACGTCACCCACCACTGCAACAGTCCATTGGCATATATTTAGGCCTAGCACACAGGCAGAGCAGAGAGGTCCCGTAACAGACAATCTGGCTTCATGTCAGCAGAGAATCAGTCTGCATGTCATAGCAGAGAATCAGGCTTCACGTCACCCACCACTGCAACAGTCCATTGGCATATATTTAGGCCTAGCACACAGGCAGAGCAGAGAGGTCCCGTAACAGACGATCTGGCTTCATGTCAGCAGAGAATCAGTCTGCATGTCATAGCAGAGAATGAGGCTTCACGTCAGCCACCACTGCAACAGTCCATTGGCATATATTTAGGCCTAGCACACAGGCAGAGCAGAGAGGTCCCGTAACAGACAATCTGGCTTCATGACAGCAGAGAATCAGTCTGCATGTCATAGCAGAGAATGAGGCTTCACGTCAGCCACCACTGCAACAGTCCATTGGCATATATTTAGGCCCAGCACACACACAGGCAGAGGAGAGAGGTCCAGTAACAGAGAATCTGGCTTCATGTCAGCAGAGAATCAGTCTGCATGTCATAGCAGAGAATGAGGCTTCACGTCACCCACCACTGCAACAGTCCATTGGCATATATTTAGGCCTAGCACACAGGCAGAGCAGAGAGGTCCCGTAACAGACAATCTGGCTTCATGTCAGCAGAGAATCAGTCTGCATGTCATAGCAGAGAATCAGGCTTCACGTCACCCACCACTGCAACAGTCCATTGGCATATATTTAGGCCTAGCACACAGGCAGAGCAGAGAGGTCCCGTAACAGACGATCTGGCTTCATGTCAGCAGAGAATCAGTCTGCATGTCATAGCAGAGAATGAGGCTTCACGTCACCCACCACTGCAACAGTCCATTGGCATATATTTAGGCCTAGCACACAGGCAGAGCAGAGAGGTCCCGTAACAGACAATCTGGCTTCATGACAGCAGAGAATCAGTCTGCATGTCATAGCAGAGAATGAGGCTTCACGTCAGCCACCACTGCAACAGTCCATTGGCATATATTTAGGCCTAGCACACAGGCAGAGCAGAGAGGTCCCGTAACAGACAATCTGGCTTCATGACAGCAGAGAATCAGTCTGCATGTCATAGCAGAGAATGAGGCTTCACGTCAGCCACCACTGCAACAGTCCATTGGCATATATTTAGGCCCAGCACACACACAGGCAGAGGAGAGAGGTCCAGTAACAGAGAATCTGGCTTCATGTCAGCAGAGAATCAGTCTGCATGTCATAGCAGAGAATGAGGCTTCACGTCACCCACCACTGCAACAGTCCATTGGCATATATTTAGGCCTAGCACACAGGCAGAGCAGAGAGGTCCCGTAACAGACAATCTGGCTTCATGTCAGCAGAGAATCAGTCTGCATGTCATAGCAGAGAATCAGGCTTCACGTCACCCACCACTGCAACAGTCCATTGGCATATATTTAGGCCTAGCACACAGGCAGAGCAGAGAGGTCCCGTAACAGACGATCTGGCTTCATGTCAGCAGAGAATCAGTCTGCATGTCATAGCAGAGAATCAGGCTTCACGTCACCCACCACTGCAACAGTCCATTGGCATATATTTAGGCCTAGCACACAGGCAGAGCAGAGAGGTCCCGTAACAGACGATCTGGCTTCATGTCAGCAGAGAATCAGTCTGCATGTCATAGCAGAGAATGAGGCTTCACGTCACCCACCACTGCAACAGTCCATTGGCATATATTTAGGCCTAGCACACAGGCAGAGCAGAGAGGTCCCGTAACAGACAATCTGGCTTCATGACAGCAGAGAATCAGTCTGCATGTCATAGCAGAGAATGAGGCTTCACGTCAGCCACCACTGCAACAGTCCATTGGCATATATTTAGGCCTAGCACACAGGCAGAGCAGAGAGGTCCCGTAACAGACAATCTGGCTTCATGACAGCAGAGAATCAGTCTGCATGTCATAGCAGAGAATGAGGCTTCACGTCAGCCACCACTGCAACAGTCCATTGGCATATATTTAGGCCCAGCACACACACAGGCAGAGGAGAGAGGTCCAGTAACAGAGAATCTGGCTTCATGTCAGCAGAGAATCAGTCTGCATGTCATAGCAGAGAATGAGGCTTCACGTCACCCACCACTGCAACAGTCCATTGGCATATATTTAGACCTAGCACACAGGCAGAGCAGAGAGGTCCCGTAACAGACAATCTGGCTTCATGTCAGCAGAGAATCAGTCTGCATGTCATAGCAGAGAATCAGGCTTCACGTCACCCACCACTGCAACAGTCCATTGGCATATATTTAGGCCTAGCACACAGGCAGAGCAGAGAGGTCCCGTAACAGACGATCTGGCTTCATGTCAGCAGAGAATCAGTCTGCATGTCATAGCAGAGAATGAGGCTTCACGTCACCCACCACTTCAACAGTCCATTGGCATATATTTAGGCCTAGCACACAGGCAGAGCAGAGAGGTCCCGTAACAGACAATCTGGCTTCATGTCAGCAGAGAATCAGTCTGCATGTCATAGCAGAGAATGAGGCTTCACGTCAGCCACCACTGCAACAGTCCATTGGCATATATTTAGGCCTAGCACACAGGCAGAGCAGAGAGGTCCCGTAACAGACAATCTGGCTTCATGTCAGCAGAGAATCAGTCTGCATGTCATAGCAGAGAATCAGGCTTCACGTCAGCCACCACTGCAACAGTCCATTGGCATATATTTAGGCCCAGCACCCAGGCAGAGGAGAGAGGTCCCGTAACAGACAATCTGGCTTCATGTCAGCAGAGAATTAGTCTGCATGTCATAGCAGAGAATCAGGCTTCATGTCAGCCACCACTGCAACAGTCCATTGGCATATATTTAGGCCCAGCACCCAGGCAGAGGAGGGAGGTCCCGTAACAGAGAATCTGTCTTCATGTCAGCAGAGAATCAGTCTGCATGTCATAGCAGAGAATGAGGCTTCACGTCAGCCACCACTGCAACAGTCCATTGGCATATATTTAGGCCTAGCACACAGGCAGAGGAGAGGTTCATTCAACTTTGGGTAGCCTCGCAATATAATGGTAAAATGAAAATAAAAATAGGATTGAATGAGGAAGTGCCCTGGAGTCCAATAATATATGGTTATGGGGAGGTAGTTAATGTCTAATCTGGACAAGGGACGGACAGGTCCTGTGGGATCCATGCCTGGTTCATTTTTATGAACGTCAGCTTGTCCACATTGGCTGTAGACAGGCGGCTGCGTTTGTCTGTAATGACGCCCCCTGCCGTGCTGAATACACGTTCAGACAAAACGCTGGCTGCCGGGCAGGCCAGCACCTCCAAGGCATAAAAGGCTAGCTCTGGCCACGTGGACAATTTAGAGACCCAGAAGTTGAATGGGGCCGAACCATCAGTCAGTACGTGGAGGGGTGTGCACACGTACTGTTCCACCATGTTAGTGAAATGTTGCCTCCTGCTAACACGTTGCGTATCAGGTGGTGGTGCAGTTAGCTGTGGCGTGTTGACAAAAGTTTTCCACATCTCTGCCATGCTAACCCTGCCCTCAGAGGAGCTGGCCGTGACACAGCTGCCTTGGCGACCTCTTGCTCCTCCTCTGCCTTGGCCTTGGGCTTCCACTTGTTCCCCTGTGACATTTGGGAATGCTCTCAGTAGCGCGTCTACCAACGTGCGCTTGTACTCGCGCATCTTCCTATCACGCTCCAGTGCAGGAAGTAAGGTGGGCACATTGTCTTTGTAGCGTGGATCCAGCAGGGTGGCAACCCAGTAGTCCGCACAGGTTAAAATGTGGGCAACTCTGCTGTCGTTGCGCAGGCACTGCAGCATGTAGTCGCTCATGTGTGCCAGGCTGCCCAGGGGTAAGGACAAGCTGTCCTCTGTGGGAGGCGTATCGTCATCGTCCTGCCTTTCCCCCCAGCCACGCACCAGTGATGGACCCGAGCTGCGTTGGGTGCCACCCCGCTGTGACCATGCTTCATCCTCATCCTCCTCCACCTCCTCCTCATCCTCGTCCTCCTCGTCCTCCAGTAGTGGGCCCTGGCTGGCCACATTTGTACCTGGCCTCTGCTGTTGCCAAAAACCTCCCTCTGAGTCACTTCGAAGAGACTGGCCTGAAAGTGCTAAAAATGACCCCTCTTCCTCCTCCTCCTCCTCCTCCTCCTGGGCCACCTCCTCTTCCATCATCGCCCTAAGTGTTTTCTCAAGGAGACATAGAAGTGGTATTGTAACGCTGATAACGGTGTCATCGCCACTGGCCATGTTGGTGGAGTACTCGAAACAGCGCAACAGGGCACACAGGTCTCGCATGGAGGCCCAGTCATTGGTGGTGAAGTGGTGCTGTTCTGTAGTGCGACTGACCCGTGCGTGCTGCAGCTGAAACTCCACTATGGCCTGCTGCTGCTCGCACAGTCTGTCCAGCATGTGCAAGGTGGAGTTCCACCTGGTGGGCACGTCGCATATGAGGCGGTGAGCGGGAAGGCCGAAGTTACGCTGTAGCGCAGACAGGCGAGCAGCAGCAGGATGTGAACGCCGGAAGCGCGAACAGACGGCCCGCACTTTATGCAGCAGCTCTGACATGTCGGGGTAGTTGTGAATGAACTTCTGCACCACCAAATTCAGCACATGCGCCAAGCAAGGGATGTGCGTCAAATTGGCTAGTCCCAGAGCTGCAACGAGATTTCGCCCATTATCACACACCACCAGGCCGGGCTTGAGGCTCACCGGCAGCAACCACTCGTCGGTCTGTTGTTCTATACCCCGCCACAACTCCTGTGCGGTGTGGGGCCTGTCCCCCAAACATATGAGTTTCAGAATGGCCTGCTGACGTTTACCCCGGGCTGTGCTGAAGTTGGTGGTGAAGGTGTGTGGCTGACTGGATGAGCAGGTGGAAGAAGAGGAGGAGGAAGCCGAGAAGGAGGAGGTGGCAACAGGAGGCAAAGAATGTTGCCCTGCGATCCTTGGCGGCGGAAGGACGTGCGCCAAACAGCTCTCCGCCTGGGGCCCAGCTGCCACTACATTTACCCAGTGTGCAGTTAGGGAGATATAGCGTCCCTGGCCGTGCTTACTGGTCCACGTATCTGTGGTTAGGTGGACCTTGCCACAGATGGCGTTGCGCAGTGCACACTTGATTTTATCGGATACTTGGTTGTGCAGGGAAGGCACGGCTCTCTTGGAGAAGTAGTGGCGGCTGGGAACAACATACTGTGGGACAGCAAGCGACATGAGCTGTTTGAAGCTGTCTGTGTCCACCAGCCTAAATGACAGCATTTCATAGGCCAGTAGTTTAGAAATGCTGGCATTCAGGGCCAGGGATCGAGGGTGGCTAGGTGGGAATTTACGCTTTCTATCAAATGTTTGTGAGATGGAGAGCTGAACGCTGGCGTGTGACATGGTTGAGACGCTTGGTGACGGAGGTGGTGGTGGTGGTGTTGGTGGTACATCCCCTGTTTGCTGGGCGGCAGGTGCCAACGTTCCTCCAGAGGCGGAGGAAGAGGCCGAGGCGGCAGCAGCAGAATAGGCCGAGGCGGCAGCAGCAGAAGAGGTAGCAGGGGGAGCCTGAGTGACTTCCTTGGTTTTAAGGTGTTTACTCCACTGCAGTTCATGCTTTGCATGCAGGTGCCTGGTCATGCAGGTTGTGCTCAGGTTCAGAACGTTAATGCCTCGCTTCAGGCTCTGATGGCACAGCGTGCAAACCACTCGGGTCTTGTCGTCAGCACATTGTTTGAAGAAGTGCCATGCCAGGGAACTCCTTGAAGCTGCCTTTGGGGTGCTCGGTCCCAGATGGCGGCGGTCAGTAGCAGGCGGAGTCTCTTGGCGGCGGGTGTTCTGCTTTTGCCCACTGCTCCCTCTTTTGCTACGCTGTTGGCTCGGTCTCACCACTGCCTCTTCCTCCGAACTGTGAAAGTCAGTGGCACGACCTTCATTCCATGTGGGGTCTAGGACCTCATCGTCCCCTGCATCGTCTTCCACCCAGTCTTGATCCCTGACCTCCTGTTCAGTCTGCACACTGCAGAAAGACGCAGCAGTTGGCACCTGTGTTTCGTCATCATCAGAGACATGCTGAGGTGGTATTCCCATGTCCTCATCATCAGGAAACATAAGTGGTTGTGCGTCAGTGCATTCTATGTCTTTCACCGCTGGGGAAGGGCTAGGTGGATGCCCTTGGGAAACCCTGCCAGCGGAGTCTTCAAACAGCATAAGAGACTGCTGCATAACTTGAGGCTGAGACAGTTTCCCTGGTATGCATGGGGGTGATGTGACAGACTGATGGGGTTGGTTTTCAGGCGCCATCTGTGCGCTTTCTGCAGAAGACTGGGTGGGAGATAATGTGAACGTGCTGGATCCACTGTCGGCCACCCAATTGACTAATGCCTGTACCTGCTCAGGCCTTACCATCCTTAGAACGGCATTGGGCCCCACCATATATCGCTGTAAATTCTGGCGGCTACTGGGACCTGAGGTAGTTGGTACACTAGGACGTGTGGATGTGGCAGAACGGCCACGTCCTCTCCCAGCACCAGAGGGTCCACTAACACCACCACGACCATGTCCACGTCCGCGTCCCTTACTAGATGTTTTTCTCATTGTTATGGTTCACCACAACAACAAATATATTATTTGGCCCAATGTATTGTATTCAAATTCAGCGGGATATAAATTTGAGGCCTAGTATTTAGGCGCTGGGTGACCGGTATGGATTTAGTGACAGAATTAGACTTGGAAATGCACAGAAGCGTGTGTGTGAAGTTATTCTGAATGACCCTATGTGCACCTTCAATATGATCTACCCTTTTAGGGATAGATTTCAAATAGCTCTGATATAGCAGAAACGACTAAATTATGAAATTGCTAAATTGGGAATTGTATTTCAACCCAGAACAAAAAATGTGCTTTGACGGACACTAAATAACTTTCCCAGCCACAACAGGACAGCGGTAACGAGAGATTTAGCGGGATATAAATTTGAGGCCTAGTATTTAGGCGCTGGGTGACAGGTATGGGTTTAGTGACAGAATTAGATTTGGAAATGCACAGTAGCGGGTGTGTGAAGTTATTCTGAATGACCCTATGTGCACCTTGAATATTATATACCCTTTTAGGGATAGATTTCAAATAGCTCTGATATAGCAGAAACCACTAAATTATGAAATTGCTAAATTGGGAATTGTATTTCAACCCAGAACAAGAAATGTGCTTGAACGGACACTAAATAACTCGCCCAGCTACAGCACTAGGGACAGATTTAGCTGGATATAAATTTGAGGCCTAGTATTTAGGCGCTGGGTGACCGGTATGGATTTAGTGACAGAATTAGACTTGGAAATGCACAGAAGCGTGTGTGTGAAGTTATTCTGAATGACCCAATGTGCACCTTGAATATTATATACCCTTTTAGGGATAGATTTCAAATAGCTCTGATATAGCAGAAACCACTAAATTATGAAATTGCTAAATTGGGAATTGTATTTCAACCCAGAACAAGAAATGTGCTTGAACGGACACTAAATAACTCGCCCAGCTACAGCACTAAGGACAGATTTAGCGGGATATAAATTTGAGGCCTAGTATTTAGGCGCTGGGTGACAGGTATGGGTTTAGTGCCAGAATTAGACTTGGAAATACACAGTAGCGGGTGTGTGTGAAGTTATTCTGAATGACCCAATGTGCACCTTGAATATTATATACCCTTTTAGGGATAGATTTCAAATAGCTCTGATATAGCAGAAACCACTAAATTATGAAATTGCTAAATTGGGAATTGTATTTCAACCCAGAACAAAAAATGTGCTTTGACGGACACTAAATATCTTGCCCAGCAACAACAGTACAGCGGTAACGAGAGATTTAGCAGGATATAAATTTGAGGCCTAGTATTTAGGCGCTGGGTGACAGGTATGGGTTTAGTGACAGAATTAGACTTGAAAATACACAGTAGCGGGTGTGTGTGAAGTTATTCTGAATGACCCAATGTGCACCTTGAATATTATATACCCTTTTAGGGATAGATTTCAAATAGCTCTGATATAGCAGAAACCACTAAATTATGAAATTGCTAAATTGGGAATTGTACTTCAACCCAGAACAAAAAATGTGCTTTGACGGACACTAAATATCTTTCCAAGCAACAACAGTACAGCGGTAACGAGAGATTTAGCAGGATATAAATTTGAGGCCTAGTATTTAGGCGCTGGGTGACAGGTATGGGTTTAGTGACAGAATTAGACTTGGAAATACACAGTAGCGGGTGTGTGTGAAGTTATTCTGAATGACCCAATGTGCACCTTGAATATTATATACCCTTTTAGGGATAGATTTCAAATAGCTCTGATATAGCAGAAACCACTAAATTATGAAATTGCTAAATTGGGAATTGTACTTCAACCCAGAACAAAAAATGTGCTTTGACGGACACTAAATAACTTTCCCAGCTACAACAGGACAGCGGTAACGAGAGATTTAGCGGGATATAAATTTGAGGCCTAGTATTTAGGCGCTGGGTGACAGGTATGGGTTTAGTGACAGAATTAGACTTGGAAATACACAGTAGCGGGTGTGTGTGAAGTTATTCTGAATGACCCTATGTGCACCTTCAATATGATCTACCCTTTTAGGGATAGATTTCAAATAGCTCTGATATAGCAGAAACCACTAAATTATGAAATTGCTAAATTGGGAATTGTATTTCAACCCAGAACAAAAAATGTGCTTTGACGGACACTAAATAACTTTCCCAGCTACAACAGGACAGCGGTAACGAGAGATTTAGCAGGATATAAATTTGAGGCCTAGTATTTAGGCGCTGGGTGACAGGTATGGGTTTAGTGACAGAATTAGACTTGGAAATACACAGTAGCGGGTGTGTGTGAAGTTATTCTGAATGACCCAATGTGCACCTTGAATATTATATACCCTTTTAGGGATAGATTTCAAATAGCTCTGATATAGCAGAAACCACTAAATTATGAAATTGCTAAATTGGGAATTGTACTTCAACCCAGAACAAAAAATGTGCTTTGACGGACACTAAATAACTTTCCCAGCTACAACAGGACAGCGGTAACGAGAGATTTAGCGGGATATAAATTTGAGGCCTAGTATTTAGGCGCTGGGTGACAGGTATGGGTTTAGTGACAGAATTAGACTTGGAAATACACAGTAGCGGGTGTGTGTGAAGTTATTCTGAATGACCCTATGTGCACCTTCAATATGATCTACCCTTTTAGGGATAGATTTCAAATAGCTCTGATATAGCAGAAACCACTAAATTATGAAATTGCTAAATTGGGAATTGTATTTCAACCCAGAACAAAAAATGTGCTTTGACGGACACTAAATAACTTTCCCAGCTACAACAGGACAGCGGTAACGAGAGATTTAGCAGGATATAAATTTGAGGCCTAGTATTTAGGCGCTGGGTGACAGGTATGGGTTTAGTGACAGAATTAGACTTGAAAATACACAGTAGCGGGTGTGTGTGAAGTTATTCTGAATGACCCAATGTGCACCTTGAATATTATATACCCTTTTAGGGATAGATTTCAAATAGCTCTGATATAGCAGAAACCACTAAATTATGAAATTGCTAAATTGGGAATTGTACTTCAACCCAGAACAAAAAATGTGCTTTGACGGACACTAAATAACTTTCCCAGCTACAACAGGACAGCGGTAACGAGAGATTTAGCAGGATATAAATTTGAGGCCTAGTATTTAGGCGCTGGGTGACAGGTATGGGTTTAGTGACAGAATTAGACTTGAAAATACACAGTAGCGGGTGTGTGTGAAGTTATTCTGAATGACCCAATGTGCACCTTGAATATTATATACCCTTTTAGGGATAGATTTCAAATAGCTCTGATATAGCAGAAACCACTAAATTATGAAATTGCTAAATTGGGAATTGTACTTCAACCCAGAACAAAAAATGTGCTTTGACGGACACTAAATAACTTTCCCAGCTACAACAGGACAGCGGTAACGAGAGATTTAGCGGGATATAAATTTGAGGCCTAGTATTTAGGCGCTGGGTGACCGGTATGGATTTAGTGACAGAATTAGACTGGGATATGGCCAAAAAATAACCACACTATTGCTGGTTAAATGCACTTGGTGACGGGCGCAGCTTGCCCCTGATGTAGTATATGGCCAAAAAATGAACAGACTATTGCTGGTTAAATGCACTTGGTGTCACAGCTTGACCAACCACACTACTGAGGGTTAAATGCACTTGGTGACGGGCGCAGCTTGCCCCTGATGTAGTATATGGCCAAAAAATAAACAGACTATTGCTGGTTAAATGCACTTGGTGTGACAGCTTCACCCTGATGTAGGCTTTAGCCAGAAAACAACCACACCATTGAGGGTTAAATGCACTTGGTGACAGGCGCAGCTTGCCCCTGATTTTGTATATGGCCAAAAAATGAACAGACTATTGCTGGTTAAATGCACTTGGTGTGACAGCTTCACCCTGATGTAGGCTTTAGCCAAAAAACAACCACACCATTGAGGGTTAAATGCACTTGGTGACAGGCGCAGCTTGCCCCTGATTTTGTATATGGCCAAAAAATGAACAGACTATTGCTGGTTAAATGCACTTGGTGTGACAGCTTCACCCTGATGTAGGCTTTAGCCAAAAAACAACCACACCATTGAGGGTTAAATGCACTTGGTGACAGGCGCAGCTTGCCCCTGATTTTGTATATGGCCAAAAAATGAACAGACTATTGCTGGTTAAATGCACTTGGTGTGACAGCTTCACCCTGATGTAGGCTTTAGCCAAAAAACAACCACACCATTGAGGGTTAAATGCACTTGGTGACAGGCGCAGCTTGCCCCTGATTTTGTATATGGCCAAAAAATGAACAGACTATTGCTGGTTAAATGCACTTGGTGTGACAGCTTCACCCTGATGTAGGCTTTAGCCAAAAAACAACCACACCATTGAGGGTTAAATGCACTTGGTCGCAGCTTGTGCTGGCGCACCACAAGACACAAAATGGCCGCCGATCACCCCAGAAAAATGTGACTGACAAACGGTCTGGGCAGCCTAAAAACAGTGAGCAATTGAGGATCAGCAGCTCAATGATCCACAGCTGCAGATCGATCAGTTAATCAAGTCCTTTGGAGGAGTTAATCTGCCTAATCTCGCCCTACTGTCGCAGCCGCAACCTCTCCCTACGCTAATCAGAGCAGAGTGACGGGCGGCGCTATGTGACTCCAGCTTAAATAGAGGCTGGGTCACATGGTGCTCTGGCCAATCACAGCCATGCCAATAGTAGGCATGGCTGTGATGGCCTCTTGGGGCAAGTAGTATGACGCTTGTTGATTGGCTGCTTTGCAGCCTTTCAAAAAGCGCCAAGAAAGCGTCACAAAAGCGCGAAGAAAGCGACGAACACCGAACCCGAACCCGGACTTTTACGAAAATGTCCGGGTTCGGGTCCGTGTCACGGACACCCCAAAATTCGGTACGAACCCGAACTATACAGTTCGAGTTCGCTCATCCCTATGTATGAGTAATACTCACTGTATTACACAAATAGCCAATGCATTCCAATACAGAAGTATTGGAATGCATTGTAAAGGATTATACTCCCAAAAGTTAGACATATTAGGTATCGCCACGTCTGTATCGACCGGCTCTATAAACATATCACATGACCTAACCCCTCAGATGAACACCGTAAAAAATAAAAAATAACTAAATAAAACATTTTTTTGTTACCTTACATCATAAAAAGTACAACAGCAAGCGATCAAAAAGGGGTATGCCCACCAAAATAGTACCAATCTAATCGTCACCTCATCCTGCAAAAAATGAGCCTCTACCTGAGATAATAACCCAAAAAATAAAAAAAACTATGGCTGAGAATATGGAGACACTAAAACATCATTTTTTTTGTTTAAAAAAAGCTGTTATTGTGTACAACTTACATAAATAAAAAAAAGTATACATATTAGGTATCGCCCCGTCCGTATCGACCGGCTATATAAAAATATCACATGACCTAACCCCTCAGATGAACACCGCAAAAAATTTCATATAAAAACTGTGCTAAATAAACAATTTTTTGTCACCTTACATAAAAAAAGTGTAATAGCAAGCAATAAAAAAGTCATATGCACCCCAAAATAGTGCAAATCAAACCGTCTCTCAAAAAATAAGACCCTGGCTAAGATAATCGCTTAAAAACTGAAAAAAACTATGGTTCTCAGACTATGGAAACACTAAAACATGATTTTTTTTTGTTTCAAATTGTGTAAAACTTACATAAATAAAAAAAAGTATACATATTAGGTATCGCCGCGTCTGTAATTTCTTGCTCTATAAAAATATCACGTGACCTAACCCCTCAGGTGAATACTGTAAAAAGAAGAAAAAAAACGGTGTAAAAAAAGCCATTTTTTGACGACCTTACATCACAAAAAGTGCAATAGCAAGCGATCAAAAAGTCATACGCATCCCAAAATAGTACAGCAAAGAGGAATCTAAACACTTTCAAGATAATCAGACCATAAATAATTTATTACTACACAAACAGATTAAAATACAAATTAGTAAAATACAAATTCATGAAGATAGGGTGAGTCCTCTTTTCTGAGAGCACCTCAATTTGGTTCTAGTGAATACTGTGCGCCACATCCATTACTGCACCCCAAAATAGTGGCAATCAAACCGTTATCTCATCCCGCAAAAATCATACCCTACCCTAGATAATCGCCCAAAAACTGGAAAAAAAAACTATGGCTCTCAAACTATGGAAACACTAAAAAATGATTTTTTTGGTTTCAAAAATGAAATCATTGTGTAAAACTTACATAAGTAAAAAAAAAGAGTATACATATTAGGTATTGACGCATCCGTAATAACTTGCTCTATAAAAATATCACATGAACTAACCCCTCAGAGGAATACTGTAAAAAATAAAAAATAAAAACGGTGTAAAAAAAGCAATTTTTTGTCGCCTTACATCACAAAAAGTGTAAGAGCAAGCGATCAAAAAGTCATACGCACCCCAAAATAGTGCCAATCAAACTGTAATCTCATCCCGCAAAAATCATACTCTACCCAAGATAATCGCCTAAAAAAACTATGGCTCTCAGACTATGGAAACACTAAAACATGATTTTTTTTGTTTAAAAAATGAAATCATTGTGTAGAACTTACATAAATAAAAAAAGTATACATATTAGGTATCGCCGCGTCCAAGACAACCTGGTCTATAAAAATACCACATGATCTAACCTGTCAGATGAATGTTGCAAATAAAAAATAAAAAAATGGTGCCAAAAAATTGTTACCTTGCCTCACAAAAAGTGTAATATAGAGGAACCAAAAATCATATGTACCCTAAAATAGTACCAACAAAACTGCCACAGTAGTTTCTAAAATGGGGTAACTTTTTGGAGTTTCTACTGTAGGGGTGCATCAGGGGGGCTTCAAATAGGACATGGTGTAAAAAAAACAGTCCAGCAAAATCTGCCTTCCAAAAACCATATGGCATTCCTTTCCTTCTGCGCCCTGCCGTGTGCCCGTACGGCGGTTTATGACCACATATGGGGTGTTTCTGTAAACTACAGAATCAGAGCCATAAATACTGAGTTTTGTTTGGCTGTTAACCCTTGCTTTATAACTGGAAAAAAATATTAAAATGGAAAATCTGCCAAAAAAGTGAAATCTTGAAATTGTATCTCTATTTTCCATTAATTCTTGTGGAACACCTAATGGGTTAAAAAAGTTTGTAAAATCAGCTTTGAATACCTTGAGAGGTGTAGTTTCTAGAATGGGGTCGTTTTTGGGTGGTTTCTATTATGTAAGCCTCACAAAGTGACTTCAGACCTGAACTGGTCCTTGAAAAGTGGGTTTTTGAAGGTTTCTGAAAAATTTCAAGATTTGCTTCTAAACTTCTAAGCCTTGTAACATCCCCCCAAAAAATAAAATGTCATTCTCATAATGATCCAAACATGAATAAGACATATGGGGAATGTAAAGTAATAACTATTTTTGTAGGTATTACTATGTATTATAGAAGTAGAAAAATTGAAACTTAGAAATTTGCAAATTCTTCAAAATTTTGGGCAAATTTGTTATTTTTTATAAATAAAAATGAATTTTTTTTTACTCCATTTTACCAGTGTCATGGAGTACAATATGTGACGAAAAAACTGTCTCAGAATGGTCTAGATAAGTCAAAGCGTTTTAAAGTTATCACCACATAAAGTGACACTCGTCAGATTTGCAAAAAATTGCCTGGTCCTGAAGGTGAAAATGAGCCCGGTCCTTAAGGAGTTAAAAATATTCCATATGAGCATCTATATATTGAAGAAAATGATCCAATTTTGCATGTCTGTAAGTTGAAAAAGTATGTGAATCTTTAGGATAGGCAGGTAATTTGAAAGTGACATTAAAGTCAGGTGTTTCCAAACATTGGGACGGCAATCAGGTATGAGTGGACAACCTGTTTTAGTTAATAAAAAACTGTGATTTATCATAGTCTGATCTTCATAGCACACATTTCTGGAGGTGTATCAAAGCACGAACAAAGGAGATTTCTGAGGACCTCAGAAGTAGATTTGTTGATGCTCCTCATACTGTTTAAAAGGTCTCTAAACCATCTCTAAAGAGTTTAGACTCAACCAATCTACAGTCAGGTTGTGTACAAACAGAGGAAATTCTTGACAATTACTACCCTCCCCAGTAGTGGTCTACCTGCAAAGATCACGCCAAGAGCAAGACATTTAATAGTCCTCTTAAGTATTCTCACATTAGATAATGTCTATGTTCATGAGCCTATTATAAGGAGGGAACTGAAGAAAAATGGTGTGCATGGCAGGATTGTAAGGCTGCTGCTCTCAAAAAAGAACATTGCTGCCTATCTGTAGTTTGCTAAAGATCATCTGGACAAGCCAGAAGATTTTTTGGAACAATATTTTGTGGTAATTGACACCAATTAATAATTTTATATATATATTTTGTTGTTTAAATGAGAAGTGTTATGTTTAGAGAAAGGAAAAACTGCAATCCAAAAGAAAACCCCATCTCATCTGTACAATATTGTGGTGGTGGTGTCATGGTTTGAGCCTATTTTGTTGCATTTGGGCTAGAAAAATCTCCTGTAAGGCACAGTCCCAATAGATGCTCTTGCTTACTCTGATATCAGAAACCCCTTGTCATAAGGCATAGTGCAAGATGCAAGAGTAAAAAATAAAATAAAATAATATCTGCCACTGTTGCTTCAGTTCCAGTGCTGAGCTCCCTTACCTTCTGCTTATGGTCCTAGACCAGAAGAAAGATGTGTCATCTATACACCACCACTGCCAGCCAATCAATGGCCTCATCTGAGATGTGTGCAGACATAGTGGGTCATTTATGAAAGCAGATATGTCAGTTTTGTGGCGTAAAAAAGTTACAAGTTATGGCAACTGCAAAATCCTCGCCACTTTCCACAGTGGTCTATGTTTAGGAACTAAAAGTTAGAGTACGGTTGGATTATGGCACATTTACTATGTGCAACTTTGCAAAAGTCGCAAAAAAGTTGCATCCCATGCCAAACAACCCCCTGGTCAACTTTTACACCTAAATGTTTAAACCACATTGCACTCACTCACATTAAGGTGTACTAGTTCATAAATTTAGTACAGGCACACAAAGCAAAGTCAGACTCAAAACTGACACAAAGAGAACCTTAAATGATAAATGACCCCCTAAGTATGTAAACGCTGGTACTACTGAGCCCACTGATTAGCTGGCAGGGGTGATGTGAGTGTAGACAGCACGTCACTTCTGTTCTAGCTGGACCCGAAGTGGAGGAGAAAGGAGATTGGTGATGAAACCTGAGCATCAGTGACAGTTGAATTTTTATTTAACCTCTACACCCTGGCTGGCCTTATGACAAGAGGTTCCTGGTCTTTGAGAACCTCTTTAAACAAAGTTTGGGCAGAAAGTAAGTTGTTTCAGTGTTCTTTTTTTCTGTCGGTGCATACGAATTTCAGCAATTTTTTTCTCCCATTAAATCATCAAAGCTTTTCATAATAGCTTTTCTATTTCCATGAACATCTGCAGGGGAAATTCACAGTCAGCATGACAATATCAGAACATTCTGCATATAGAAAAATATGTCTGTATGTATAATTCTACCGGCTATTACCATCAGCTTTTTATTCCACAGCGATTTTCAAATGTAGAACATGATAAAGGTTAATATGTATAAAGTCTTCCTATAACAGCTGTATGCAGTGACTAGAAAACCAGCCCATTCTATCTATATATAGCATCACAATGATGAGGAGAGTAGTGGTGTGTGTCATGTGACATGACAGGAAAGACTGAGGTGCGGTGTGTGGTAAATGTCACATCTCCTCAGACACCTGATGATACAAGGTGCAGGGCACACAGCACACCATGATGTGGACTACTAGCAGGACTATCCTTCCAGGACTCTTACTAGTCACCATTATTACAGGTGAGGGCAATTTTATTACTGTTTCTATTTCTTCTATCTTTATGTTGACATTTGACAAAAAATGTAATGTTTAATACAAAATGATAAACAGTATGTTATAAAAAACCGATGCAGAAGTAGATGATAATATAATAAAAAATACAAATATTGAATATTATTTTCTCTCCCAGATGTGCAGGCAGATTCTCAGGTGTCACAGGATCCAGAGCTTCACATTACAGAAGACCAAGATGTCTCCCTGAAATGTACTCACACAATAACAAATTATAATCTTCTGATCTGGTACAAGCAACTCCCTGGACTCGGACTGGACATCTGTAGTTATGGAGTGAGCTCACCTACTAACCTGCACTCCAGATACTCTATGACCATGGAGAGAAGCTCTCTAAGTACTCAGCTTCATATAAAGAATGTGAGGGGGGAGGACACAGCCGTGTATTACTGTGCAGTGAGAGACACAGTGACACCGACACACTGCAGCTCTGTACAAGAAGCAAGAAACCAACATCTAGCAAAAAAAATGTTCAGATTTGTAATATTTTTGCAAACCAAAACACTACATACAGTACTTATTGAGGTCTGTTATGACAAGGGAAAGTGAGACAATGATTTTGGAATTAATCTGAAGGAGAAATGGGGTAGAAATTTGAATACAATGTATTGCATTTCTGTGTGTGCTCCTCAGTACATTTCCCAGATGTTCCTTGTCTTTAGGGCTCACTTTTATCTCTCTAAAATGAAAACGCTGGGATTTATTAGTGGAGATAAATGTCAGGTGTAAAAATGATAAAGTTTATCTCATTCATGTGATATGGCCCAAGAGTAATACAGTTTTGGGGGTGTGGGAGGGGTGTTTTTCCATTAATAGATGAATCATATGGGGTGTAAACTGTGGGGGACCCTGTCATTTTTATTTTAGGATTAGAAGATTTTGGAAGAGTAGGTAAAGAAGAGGATATTGCTATTCTGCATGCCTTATATCTTGCCAGGATGTGGGGGTGTCCAGTTCTTTTATTTTAAAGCCTGTCCTCATAATAGGCGATCAATATTTGATCAGCGGGATCTGACACCATGTAGCCTAATTAGCTGTTCAGGATTAGCTCTGGTGCCAGAACTACAATTGGTGTCAAAACTACACAGGTCCGTCCATTGTGCAGTGGAAGCACGGGTGCACCTAGCCTTTCTGCTGCATGAGGCAAAAACTGAAACAGCACCCCAACCTCCCAATGCCAATTTCTTAACCTAACCCCTTCCCTCCAGTCCTACTGTTATAACCATACTTGGAAAACATTACATACAGAGCTACAAAACATACAGGGTAATAGAGCGCAACATACTGTGCCCACTGTGCTTCCCAATACTATACTGCAGAAGCACATAATTCCCCTTCTGCTGCCCCCTCTTGCCCCTACCTGGTGCCTCATTGGTGGTGCACCACTGAGTGGATGTAGGTAGTTACTGCAGCGCTGCTCCCATTAATTTTAATGGGAGCAATGCTGCAGTAACCAGCTTCATCCTATTTAATATACATGGACTTATGTTATTCTGACACCAGAACTACTTCCAAACAGCTGATCAGCAGGGGTGCAAAGTGTCAGATACTTCAATATAAAAGAAGTGGACAATCAGTTTAAGAATTGGTCTAAAGAAGTGTATCCTAGGATTGAGGGAATTTGTTTTTGTTATATATGAACACTTTTATTGGATTAGAATATTACAATACACTCCCTTGTAATCAAGCAAAGTGGCCATGAAGCACTGACAGTCACCAGTTTATACTGCCCTGTCTGGGGGAAGCATAATCTGATTGCAGAGACCCTTACTTAAAATGACCCAACCATTTTGCCAAAATCTGAATAGAGCAGCTTCAGCGGAAGAAAGGCATTAGAGTCTACTTAAAGGGGTTTTCCAGGATTACAGTTATCATGGAAACAGATGTGGATCAGCTGTGACACTGAACAGATTTGACCTGGGGCTACTCTTAAGGGTGTTATCTAAGTCCTTTAATCCTTATACAGGGATCTGGATTCCATTACATGGGAGCTACTAAGCTGCTACTTTTTGAACTATTCTCTGTTCAGTGGCTGGTGACCCATGGGGTGGAGACAGAGGTGTGGATCACTGAGGGATCAGGCAAGACTGTAGTCAGGAAACAAGTTGAGGTCAGGGCAGGCAGTGGTCGTGCAATCCAATAAGCAATCAAAACGTCAGGACAGGCAGGACAGAGTCAAAATGATGAACAGGCAGAGGACAGGTCAGGCAACAAGGGGTCAAATCTGGTTAACAGGCAGTGCAGCCACTATATAATGTGTTACTCTTATTAATATTGGTGTCTGGGAAATTCTCCCAATGTATACTTTCAGCATGCATTGCAAACGCAGGATAATGCACGCTTACAATTTTTTGTTAAAGCCTTATTTCTAACATCTGGGCAACCATCATTCATTTGGTCAATACCTTGAGTGCCTACACTGTCTTCTCATGTGCAGTGGTTGGGTTTGGGGTGGCCCCAATACTACACTGGGTTCCTCAGACACAGTTGAGGTGTCACCATGTGTCGCTATGTTCCAAAAAGGATGGTAAGGCGTGACGCATCCCAATGGGAAATAAATCCAGTATATATAAATGCTTCTTTACTGCAGGAACTCAAGTGCAAAACAATACAGGCCAAGCACTGTGCTGGCTTCTCCATTCTCCTCCTTAGCAGAAAAAAGTAATTTGCTGAAGAAAAGCCTGAACTAGCTGTTCATCTCTTTCTCAGAAGGCTGGGACCCTGCCAAAGGACTGGTGGTCCAGAGTCTGTGGCTCAGTCATCTGGCTGTCCCCTAGCCACAGGGCCTAGGGTCTTAATACCGGAAAAATATGTTTCAGTTTTGTCCTCATTCATTGTCAATGGGGACATAATGTAACTGAATAGAACGGAATGCACCAAAATGCATTCCGTTCTGTTCTCATACCGGAGAGCAAACTGCAGCATGCAGTTCTGAGATGCAGAGCAAGATGGATCAGTCATGACCCACAATGCAAGTAAACGGGGACGGATCCGTTTCACAATCTGACACAATAGAAAACGGATCCGTCCCCCATTGACTTTCAATGGAGTTCATGACGGATCCGTCTTGGGTATGTTAAAGAAAATACAACCGGATCCGTTCATAACGGATGCAGATGGTTGTATTATCAGTAACAGAAGCGTTTTTGCTGAACCCTGCCAGATCTAGCAAAAACGCTAGTGTGAAAGTAGCCTTAGCTGTTTTTTCCAGACATAAACAACTCTTAAGACATAAACTAGAAAGGTAGAAATTCCTAAACTCTCTTAGTATTAGCTGGCTGAGCATTATCCCTCTTCACAGCGCAGTGTAGTATATGGTAACACTGCAACAGTACAAATAGACAGGATATATTACAATAAACAAATAAAATGCAGTTCAACAATATGAAACAGTATAAGTGCACGCAACAGCATAAATCACAGTGCAAGTTAACAATTTAATGTGCATTAAAGTATGTAGATAATGGCAATAGGTGCAAATGTGCACAAACATCCAAAATATCCGTGTTCCAGGGCACTACATATACACTCTGAACTAGTGTTGAGTGCGAATATTCGAATAGCTAATTTTTTTTGCGAATATCCGCACTTTGCTAATTCGCGAATATTTCGAATATATAGCGCTATAAATTCGTTATTTTCGAATATTATTATTATTATTTTTTTTCTTTTTTTTTTTCTTTCTCACTTCCCAAAAGTCATTCTTACCTGTTCTGAGGATTCCTGGCTTCCTGGCTGCTCCAGTCAGTGCCCGTTGCTGCTTTTGCCGACTTCCGTGCTCATGGAGGCGTCCCCATCACCATGGGAACGCCTCCATACTAGAATGTACTGTCGAATGTGAGAATTAAGTTGAAATCGCAATGCGATTAATATAACTTGAAGTAATCGCATTGCGATTTCAACTTAGAGCTGGGATTCTAATGGTTCAGCTTGCTAGAATTAACTAAGTTAACGAATATGGAATATAGCAGTGCTAAGTTGAAATCGCAATGCGATTAATTCAAGTTATATTATTCGCATTGCGATTTCAACTTAGCACTGCTATATTCCATATTCGTTAACTTTGTTAATTCTAGCAAGCTGACCCATTAGAAACACAGCTCTAAGTTGAAATCGCAATGCGATTACTTCAAGTTATATTAATCGCATTGCAATTTCAACTTAGACCTGGTTTACTATGGTTGGCTTGGTAGAATTAGCAAAGATGAGGAATATGACGATTGTATTCGTCATATTCCTCAAAACGAAGATAACGAAATATTCTCCATCTTCGTTTTAGCTCCATATTCGTCAACTTCGCTAATTCTAGCAATCAAATAGGAAAGTTGACTATAGAGACAGCTGTGTTTAATTCGCTATGCGATTATACTACTTTGCTTTTTTTTAAAATAAATAGAATAATTATAATACTTGATAATTATTATAATTATTTCATTTTTTTAAAAAAAAGCTAAATAATATAATCGCATAGCGAATTAAACACAGCTGTCTCTATAGTCAACTTTCCTATTTGATTGCTAGAATTAGCGAAGTTGACGAATATGGAGCTAAAACGAAGATGGAGAATATTTTGTTATCTTCGTTTTGAGGAATATGACGAATACATTCGTCATATTCCTCATCTTTGCTAATTCGAGATATCAAACCAATAGGAAAGTTTCCTTAAGTTAAAATCGCAATATGCAATTATTTAAATCGCATATTAATCGCGATAACTAGAATAATGATGAATATTCGATTTTGACGAATATGAGACAAATATTCTAGCAAATATTTGTGAATTTTGTGGAAATCGAATATGGCACCTCCCAGTCATCACTACTCTGAACATGTGCCAGATGTCACTGCATAATAAATTCATTATCACTGCATCCACAGCAGTAGCTTCCAGGCCCCACAGTCATGACACCTAGCAGCCCCTACCTCTCCAGTAGTGCTGTAAACTTCGCATCCCAAGAAGTATGCACAATGTACAGCTTGTGTGACTCCAGTATAAGTGATAGTGTCACCTATCCCTACTCTCTTATGACCCGTGTGTGCTGTACAGCATTTTTATATGTGTCGTGTAATGACACACTACATTGAGGTTGTTACAGATTTGACTATCAGTTAACAAGGAATTCACTGCTAAACTGAATATAATGATATCTTTAGTGGGCCAAAGCCACTCTTGCTTCTCCTGCTTCCTCAGCCAGCCCTCATTTACCTTTTTTATTGACAGGGCCAGTGTAAGACACTCTCCTGTTCCGCGATCCACTGGGGCCCCCAGAGGTTCTCGTGGAAATCGGGCTGCGGAGGATCCTGTTGGAGTAGCGGGACAGGTCACGCATGCGCCTGGGGAATCTTTGGTTCCAACTCCTTTGCGGGCAGATGCAGTAGTGCGTCCGCATGGTCGCCGGAGGGGAAGACTGCCGGGGTCTCGGAGGCAGATTGACCGGACTGGTGGAGGCACGCAGCAGCCGGTCCTGTCTCCGGTATAACCTGCGTGTTCCTTTCCGGCGTCCGTGCCGACGCGATAGTGTATTCATGCGTGCACGCTCGAGAGGTGGTTTGCAAAGGATATGCCGGCCGCTGATGGGGAAAATACCTGTAGGCAAATTCTAGTACATTAGTGGGCAGGCATGGGTTAAGTGACTAGAACCAGCCTAGGCCGCACAAGTGTCAGGGATTAGGATCATTATATGACCTATGAGGAATAGACACATTGCACTTTGTGATTGGCTAGCAGGTACTTAAAAGGTGATCTCCCTGGCTGGTCAGCCCCCACTGTTGTTTTGACAACCCGGGTGTATGTTGCGGTTCATATTCTCCCAGACTTACCTGTGCATGACCTCTGCCTTCCTCGATTTATTTCTAGAGGCTGCCTCTGTATATCTCATCTTTCTGAACAGTTTGTCTCGTGTATGACCTTGGATCTGACCCTGGAAATCCTGACGTTTTATCCCTAGGTATCACATTACTTGGACTAATACTGCGCATATGAACTTTGGCTGTTCCCTTGGTGTTTCCCCGCACAGGTTATTATTCGGGTTGGTTACCTGTATATGCTTACTGGTTTTGACTGTACTGCCGTTTATTTAATTAATCCACTATTGTTTAACCTCTGTCTGGTTGCTTGGGGTTCTGCACCATTACAGAACAGTGGGCCCCAACCTCCAGTTACCATAGATCGTTTTCAGCAGCAACTAGTGGAATTGACCGGAGCAGCCAATCTCTTAGTCCAACAGAGGATGAACATCTCTGTATTGAATCTCAATAAGATCCATGCACAACTGGCAACAGTCAGGGATGAGCTTAAACTCCTCCTTCAGGGAGTGCAGGGGTTGCCCGACCCAACTCCAGCAGAATGCCCAGTGGAACCCAAGATACCTCTACCTGAGGTTTTTTCAAGAAATAGGCAGTTTCTCAACTTCCGTGATTCCTGCCGCTTATATTTTGAACTGTGCCCTACATCTTCGGGGAATACCAAGCATAAAATTGGCATATTTATGTCTCTTTTGAGGAAGGACCCGCAACGCTGTGCCTTTTACCTCCCGGCGGGAGATCCCGCATTTGGCTCAGTAGAGGCCCTTTTTCATGCCATGAGTGTATTGTATGATGACCCGGACCGCACTCGTAAGGGCTGTTTCACACGAGCGGATGCCTAATGCTGAAACTCAGCTAGAACAGCTCCAACAAGGACGACGCCCAGCGGAAGAATTTGCTGTAGAATTCTGTCGCTGGGCCACTTTTACCAACTGGGGGGATGCCGCTCTCTGGCACCGGTTCCGGTTGGGACTCTTTGACTCTGTCAGATGCTTGCTATTATGTCTACCATCCCCACCATCACTATTTGCGGCAATCCAGCAAGCAATCGACGCTGATCGTCAAATTCAGGAACGTCATCTGGAGCGGGCTTCTCGCCCTGTATCATCCAGCCCATCTCCAAGACCCAGTTAACCGGCTGAGGAACCCATGGAACTGGGGTCCTCTCTTCTTACACCTACTTGGAGGGCTCGTTGTCAGAACAAGGGTCTTTGTCTATATTGTGGAGGAGTTGGTCACCAGCTAAAGAAATGCCCATTACTCCTTTCGAGGAGAATCCACTAGGTACTCTGCTTCCTCCTTTTAAAAGAATTCGGCTTTTCATACTCATTTCTATTGAGTGGCAAGAGAGGGACCATCCTATTTCCACCCTACTTGACTCAAGAGCTGCCGGAAATTTTATCGACTCTTCCTTGGTTTGACAGCTACATATTCCAGTCTTCAAGCTGGAAGCAGCCATTTCCATCACCGCTGTTGACAGGTCTCCCCTTCAAGAAGGCCGTTTAAACCTTTTAACCCTGGATATGCCATCCACTACTGTGATTTTGGGTCTCCCCTGGCTGATACTGGGACCAGAACCAGTTGACACAACCACCAGAATCCTGGCTGAGTCTTATAGCCAGCAAAGGCCAAACCGTGCCAGTGCATGGTTACTGGGAGCCAACTCTCCTAGTGGGAGGAACTACACTACCCCAACAAGGTATCATTGTTGTGCACGTCAGGGAAGACAACAACCCTTCGGTAGTCCTAGGAATGAATGTCCTTAGGAACTGTTATACTGAAATGCTTGAGGCTTTGAACAAATCTATGCCTACCTCCTCACCTGCTTCCAAAAAGGTGATACAACAGACTATTTGTGTGTTAAGAGCACAACAAAAATTTGCCAATGAGAAAGGAGAGATTTGCTGTGCTGAATCTGAGGTAACCAACCGGTAATCCTTAAACCCAATACTGAAACACTCTTGTGGTGCCGAGCTGCTCTTGGGATCCAAGGTCAAGACTACCAGGCCCTAGTAGAACCCATCAGACTGGAAGACCACCCTTTAGTCCAAGCTGCAAGAAGCCTAGTGACTGTATCTTAAGGTAAAGTGTCTATTCATCTTCTGAATTTAAGTGATAACAGTATAACTTTGAACAAGCACAAGTCACTGTCCAAGATGTTATCAGTGTAACTACAGCTACCACTGAACAGTTTGCTCAGAAGCTAAATCCACAAAACCATACTTCAGATACATTATGGTGGAAAGACCTCAACGTGGGAGATACTCTTACACCTGTGGAACAAATTGAAGGAGTCTTAAAAGTTGTGAAAGAGCATCATCATGCCTTCAGTAAACATCCTACAGATTATGGTGAAGTCAGTGTAATCAAGCACACCATCTCTACCGGTTCACACCCTCCAATCAAGGAAAGGTACCAGCCTATACCACCAACAATGTACCAATCTGTGAAACAGATGATTCAAGCAATGAAAGATTCAAACATCATCAAAGACAGCTATAGTCCATGGGCTGCACCTCTAGTCCTTGTCCGAAAGAAATATAGTAACATTCGAGTTTGCGTGGTCTACAGGAAGATTAACCAAATCACCCACAAGGATGCCTATCCTTTACCAAAAATTGAGGAGTCCTTGACAGCATTAGGATCCTCAGCTTATTTTTTCTACCCTGGATTTAACCAGTGGGTATTGGCAGGTAGCTATGGCTCCTGAAGATCGTGAAAAAACAGCATTTACTACCCCTATGGGCCTAGTTGAATTTAACTACATGCCCTTTGGACTTTGCAATGCCCCTGGAACTTTCCAATGACTAATGGAATGATGTTTAGGCCACAAAAACTTTGAAACTGTCCTGCTATACCTGGATGATGCAATAATCTATTCAAAATCCTATGAAGACCACTTAAAATATCTTGCAGAAGTTTTCCAAGTCCTCATCAAGCATGGACTCAAAATCAAACCATCTAAGTGCTACCTACTAAAATCAGAAGTCAAGTACCTAGGACATGTCGGTTCTGAAGGTGTCAAGCCAGACCCAGAAAAGATAGCTGCAGTCCGGAATTGGCCTACTCCTACCACAGTAAAAGAGGTGAGAAGTTTTCTTAGTTTTGCAGGATACTACAGACGTTTCATCCCTCACTTTTCCCAGATTGCTGAACCGATGCAAGAACTCCTGAGAGGACATCCTAAGAAGTACCAGAAATCCCAGATACTGATTGAATGGAATGAAGAAATAGATATCGCTTTCCAAACTCCTGAAGAAGAAGTTGACAGAACCACCTATCTTAGGCTATCCAAATTATCAACAGCTATTCCATCTCTACACTGATGCCAGTAAGAAAGGCCTGGGAGCTACCTGCAAGAAGGTAAAGAGAGAGTAATTGCTCATGCTAACAGATCTCTTAGAGGTGCCGAGAGAAATTACCAGAACTACAGTTCCTTCAAGTTGGCATTACTAGCACTTTGTGTGGGCCGTCACTGAAACATTTGAAAACCACCTTGCAGTAACACCGTTTGTGGCCTATACGGATAACAACCTACTGGCGCATATCAACACAGCCAAGTAAGGCTACTTTCACACTAGCGTTCGATCGGATCCGTTCTGAACGGATCCGCTCATATTAATTTTTTTTTTTTTTTTTTTTGTTCATGATAGTGCAAACGGATCCGTTTTGAATTTACATTGAAAGTCAATGGGGGACGGATCCGTTTGAAAATTGAGCCATACTGTGTCATCTTCAAACGGATCCGTCCCTATTGACTTACATTGTAGGTCTGGACGGATCCGTTTGCCTCCGCACGGCCAGGCGGACACCCGAACGCTGCAAGCAGCGTTCAGGTGTCCGCCTGCTGAGCGGAGCGGAGGACAAACGGTGCCAGACTGATGCATTCTGAGCGGATCCGTATCCACTCAGAATGCATTAGGGCTGGACGGATCAGTTCGGGGCCGCTTGTGAGAGCCTTCAAACGGAACTCACAAGCGGAGCCCCGAACGCAAGTGTGAAAGTAGCCTAAGGAGCCTTAGAACAAAGATGGGCCTCACGTCTTGCCAACTACAATTTCACTGTGAAGTACAGGACAGGCAAGTCCAATGAAAATGCGGATGCTTTATCCCGCCTGCCTACCAGAGAAGATCCTACTGAACAGAGAGACGTATGGGAAGAAGTAGAGATGCCCGCCTTCTACCAACATTTTGCCCAACAAGATGTCATCACCATAAGGTAAAAAAGTCCTCCACTTCCAACAACAGACAGATCCAAAATCCCAAGTTAAGAAAGAAAGTTGGATTAAATTTCCAGCAGAGAGCAGAGTATTAGGTGAACTACAAGATTTATTCACTAGTGAAAGAACACCAGAAAGAATCCGCAGGAAGAATGTCAACTAAGAGTTACTCAAGCTATGGAGACACCAAAAGCAACTCTTCATGCAAAAAGGACTAATGCTAAGAAGAACCCTAGATTCAATCACCAATGATCAGATTCTAATACCATGCCGAGATGCCTGAATCATCCTTGAAATGTACCATGATAGATCAGGACACTTTGGTGTACAAAAAACTGAAGCTACTATCCGCAGAAGATTTTATTGGATTGGAAGGAGAGGAGATATTGAAAATTGGTGTCGAGAATGCTCTACTTGTGCCATGGAAGAACTGAAAGACATGAACAAAGAGCACAATTGCATCCCATTGTAAGAAAAACCCCTCTAGAAATAGTGACCATTGATCATGTCAAGCTAGAACCAAGTCGCTTAGGATATACTTATGCCATGACAATAATTGATCACTACACCAAACTTGTAGTAGCTGTACCTGTTAAAGACTTGACAGCCAAAACCACCGCAAATGTTTTCCGGAAGAATTTCCTGTTGCCATATGGATTCCCTGAAAAGATTCTTACAGATCAAGGATCTGCCTTTGAATCCCAACTATTCCATGAACTGTGCTCACTTCACAATTGTCAGAAGATCAGAACAACTGCTTACCATCCTTAAGGTAACAGACTTTGTGAAAAAATAAATCAAACCTTGATTGAAATGTTGAGAGCTGTACCACCTACTAAAAGAACCGAGTGGCCAACTCTACTACCTCAATTGATGTATACTTACAGCAATACCACCCACTGTTCTACTGGATATACCCCATATTACCTTATGTTTGGCCATCAAGGAAAGTTACCTGCAGATCACACCCTGGATGCGCACGTTCCAGATTCAATTAATCCTCTACCACAAACTGACTGGGTGAGTGAGCATCAAAAATGCCTAGCTGATGCCCATGAGATTGTCCACGTCCATATGGCAACTGCACGCCACTATCAACAGAGCGACTATAATCAGTCTGCTAAAGCAGAACCTTTAGAAATTGGTAACCTTGTGTGGCTGAAAAAACATCATCGCATTAGCAAGCTGGATAGTAAATGGGAAAGAGAACCCTACCTCATCACAGCTATCCCTAATTGTGAGACGGATGTCTATGAAATCACTAAAGAAAACAGAGCACCACAAATGCAACTGTGCATCGCAACCATCTTAAGTTGTGTTTAAAAAGAACTATTCAAGAAGAAATTCCATCCACAGCGCAAGTGGACTCATGCCCTGTGAGCCTCCTGTAGGAATTATTGTTTGATTTCAATTAGCACACTTTTTTTCCAGCTCACCTTGTGTCTGGCCTTTATACCCATATTCAGGAGCCTTTGGGTGAGTCCCCAGGTACGGTGGAAAATAGTAGAAAAATGGCTCCAGAAAGCAATTTTCGTCCTCTTAAAAACTTCTCCTTTTATTCATAATATACATGTTACGATTAAGGACGTATTGTCTGAAACGCGTAAATGAGCACTGCATATGAAGTGACTGTATCTGCTATTGACTATTATGAATAAAAGGAGAAGTTTTTGGACTGTTTATATCTGGATGTAAATTGCTGTCAAGACCCTACCTACAGTAAAGTTCTTAGTTGGATTCGAACCCTGTCTCATTCTTCCATCTCCATACTACAACTACTCTCAGCATTTTGCACCACCAAGGTGCTGGCGTCACGATTCTACCTAATTCAGGGGCCCAGCCGCAAAAGCACCCAGAAATCCAATCACCATCAAGGGCACCTCAGTCACCACCTTGCTGGTGTCCCCTGTAATAGAGTGTGCCCCGGAGAATCTAGTGCTGTTCTCTCCTTCACTGCAGCCTGGCCCAGGGAGCGTCAAAACTGTGAGTAAAGAACTAACTGTTATAATTCCTCGGTACACCGTCACCTCACAAGTTATCCCCCTGTGGCCGGTGCATTGCACAAGCAGTTTCGGTACCAGCCCTCGGACGGGAAAAGATCTACTGAAGGTTTGGCCGCACAAAGGGAAACGACTTTGCAAGGAAGGTAATTGCCGTCAATCTGGCTATAGCCTCCTCTGTATGTAGTGGGAACACTATAAGCAACAAGCTGCCAACCATAACCAAAGGACAGAAAGGCACCCCTGTTCAGAGACTGTATTTTCTTAACCATACTGTGGATATCATATACTTATATATCTGATGATAAAAAAAAAATTGCAACCCTGTAGTCCTGAGAAAAGGAGAGATTGACCAGTCTGACTGTAAAAGAGAGAAGCTAGCCTCCATATACATATCTGGACTGGTAATTGAGTTGACTGTAAAGAATTCAATTCATGTGAATACTGCTTGTGTGGATTACCTGTGGACTGGCTTCAGTAAAGTACTGTAGACCTGTTATACCAAAATTAGTCTTGTCATTAGTACCACACTACACTAAATTTGTACCTCAAGGTTTGGCGTCATGACCACAGAGACTCTGCCTTGCACTGAAAAGTTTCAACATCAAGGACACCTAACTGCCATCAAGCAGGGGAACTACAGTCGTGGCCAAAAGTTTTGAGAATTACATAAATATTGGAAATTGGAAAAGTTGCTGCTTAAGTTTTTATAATAGCAATTTGCATATACTCCAGAATGTTATGAAGAGTGATGAATTGCATAGTCCTTCTTTGCCATGAAAATTAACTTAATCCCCAAAAAAACTTTCCACTGCATTTCATTGCTGCTGAGATCATTTCAGTAATCGTCTTGTTAACTCAGGTGAGAATGTTGACGAGCACAAGGCTGGAGATCATTATGTCAGGCTGATTGGGTTAAAATGGCAGACTTCACCTGTTAAAAGGAGGGTGATGCTTGAAATCATTGTTCTTCCATTGTTAACCATGGTGAACTGCAAAGAAACGCGTGCAGCCATCATTGCGTTGCATAAAAATGGCTTCACAGGCAAGGATATTGTGGCTACTAAGATTGCACCTCAATCAACAATTTATAGGATCGTCAAGAACTTCAAGGAAAGAGGTTCAATTCTTGTTACGAAGGCTTCAGGGCGTCCAAGAAAGTCCAGCAAGCGCCAGGATCGTCTCCTAAAGAGGATTCAGCTGCGGGATCACAGTGCCACCAGTGCAGAGCTTGTTCAGGAATGGCAGCAGGCAGGTGTGAGCGCATCAGCACGCACAGTGAGGTGAAGACTTTTGGAAGATGGCCTGGTGTCAAGAAGGGCAGCAAAGAAGCCACTTCTCTCCAAAAAAAACATCAGGGACAGATTGATCTTCTGCAGAAAATATGGTGAATGGACTGCTGAGGACTGGGGCAAAGTCATATTCTTTGATGAAGCCTCTTTTCGATTGTTTGGGGCATCAGGAAAAAGACTTGTCCGGAGAAGAAAAGGTGAGCGCTACCATCAGTCCTGTGTCATGCCAACAGTAAAGCATCCTGAGACCATTCATGTGTGGGGTTGCTTCTCATCCAAGGGAGTGGGCTCACTCAAAATTTTGCCCCAAAACACAGCCATGAATAAAGAATAGTACCAAAACACCCTCCAACAGCAACTTCTTCCAACAATCCAACAACAGTTTGGTGAAGAACAATGCATTGATGGAGCACCGTGCCATAAGGCAAAAGTGATAACTAAGTGGCTCGGGGACCAAAACGTTGACATTTTGGGTCCATGGCCTGGAAACTCCCCAGATCTTAATCCCATTGAGAACTTGTGGTCAATCCTCAAGAGGCGGGTGGACAAACAAAAACCCACAAATTCTGACAAACTCCAAGAAGTGATTATGAAAGAATGGGTTGCTATCAGTCAGGAATTGGCCCAGAAGTTGATTGAGAGCATGCCCAGTCGAATTGCAGAGGTCCTAAAAAAGAAGGGCCAACACTGCAAATACTGACTTTTTGCATAAATGTCATGTAATTGTCGATAAAAGCCTTTGAAACGTATGAAGTGCGTGTAATTATATTTCACTACATCACAGAAACAACTGAAACAAAGATCTAAAAGCAGTTTAGCAGCAAACTTTGTGAAAACTAATATTTGTGACATTCTAAAAACTTTTGGCCACAACTGTAGAGTGTGCCCCGAATGGAAGAACCAGCGCACCCTTCCCGTCACTGCATGCTATCCCAGAGAGATTCAGAAAACCGTGAATACAACTACTACACCCATCTGGCCACACACACTCACGCGCACCCTTGCCGCTTGGTTGCTGCACTCCTCTCTATTAATTCCCTAACACCACCATTAACGCAAAGCAACTGCCACCACTACCACTACTACTATTATCACTACTACTACTATTACTACTACTACCCATAGACACACTTCTACAGTATGTTGTATGTTGCTATGCTGCTTTTGCTACTATTGCGGACACATGCCATTATATCTTTACCCTTTTCACATCCACACTGCACTGCTGTTGCTCCCAGTGAAAAGGGAAAAAAAAATTTAGGCTTGTTCACAATGAGACACTTTTTCATCTGATAATCATACACTTGCGCATGTATGGGCAGTCATTCTGACCCTGTGAAGCCATAATTTTTTAAATAGAGAGAGAAGAATCCCACAGTGCAAAGAACCAATCTTTGGTGACGACACAAACTTGATTTAATGGTTTAGCACATGGTACAACGCGTTTCGGGGCAGAAAACACCCATTCATCAAGTACAGACTGCTCATACAAAACAAACATCTTCTAGACACACTTAAATACATAAAAAAAACACCAAAAAGGCACAAATGTGGGAGTGGAAGGGGAGGTCCTGACCCCTCCACATGTTCCAGTGCTGTGAGTGTGAGGTGGCATACAAATTATAATTATATTTATGTAAGGGTCCCTAATAGGTAAAACATTGGTGGTCCAAGTGGTTTGTGCAAAGAAAACCAAAAGTAACCTTACTTGAATCGGTGGAGCAGTGTCCGTCTGAGAATTACAGCCGGAACACATGGGTGCGGTCACATGACTACAGCGGCGGTCACGTGACCGCTTAGTCACCCAGCAACCAGACACTACTCCTCCTGCCCAGTTAGAATGTATGGGCGGATGGGAGGAGGATCGCGTCTGTGTGTGTTGCTGGGGACGAGCAGTTTTCAGAACTCTGAGCCCGCTCGTGGGAGGAGGGGGAGTATGAGAGGAGAAAATCTAATTGTCATGAGTGGAGGGGGGAGGGGATAAAACACCCTGGGCAATTTTAAAACTACAAAAGGGGAGTCTGACTGAGAAGGGGGGTGCGTTTGGGGATAAAAACGCCACCCATTGTATGACATCACATAAACAGAAAGAGGTGTGACCAAAAAGATAACAATAAATAAGTATGGGATGAGTAAAAAAGTTGATAAAAAATAGTGAAAAAAGGAACAATTAAAAACGGGATAAAACCATGGTCCATATGATGTTTCAGATGAACTATATGTTCCTGATCACAGTTACGGGATGAGGCGATCTGTAGGAAAAAATGTTGTATAGGATGTGTAGAGGGCTCTAATGTCAGAAAGCATTTGAGAAAAATCGAGGGTCGTGTCTGAGGGCAGGGGGAAAAAAACTGGGGGTTGACCATCTTGAGTCAAAAACGGTACCGCGAAGGTTCTTACGGTTCAAGGTCCCTTTTATAAGTTGATCTCAAATGCTTCATTCAGGCGGCATGGATTCAGATAGTTGAGCTTATAGATGCAGAACATTTCTCGCCTCCGCAAGGTTTGGATGATGTTGTAACCATTAGATTTAATCTGTTCTATTGGGGTAATGGTAAATCCGGAGAACGAGCCTTGATGATGTTCAGTAGCATTCCTGGAGATACTGTGCTATAAAAATAATTTTTTAACATTGGATATGTGCTTATTCAATCTGCTGCGGAGGGTCTGGTCCGCCCAACATACTGGAGGCCACATGGGCACTCGAGTACATAAATTATGTTTGAAGAGCCACAATCCAGATGTCCTTTGATAGAGAAGGTATCGCCGCTGGAGTTGTGGACAGTGGTGGTAGCGCGTATGCATTTGCAGCATAAGCACTTAGGCTGCTTACACTAGAAGCTTTCCATTGGACCGGTACTGCCCAAATGCAAATCAAGACCCGGTTTCTGCTTAAGTTGGCTGGGTGCCAACTTAAGTAGGTTCTTCAGGGACTTGGCCCTCCTGAATGTTGTTCAGAATCTTGTTAAGGATGGGGTCTCGTTTGAGAAGGTGGCAGTGTTTGGAGAGGATCTTTTTAATCACGGTATGGTTGCTGTTGAAAGTAGTTAAGAAGTTGGTACTATAACTTCCCACAGGAGGGTCCTTCTTGATGGTAATGCTTTCTTTACCCAGTAGGCAATCTTTCTGTGTGAGCGCAAGGGCTCTATTGAAGGCCGCTTCTAACATCCCAGGGGGGAAGACTTTCTGTGTGAATCTGGTTCGGATAATCTCACTCTGGGCAATGAAGTCACTGTCTTCTGTACAGTTCCGTCTGACACGTTTGAACTGACTGAATGGGATATTAATCTTCCACTTCTTGTAGTGGTTACTAGAAAAATCTAGGTAGCTGTTACAGTCGACTTTCTTGAAGTATGTACAGGTGATTATTCTTCCACTGCTACAGCTGAGCTCTAGATCCAGATATTCGTCAGTTGAGTTGCTGTGGGTCCCTGAGAGTGTAATGCCCCAGCTGTTGTTATTAATATATTTGATAAACCCCTCTACCGATGCACTGTCGCCTTCCCATACAAAAATCAGGTCATCAATGTAGCGACAATAAAAGATGATGTTGTTGGTCCAGTATCCTGAATTATAGATATAGGTCTCTTCAATCACCCCCACAAAGAGATTTGCGAAACTGGGTGCAAAGCGCGTGCCCATCGCGGTCCCTTTAGTCCGAATGTATAGGGTGTCTTCAAATCTGAAAACGTTGTGGGTGTGGATAAAACGGATGCATCTCAAGAGGAAGGATTTTTGTTCTTCAGGCATGGAGTCATCATTATCCAGAAAGCGTTTGGTACAACTTATACCCAACCCATGTTCAATGTTTGAGTAGAGGGCTGTTACATCCAAAATAAGCCAATGCTATGTGTCCTTCCAGGTGATTCCTTTTAATGCCTGTATCAAAGATGTTGTGTCCTTCAGATAGGAGGTCAACTGATATACATGTTTTTGCAGGAAAATATCCACATAATGTAACAAATTGCACGTAAGGGATGATATTCCTGAGATGATAGGTCAACCCGGTGGTTTGGAAATGTCTTTATGAATCTTAGGTAAATTGTAATAAAGAGCAATAACCGGATCTGTGATTAGGATGTATTATTGTTCCTTCTTATTCAAAATATGGGATGCTGAGTCTAACAGTTCCTTGAGAGATTTCCTATGCTCCGCCAGGGGATTTTTCTCTAATCGCCTTAGTACTCTGTGTCTGATAAAATGCGGTGCGCTTCCTGAATATAATCAAGCCTATTTTGCAGCACAATTCCTCCGCCCTTGTCTGCGTTCCGGATGATTACTTACGTGTTACCCTGTAGCTGTTTGATGGCTAGTCTCTCCTTGGCACTGAGGTTATGTTTAGGTATGGGTGTCTGGTCGATGGTCCAGAAATCTTCCATGACAAGGTAATAGACTGTCTCTATGAAGTGCCCCCTATGATGTAGGGGATAGAAATGAGAGCGCGGTTTCAGGTCCGTTGAAAGGTAATGTATACCGGAAACTGGAGTAGCCCCACTGGTCCCCACTCTGCTTCCCTCCCTGGTATTGCCTGATAAGTTGAAATGCCTTCTTAGAATCAACTTCCTAACGAAGTCATGCAGATCAACGAATATATCAAATCCCTTTACTTTGGACGACGGGCAGAACGAGAGGCCTCTGGATAGTACTGTAATCTCAGCGGGGTTTAGACAATAACTGCACAGGTTGAAGATTTTTACTTCTTTTACTAGTGTCTTGGGAGGTTTCACATTTTTCTTTTTGCCCCTGCCTCCTCTGTAACCTCTTCTAAGTTTTTTATTTTTGCATAAGCCATAATTTTTGGACGCTTGTTCCCCCAAGCCACTTTTTTTTTTTTTTTTCTTTTTTTTTTATCCCATAACACTGTGTTTAGACATCATCTGCCCCTGATAAGGGATAATTTTTGGAAGCTTTGGAATATGAAAAAGCATAACACGTGCCGGTGAGATGTGATATTAAACACACGGTATGTTAACACCATTAAATATGCATTTACCAACAGCTGCTGTATTTATGTCAAGTTCACGCAGACATCATTTACACTACTGTCATTGCATTCCAGAGTTTGGAGAGGCGGGGGGTTAAAAAATTAATAAAAAAAAATGAAAAGAGACGGATGCCAACAAGCCACTCAACCTTGGAAAGTATATTAGATACAGGGTTAGGGTAGGAAAGTCAATCTTTTTCTTAGGTGAAGGAAGACAAAGTGCAAGGTAATGTGAGGATTGAGCAGAATGATAGTCTAAGGCCTCATGCACATGGGAGTCTGTATGGCAGAACACATACAGTAGTCTGTGTCTTCTTATGTTATGGAGTACAGATGAGCAAAGAAGACACAGACTACTGTATGTGTTCTGCCATACAGACTCCCATGTGCATGAGGCCTTAGACTATCATTCTGCTCAATCCTCACATTACCTTGCACTTTGTCTTCCTTCACCTAAGAAAAAGATTTACTTTCCTACCCTAACCCTGTATCTAATATACTTTCCAAGGTTGAGTGGCTTGTTGGCATCCATCCACCTAACACCCAGGGCATATTCCCTGTCAGCCCCTTTCTAGTTAGGCCCCTTTCTCCCTAATTTATTTCTATATCTGAACTTGCATTATTATCTGTATACAAATTAAAGTTTTGCAGGCTAGAGGAGTTATTTATTCCATGTGGGTATTTTCTTCTGCACAGACATACTCTCTAAAGTTCACTAGGTGGCACTGTAATGCTGAGTGTATGTGAGTGGGATATAAGTCATACTGTATATGACTAGTGGGTGGGATCATACATATCATAACTGAAGGAAAGGCAAGAAACACTTCACACATGCATTACTTACATTTGTCATTTACAGCAAGTACATTTTCTTTCTGAAAATGTCTACATGGAATATCATCAAAGCCATAATAATATTCTCTTTATGTAAGTATGTGTCTGGTGTAGGATTTATGCTGTGTGCACTGTATACCAATGAACTGTCGTTTGGATTGTTATTATGCGTAGATATCTTCTATGCCAGTGGTTTCTAACCGGTAGCTCTCCAGCTCTTCTGGAACTATAACTCCCAGTATACCCTTACAGCCACAGAGGAGACTTGTAGCTCCACAACAGCTGAACACAGGTTGAAGACCACTGCTCTAGCTTATTACATTGGTTAAGAGTTTTTTTATTTATCTCATGTATGTTTTTTAGGCTCTTCATGCACCTGTAATATTGTACAGATTGCCAGACAAGACGGCGTGTCAGGAGAAGATGTCAATCTCAGTTGTGACCATGTGGCTATAACAAGTAGTGATTACATCCACTGGTACAGGGTGTTTCCAGGGCAAGGACCAGTATTTCTAATCAGTGGCTACCGGGACAATGAACTTGAAGATTATAAAATAACCTTTGGAATAGACAGAAAGTCCAGCGTCCTCAGTATAAGGGATGTGAAGCCTGAAGACAGTGCCGTCTATCTGTGTGCTCAGAGTGACACAGAGTTACACACACATTTCCTGCCTGTACAATATAACCCTATATATGAGTCCTATGAACATGAAGTACAGAGTGATGCCAGGGTTTACTTTAGACCCCCTTATGAGTCTCTAATTATGTTTGATGTACTCGAACCATACCAACACGTGACTGATGCTTTGATGATGTCAATATGTTTGGCACAAAACTGCTGTGGCCAGTGACTGAGCAGCACGCCCGGCCACAGGAGAAGAGCTGGAGAAGATAGAAGTAGTGGTTACGGCAACAGGGTGGAAATAGGGGTATCATTAGTCGTGTAGATCTGGGGCCAGGCCAGTTTGGTGCTGCTGGGTATCTAGGGCACATTAAATCTATAGTTAATGGGAACCTGTCACCGGGATTTTGGGTATAGAGCTGAGGACATGGGTTGCTAGATGGCCGCTAGCACATGCGCAATACCCAGTCCCCATAGCTCTGTGTGCTTTTATTGTGTAAATAAAACGATTTTATATTTATGCCAATTACCCTGAGATGAGTCCTGTCCTTGACTCATCTCACATACAGGACTCATCTCAGGTTAATTTGCATATGTATCAATTCGTTTTTTTTTACACAATTACAGCACACAGATCTATGGGGACTGGGTATTGGGGATGTGCTAGCGGCCATCTAGCAACACATGTCCTCAGCTCTATATACAAAATCCTGGTGACAGGTTCCCTTTAACGGTTCCATTGCATGCCAGTTTAAAGTGTAGTAAAACCAGTCAGCAGCCTCGCTCTGGTAGCGCAGCCTATGAGCCTATGAAGCAGGCCTAGTTAGCTCTGTCCCTTAAGCAGGCCTAGCAGTGGATGACCACATTAGAGACAGGATAAGAAGATTACTGAGCTGCTGCTTCTTATCCACCATTGCCAGTACCAGAGTGTAAAAGGGCTTGTGTAAATGGCCTCTGCCAGCCCAGCAGCCACCCGTGCCAGTGTTATTACTCAGAGCACAGAGAAGTTCTAGCAAAGCAAGGAAGCTACATGTGATTCCACCTTCATCCATGTATGTTTTATGGGACCCAGGGGCGTAGCTATAGGGGGTGCAGAGGAAGCAGTTGCTACCGGGCCCAGGAGCCTGAGGGGGTCCAAAGACCCTCGTGCCACATAAGAAGACACTGGTATTATAGAAAGTGCATGCTGGTCAAGTCATACCTCTGGCTGGAGGGTCAAGAAATTGTAGAGATATAGGCGGTGTAGAGAGGACAAAGAAAGAGAAACCCTTTACACCCGTGGAGAAAAGGTTTGAAACACGTACCAGGCGCCAGATCACTTAGTCATTAGTCGTGATGAGGATACAGATTAGTTCTTATTTGTGTATAAGATATAGAAAAGACCTTCACCTAGGTCTGTTAAGAGAGCTCGGAGTTTAGAAAAAACACCTCAGCTCTATAGCGGTGATGTTGGAGATCATAAAATAATATTAAAATCAAATTCACTCACTTCACAGGGGGGGCAGTCACCAGGATAAACTCAAGACACCTGGGACTATTTCCCCCCCTGGCCAGGATCGCATGTAGAGATGTAAATAATTGAACGCCGCCTACAAACGTGGCTTCTGGTCAATCATTTTATTAATATAAGACTCAACGCGTTTCGAGGGTCTGAAGCCCCCTTCTTCAGGAGAAATAAATAAATAAATAAATTTGGTTACAACAGAAAAAGGAAAAATATATATATATATATATATATATATATATATATATAAACTAAAATAGAATAAAATATAAAATGACAAATTACATAAAACTTTTTTTTAGAGTTGTTGTATAAGTACATATATATGTAAAAATGTGTATAAGTATGCGTAACTGTATATACACACAGCTACACAACCCTTTTATATAAGGAGTACTTTTCCTGAAAGGAGAAGGGAGGGGGACGGGGGACGGGCCAACTCCAGTCAAATTCGGTGGCTCAAAAGTATTCTCACGGAGTGGTGTGTCGGCACCATCTCCAGTTGCGATACGTTCCACTGTGGAACGCACCGCCATCTTCTTCCGGTTACAGGACGACGTGAGAGGAAGAGAGGCCGGCGGCTGTATGGTGGGTGGATCCATATACAATGCGTTTCACCCTGGAACGCAACACCTAGATAACTGTGTAATGTGAAATCTACTTTTTAGGGGGATATAGCTTAATTGGATGATTAATAGAATAATTGGGTGAAAAAGATACTCATAAATGAACATTGGATGTATAAGTTAAGGGGTCCTACTGTAGGAGAATACTATAAATAGGGGCTGAAATTTAAATGGAGGTGTGATTAATATGGGAAGAAAGGAGAGGGGTTAGACGGCAATGGTGCTAATACTCATCACGTGTGTGGACACTTGGATATATATCTATATATGTAGTATATCTATACGTATAACGCAGATGTATGAACTATATATACCATGGGTGGTTGATATTTATTATATTTCCGATGTTATTTTCAATAGTTCACATATTCAAGGGATTCATTTAAACCAAATGGTGTTAGAGTGTTGAGACAAAAAATCCAGTAAATCTCCCTGCGACATAGAGACTGGTAGGATTTCATGTCCTTTTCTAATAGTGTGACTGTTAGGCCTGATGGATCTCCCCCATGGAACAACGCAAAATGTCTGGATACACTGTGGGTTGTGACCTTCCTTGTAATGTTGGACCGGTGTTCATTCATCCTTTCACGTGCTGATTGAATAGTGCGTCCTACATAGAAAAGATTGCAGGGGCAGCCTAGGAGATAGATGACATTAGTTGATCCACAATCTAACCTGTGTTTGATGTTAAAAACTTCATTGTTGGAAGGAATAGTTATTTCTTTTTTACCGTCTGTTAACATATTGCAGCATTTGCATCTTGTATTGTTGCATTTGAAATTTCACACTATTAGAAAAGGACATGAAATCCTACCAGTCTCTATGTCGCAGGGAGATTTACTGGATTTTTTGTCTCAACACTAACACCATTTGGTTTAAATGAATCCCTTGAATATGTGAACTATTGAAAATAACATCGGAAATATAATAAATATCTGGTCTCATGGATTCTACATGTAGTACAACCACCCATGGTATATATAGTTCATACATCTGCGTTATACGTATAGATATACTGCATATATAGATATATATCCATTAAAGTGTCCACACACGTGATGAGTATTAGCACCATTGCCGTCTAACCCCTTTCCTTTCTTCCCATATTAATCACACCTCCATTTAAATTTCAGCCCCTATTTATAGTATTCTCCTACAGTAGGACCCCTTAATTTATACATCCAATGTTCATTTATGAGTATCTTTTTCACCCAATTATTCTATTAATCATCCAATTAAGATATATCCCCCTAAAAAGTAGATTTCACATTACACAGTTATCTAGGTGTTGCGTTCCAGGGTGAAACGCATTGTATATGGATCCACCCACCATACAGCCGCCGGCCTCTCTTCCTCTCACGTCGTCCTGTAACCGGAAGAAGATGGCTGTGCGTTCCACAGTGGAACGCATCGCAACTGGAGATGGTGCCGACACACCACTCCGTGAGAATACTTTTGAGCCACCGAATTTGACTGGAGTTGGCCCGTCCCCCTCCCTTCTCCTTTCCCCATAAGAAAGACCTTTATCTATACATAAACCTCCCAATTTCAGCCCCCATATGAACAAACCGGAAGAAAATGGCGGTGCGTTCCACAGTGGAACGCATCACGAATAGAAACATTTAATTTGTTTTTTAAAATAATGATTTTAGACTTAAAACAAGGGAACTAGGGACTACTATGGTTTTGTGTTAAAAGAAAACAGAGGATTACAGACTAGATATCTATTAGATGACTCCAGAGGAAGATTTGATTCGATCCATACAAACAGGAAGTGGGAGGTTCCAGAGACCACAAACGAAACACACGTGCAAACCATAAATACTTCACTGGAATAATCCATCCCATTGACTCCTGACTGGTCTCAGAACCTGTTAAAACACTCCTGAAGGTATGGAACAACCTAATCTTCTTTGGACTTATTATTATAGAAGTATACATAATTTTATTTTAGGCCTTTTCCATGTAGATTCTATGTATATGCATTTTTTATCTATACCCGTGTTTTGGTTGGACAGCATATATGTGTTCATCATTATACATATGAATATTTATATATCACCATCTATTATTTATTATGTTTTATTTTCTGCAAAGGTCCCATTGGGTTTTTCTTTATTTATTTTTTTGGGGGTATGTGTTCATATACTTTGAATAGACTTGATGTATATTATATATCACACATATACATATTTTCATGATTCATTCTATGTACTTAATGAAGAATTTCAGGAAAAGTACTCCTTATATAAAAGGGTTGTGTAGCTGTGTGTATATACAGTTACGCATACTTATACACATTTTTACATATATATGTACTTATACAACAACTCTAAAAAAAAAATTATGTCATTTGTCATTTTATATTTTATTCTATTTTAGTTTATATATATATATTTTTTCCTTTTTCTGTTGTAACCAAATTTATTTATTTATTTCTCCTGAAGAAGGGGGCTTCAGACCCTCGAAACGTGTTGAGTCTTATATTAATAAAATGATTGACCAGAAGCCACGTTTGTAGGCGGCGTTGAATTATTTACATCTCTACATGCGATCCTGGCCGGGGGGGAAAATAGTCCCAGGTGTCTTGAGTTTATCCTGGCGACTGCCCCCCCTGTGAAGTGAGTGAATTAGATTTTAATATTATTTTATGATCTCCAACATCACCGCTATAGAGCTGAGGTGTTTTTTCTAAACTCCGAGCTCTCTTAACAGACCTAGGTGAAGGTCTTTTCTATATCTTATACACAAATAAGAACTAATCTGTATCCTCATCACGACTAATGACTAAGTGATCTGGCGCCTGGTACGTGTTTCAAACCTTTTCTCCACGGGTGTAAAGGGTTTCTCTTTCTTTGTCCTCTCTACACCGCCTATATCTCTTCAAACGTGGGCAAGGGTAATCCTTGACCCTCTGAAACTCTGAAACACTTGAGCTGCCTATCTTGTTCCATAATTGCAGACGAGCATAACTCCTATATATATATATATATTGTTCTCTATAGAACTCACCTCCGCCCCCTGGCGCCTCTGATAACCTCTACTCTAGGTACTCACTTTGTGACTCCTGGTCCGTTTTTAAGACCAGGGAGTTCAAATTGTACCGTAATCCTCTTTTTGTATCTCTACATTTTGGGTCAAGAAATTGGCATGGGGTGGGGGGATTGCCATTTCAATTTTTGCCTCAGGCAGCCCGAAGGCTATGTGCTTCCCTGCCCCTGGCCACAAAGCACTGAGGGAAGGGGGGCCCAAGCTGAACTCTTGCACCAGGGCCCATGAGCCTTTAGCTACGCCCCTGGTGTAACCTGTCAGTATGTTACACTATATAATGCTTCTAGGAGCTGTACATACTGTGTGAAGGAGCTAAGCATATGTACTGTGAGTGGAGGAGCTGTACATATATACTGTGTGTGTGGGAGCTGTGCATATTTACTGTGTGTGTGGGAGCTATGCATATATACTGTGAGTGGAGGAGCTGTATATGCGACGCACGGCAACAGCCATGTGTCCCTTAAAGAAAATGTTTTTTGTGACGCCAGTTGCAGCAAAGCAACAAGGGCGCAGGGCCCCTTTTAGTGATGTAGTAGATGGTACCCAGGTGTAGGAATGCCATTTAGGGTGGCCTAAATGTCCCTTAATGTTGGTGCACGTGTCACGGTGCTCCTACATGGATACGCTGGAACACAGGCGTTGTCGTCCGAAGCAGAGCAAATAGGGGGAATAATCGAGGGATTTGAAGAAATAAATTGAGTCCAGACCTTGTGATGAAGTTCAATAACAGCTTTACTTGAATAAACGTTTCTCCAACAGTTTCAGGTTTTGTCTTGGTTCCCGGCAAGCGTTAGTATTAACTCTGGCAGGCAAACAAACTCAACTCTGCTACATCTGTTGCTCTCTACATGCTACATCAGTTACTGTATAACTTTGCTTCTTTCTTTATGCTGCAACATCTCTCTGTAGTCTGACTTTAGATCAGTACCAGGGATCCAGTAGAGCTGAAGGTGCTCTATCTGGCTAAGGCAGGACACGTCCAGCAGGGACGTGAACCTGTTTCCTTCACTTAGTAGGTGGTATTCTCCACTGAACTCTAACTAAAACCCTCCCCTCCTTAGAGGGAGAATTAGAATGGAAAGAAGGTTCCATTCTCTGCAAATGTAGCTCTGCCATGCTTGCTGCCACCTTCTGGTGAACCAGGTACATTACATGAACATTAACAGTTACATAGGAATAGCAATGCACATTGTATAGAACCTGCAATAAATACATAAGATAACATTGTGTTAGCCCATAGGAGACAGTAGCGGGGTGCGGAATGGTAATGCCACTGGCATTACATATATATACAGTGAGTGGAGGAGCTGGCTGTGCATATATACTGTGAGTGTAGGAACTGTGCATATATACTGTGTGTGTATGAACTGTGCATATATACTGTGTGTGTGGGAGCTGTGCATATATACTGTGAGTAAAGGAGCTGTGCATATATACTGTGAGTAAAGGAGCTGTGCATATATACTGTGAGTGAAGGATCTAGGCATATACACTGTGAGTTGAGGAGCTGTGCATATATACTGTGAGTGTAGGAGCTGTGTACATATACTGTGAGTGGAGGATCTGTGCATATATACTGTGTGTGTGGGAGCTGTGCATATATACTGTGTGTGTGGGAGCTGTGCATATATACTGTGAGTGTAGAGCTGTGCATATATACTGTGAGTGTAGGAGCTGTGCATATATACTGTGAGTGTAGGAGCTGTGCATATATACTGTGAGTGGAGGAGCTATGCATATATACTGTGAGTGTAGAGCTATGCATATATACTGTGAGTGTAGGAGCTGTGCATATATACTGTGAGTGTAGGAGCTGTGCATATATACTGTGAGTGTAGGAGCTGTGCATATATACTGTGAGTGTGGGAGCTGTGCATATATACTATTAGTGAAGGAGCTGTGCATATATACTGTTAGTGTAGGAACTGTGCATATATACTGTGAGTGTAGGAGCTGTGCATATATACTGTGAGTGTAGGAGCTGTGCATATATACTGTGAGTGTGGGAGCTGTGCATATATACTATTAGTGAAGGAGCTGTGCATATATACTGTGAGTGTAGGAACTGTGCATATATACTGTGAGTGTGGGAGCTGTGCATATATACTATTAGTGAAGGAGCTGTGCATATATACTGTGAGTGGAGGAGCTGTGCATATATACTGTGAGTGGAGGAGCTGTGCATATATACTGTGAGTGGAGGAGCTGTGCATATATACTGTGAGTGGAGGAGCTATGCATATATACTGTGAGTGTAGGAGCTGTGCATATATACTGTGAGTGTAGGAGCTGTGCATATATACTGTGAGTGTAGGAGCTGTGCATATATACTGTGAGTGTAGGAGCTGTGCATATATACTGTGAGTGTAGGAGCTGTGCATATGTACTGTGAGTGGAGGAGCTGTGCATATATACTGTGAGTGGAGGATCTGTGTATATATACTGTGAGTGTAGGAGCTGTGCATATATACTGTGAGTGTAGGAGCTGTGCATATATACTGTAAGTGGAGGAGCTGTGCATATATACTGTGAGTGTAGGAGCTGTGCATATATACTGTGAGTGGAGGAGTTATGCATATATACTGTGAGTGTAGGAGCTGTGCATATATACTGTGAGTGAAGTAGCTGTGCATATATACTGTGAGTGGAGGAGCTGTGCATATATACTGTGAGTGGAGGAGCTGTGCATATATACTGTGAGTGGAGGAGCTGTGCATATATACTGTGAGTGGAGGAGCTGTGCATATATACTGTGAGTGTAGGAGCTGTGCATATATACTGTGAGTGTAGGAGCTGTGCATATATACTGTGAGTGGAGGAGCTATGCATATATACTGTGAGTGTAGGAGCTGTGCATATATACTGTGAGTGGAGGAGCTGTGCATATATACTGTGAGTGTAGAGCTATGCATATATACTGTGAGTGTAGGAGCTGTGCATATATACTGTGAGTGGAGGAGCTGTGCATATATACTGTGAGTGTAGGAGCTGTGCATATATACTGTGAGTGGAGGAGCTGTGCATATATACTGTGAGTGGAGGAGCTGTGCATATATACTGTGAGTGGAGGAGCTGTGCATATATACTGTGAGTGGAGGAGCTGTGCATATATACTGTGAGTGGAGGAGCTGTGCATATATACTGTGAGTGTAGGAACTGTGCATATATACTGTGAGTGTAGGAGCTGTGCATATATGCGTTAATTTCTTAACGATAATTTGTTTTCCCTTAGTCCTAACAGCAGCACATGTGGGGTTTATCCGCCCCAGTGAAACTGGTAGGACAGACGGAATATTTAATGAAGTAAAGTAATCAAATAAATCCACGCCCCCATTACCTCACTATAAGAGGCCAAACCCCCCATACATCAGTGTGTCATAACAAGAAACTCTCAAAAAACAAAGGGAGGGATATTTGTGTGCTGCTGTTAGGACTAAGGGAAAACAAATTATCGTTAAGAAATTAACGCTTCCCTTACGTCCTAACCAGCAGCACATGTGGGGACTTAGCAAGAAGTTAGCCTAAAGGGTAGGGACTTCAATGCTGAATGGAATTCAAAACAGACCGCCCAAAGGCAGTGTCTTCTGATCCCCTGAGGTTGAGTCTATAATGGCTCACAAAGGTAGAATGTGAGCTCCAGGAGGCCGCGGAACAGATCTGTTCCAGAGGAATAAGAGACCTTTCGGCCCAACTAGTAGAGACTGCTCGGGTGGAGTGAGCAGTGACAAAGGCAGGAGGAGGTCTATTCTGGGAAGCGAAAGATTCTCTGATGGCCTCTCTGATCCATCTACTTAGAGTAGGCTTAGAGGCCTTCTTCCCTTTATTCCTGCCAAAGAACAGGATAAGAAGATTTTCTGACCTTCTGAACTCCCGGGATCTCTCAATGTAGATTCTCAAACATCTGGCCACATCCAGAGTATGGAGGGAAGTTTCTTCTGCAGAGGAAGAAGAGGAACATAACACAGGCAAAGACACAACTTGATTAATGTTGTGCACAGAGGGCACCTTAGGCAAAAAGGTGGGTAAAAAACGTAAAAGGACTCTGTCCGGTAAAAATAAAGTGTATGGCTCATACGCCGAAAAAGCCTGAAGCTCTGAAATGCGTTTGGCCGAAGTTACGGCCAACAAAAAGGTTACCTTCCAGGATAAAAACTTAAAGTCCACTTCTTCCAAGGGTTCAAAGGGAGGACCACTCAACCCTTTAAGCACCACTGAGAGATCCCACTGCGGTATAGGTCTTGAAATGCTAGGCTTAAGACGTACGGCTCCTTTAAGGAACCTCTTAATCAGAGGGTCTTGATGTAAAGATCTGCCAAAGGCGGCTGACAGAGCAGAGATCTGTACCTTGAGTGTAGAAGGGCTGAGGCCCTTATCTAGTCCATCCTGCATGAACTGAAGAATAGCTGATACTGGAGGATCCTGAGATGGTACTTGATGAGATGCACACCATAGAAGAAAAATGCGCTTTACCCTGGCGTAGGCCTTGACAGTCGCAGGAGCTCTGGAATGAGACATCGTTCTTAAGACCGCTGCTGATAGCCCTTCCTGCTCTAGAAGGGACTCATCAATCTCCAGGCTGTCAGATTGAGTCTGGATGGATCCAGGCAGAGCTGAGTGCCCCGGGACACCAGGTTCTGCATTGGGGGAAGCTTCCAATATTGCCCTCGGCTCATCTGCATGAGCAGGGTAAACCAAGACCTCCTGGGCCAGAATGGAATCACGGCTATTACTGAGGCTTGGTCCTGCCGAATCTTCATCAATACCCTGGGTATCATGGCGATGGGAGGAAAGATGTAGGCCAGCCTGAACTCCCATGGAATTGACAGAGCATCTACTGCCAAGGGATTGTCCTCCCGATACAGGGAACAGAACGTTTCCACTTTGGCATTGAATCTTGTCGCCATGAGATCTATGTCCGGGCGACCCCACCGGAGAGTAATCTGATGAAAGATCTCCTGATTCAGAGACATTTCTCCCAGAGCTGGGACTCCTCTGCTGAGCTGGTCCGCAACCACATTCAGGGACCCCCGAATGTGGACTGCTGAAAGGTGGGAAAGATTCTGCTCTGCCCAAGACAGAATTAGACCTACTTCTGAGAGTAGACTCTGAGACCTGGTGCCTCCCTGTTTGTTGATGTAAGATACCGCAGTAGAATTGTCTGAGCGAACCCTTACAGCCTTGTTTCTGATAAGGGGGAAAAAATGAAAGAGAGCCATCCGGATTGCTCTGAGTTCTCTCAGATTGGATGACATCAAACGCTCTTGAGGGCTCCAGGATCCTTGAACTTGAAGTTCCTCTAGATGGGCACCCCAGCCTAGAAGGGATGCATCTGTCGTCAACAGGATCCAACAAGGTTGGATCAAGGACCTCCCATCTTTGACCTGTTTCCACCACTTCAGTGAGCGGCGAGCTTGAGATGACAGGGAGCACTTTGTCTCTAGCCCTCTGGGAGTTCGATCCCATAGACTCAGAACTTCCGCTTGAAGAGGGCGAATATGCCACAAGGCCCAAGGAACCGCATCCACGGCTGCTGACATTAGGCCTAACATCCTCATCAATACTCTGATAGTTACCCGGCGGGGAACCATGAGTTTATCTGCAGTCTTGGAAATGCGTAACTTCCTTTCCGGAGAAAGGTAGAGCGTCATGTTGGCAGAATCTATTATGAACCCCAGAAACCTCCTGGTAGTGGAGGGAGAAATCTCTGACTTCTGCCAATTGATAATCCAGCCCAAGCGCTGGAGGAAGGACTGAGCCTGCAGAAGATGAAGATGAAGCGTCTCTACCGAGTGGGCTTTTAGAAGCCAATCGTCCAGATATGGAATGATCTCCAGGCCTCTCAATCTGAGGGGAGCTACTACAGCTATCACCACTTTGGTGAAGATGTAAGGCGCGGTTGTGATGCCGAAGGGAAGCGCGGCAAACTGAAAATGTTTCACCGTCCCTCTGAGACTCACTGCCACTCGTAGATACTTCCTGTGGGCCTGGCACACAGGGATGTGGAGATAGGCATCCCTTAGATCCAGTGTGACCATCAGGTCCCCTGGGCTCAGGATGCTGATTACCGATTTGATGGTTTCCATCCGGAACCGCCTTTTCTTTATGAATCGGTTGAGGTAGCGGAGATCTATGATCATGCGCCAACCTCCTGTGGCTTTGGGAACAAGGAAAACTGGCGAATAGACGCCGGATCCAATCTCTTCTGGAGGAACCTCCTCCAAGGCCCCTTTCCGCCTGTATTCCAGTATAGACTCCTCCAACACCGTTTGCTTCTCGCGTGGAAGTAATCTTGTCAAAACAAATTTTTCTGGGGGAACAGATAAAAATTCTATCCTGTACCCTGTCCTTATTATATTCAGGACCCAGGGATCTGGAACAAACTCTGTCCAGGTATTTAGAAAAAAAGTTAAACGGCCTCCGACTGGGAGGTCTGAAAGAATAGGAGTCAAATTTATGACTGGATCTGACGGAAGGGGAGGGCCGTCACTGGTCGGCTTTATTGTTTTTGTTCCCACCGGAACGATATGATCCTCCCCTCCTGGACCCACGGCCTCGCTGAGGCCTGGATTGGCCCTGAAAGGATCTGGACCCTCTACCCTGCCTACCCCTACCCTTAGGGGTTTGAGGAAGGCATTTGCCCTTTTTATCGGCAAGACCCTCCATAATGCGGTCCAGTTCAGTCCCAAAAAGCCTTCCTGGCTCGTAAGGGAGGCTGCATAAATTATACTTGGAGGCATTATCTGCCACCCAAGGTTTTAGCCATAGTGGCCTCCTACCCGCTGCAGAGAGGGCCATAGCTTTAGAGGCTAATTTTAACTGTTGTGGGCCAGAGTCACACAGAAATTCCACGGCAAGTAGAATGGACTTAAACTGCGCCAGGATGTCATCACGGGATATGCCAGAGTCGATATCCGACTGCACCTGTCGGAGGCGTCTTTGGAGGAAGACAGCTACCTCCGTAGAGGATATGGCCACAGATGCAGCAGCAGCAGCAGTGGAGTAAGACCTTCTCAAGGTGCATTCTACCCGCCTGTCCATCGGGTCCTGTAAGTTGGAGCCGTCATCAGCCGGGACAAGAGTCCTCTTAGACAATTTTGCAATTGCCAAATCAACTTTGGGCACAGTGCCCCACTGGTCAAATTGGGAAGTCACAATCGGGAACATGGACTTGAAGCGCTTTGAGATGACCGGTGCCTTCTCAGGATGTTTCCATTCTAGCTTCATTAATCGAGACAGAGTCTCGTCCACTTTGAAGGCCCTTGGCCCCCTAGAGGTGGACTCTGAAGCTTCCCCGGGATCAACATCCTGGTCCCCCGACCGGATGGATCTAAGTAACCTCTGGGTCTTCTCTACAGGAAAGGCGTACCTTCCAGCCTCTTCTTCCTCCCCGCTAGACTCAGAGGAATGGACTTCGTCCACGGTATGGTAGGCTTCCTCCTGCATAGGAGTGGGTCTCAGAGGAGATCGGACACTGGGTCTTCTGGATGACACGGAATCCCTTAGGGTGTTCATTGAGGACTCCACAAAGTCCTTTACCCAGACTACTACGTCCCGTATGGTAGGCTCCGTATCAGGAGGCAGAGGAGGAGGACGGCAAGAGGGACACCTATTAAATTCATAGGAGTCCGCTAGAGGGGTGTCACAATCCCTACACGCCAAATGCTTGCGCTTGGATGACGTCTTGCGCCCAGTCCGATCCCCATCACCGGCAGAGGACATTATCTGCAGAGAAAGAGTTAAAAATGAATGAACAATGTCTATTCATTAGCTAACCAAGGAAGCAGCAAACCTACCAGACACAGGAAAGCTGGTAACTAAAGTAGTCTGCCTCAGAAACCAACCCAAGGCTGCAACAGCACAGCCTGGAAGGACTGGAGGCTTTATATATTCAAATTTGGCGGCCAAAATGACGTCAGACGCCAGGTTTGAACAAACTTTATTCATTGTTGTTCAGCAACAAACCACCAGAGGGCGCTGGAACACAATGTGTGTAAGCCAAACAGGAAGCTGAATGCATGAGCTCCGTGCCTCCAAACTGCCGGCAGCACCAGCTTGATCAGATAAGCTGCAACCCTGAAAGAGAAACACAAGGTTAGCATGAAATCTAAGAGTGGGGCAGCCAAATGGCCGCCCCGTCTGTCCTGCAGTCCCAAGGACAGAAAAAAACACACTGATGTATGGGGGGTTTGGCCTCTTATAGTAAGGTAATGGGGGCGTGGATTTATTTGATTACTTTACTTCATTAAATATTCCGTCTGTCCTACCAGTTTCACTGGGGCGGATAAACCCCACATGTGCTGCTGGTTAGGACGTAAGGGAAACTGTGAGTGTAGGAGCTGTGCATATATACTGTGAGTGTAGGAGCTGTGCATATATACTGTGAGTGTAGGAGCTGTGCATATATACTGTGAGTGTAGGAGCTGTGCATATATACTGTGAGTGTGGGAGCTGTGCATATATACTATTAGTGAAGGAGCTGTGCATATATACTGTGAGTGGAGGAGCTGTGCATATATACTGTGAGTGGAGGATCTGTGCATATATACTGTGAGTGTAGGAGCTGTGCATATATACTGTGTGTGAAGTAGCTGTGCATATATACTGTGAGTGTAGGAGCTGTGCATATATACTGTGAGTGAAGGAGCTGTGCATATATACTGTGAGTGTAGGAGCTGTGTATATATACTGTGAGTGTAGGAGCTGTGCATATGTACTGTGAGTGGAGGAGCTGTGTATATATACTGTGAGTGTAGGAGCTGTGCATATATACTGTGAGTGTAGGAGCTGTGCATATATACTGTGAGTGAAGGAGCTGTGCATATATACTGTGAGTGTAGGAGCTGTGTATATATACTGTGAGTGTAGGAGCTGTGCATATGTACTGTGAGTGGAGGAGCTGTGTATATATACTGTGAGTGTAGGAGCTGTGCATATATACTGTGAGTGTAGGAGCTGTGCATATATACTGTGAGTGAAGTAGCTGTGCATATATACTGTGAGTGTAGGAGCTGTGCATATATACTGTGAGTGTAGGAGCTGTGCATATATACTGTGAGTGGAGGAGCTGTGCATATATACTGTGAGTGGAGGAGCTGTGCATATATACTGTGAGTGAAGGAGCTGTGCATATATACTGTGAGTGAAGGAGCTGTGTATATATACTGTGAGTGTAGGAGCTGTGCATATGTACTGTGAGTGGAGGAGCTGTGTATATATACTGTGAGTGTAGGAGCTGTGCATATATACTGTGAGTGGAGGAGCTGTGCATATATACTGTGAGTGGAGGAGCTGTGCATATATACTGTGAGTGGAGGAGCTGTGCATATATACTGTGAGTGTAGGAGCTGTGCATATATACTGTGAGTGGAGGAGCTGTGCATATATACTGTGAGTGTAGGAGCTGAGCATATATACTGTGAGTGTGGGAGCTGTGCATATATACTGTGAGTGTGGGAGCTGTGCATATATACTGTGAGTGGAGGAGCTGTGCATATATACTGTGAGTGTAGGAGCTGAGCATATATACTGTGAGTGTGGGAGCTGTGCATATATACTGTGAGTGGAGGAGCTGTGCATATATACTATTAGTGAAGGAGCTGTGTATATATACTGTGTGTGAAGTAGCTGTGCATATATACTGTGAGTGTGGGAGCTGTGCATATATACTGTGAGTGGAGGAGCTGTGCATATATACTGTGAGTGTAGGAGCTGAGCATATATACTGTGAGTGTGGGAGCTGTGCATATATACTGTGAGTGTAGGAGCTGAGCATATATACTGTGAGTGTGGGAGCTGTGCATATATACTGTGAGTGGAGGAGCTGTGCATATATACTGTGAGTGTAGGAGCTGAGCATATATACTGTGAGTGTGGGAGCTGTGCATATATACTGTGAGTGTAGGAGCTGTGCATATATACTGTGAGTGTAGGAGCTGTGTATATATACTGTGAGTGGAGGAGCTGTGCATATATACTGTGAGTGGAGGAGCTGTGCATATATACTGTGAGTGGAGGAGCTGTGCATATATACTGTGAGTGGAGGAGCTGTGCATATATACTGTGAGTGTAGGAGCTGTGCATATATACTGTGAGTGTAGGAGCTGAGCATATATACTGTGAGTGTAGGAGCTGAGCATATATACTGTTAGTGTAGGAGCTGTGCATATATACTGTGAGTGTAGGAGCTGTGTATATATACTGTGAGTGTAGGAGCTGTGGAATCTTGTTTCTCACAGTCTTTTAGGCACGTTTGTTGCAAACTTTCACGTGTCTTTTACTGTGGAGAGGCTTTACTGTAGAGAGGCTTCTTTCTGGCCACTCTGCCATAAATCCGAGATTGTTGAGTAAACAATTTTTTGGTTTTGGTAGGAAGAAGGGAAAAAGGGATGAGGTATAGAGGATTACAAAGCGTCAGCGGAATACTCTAAGCGATGGAGTGGCATGGAATTGGACATTAAGGCTGCGCCTTACGTACTCAATTCAACCCAAACGGGTGAACTGTGAATATAGAGCAAAATAAAACTTAAAAAAGGAATATACACAGAGTGCATATGAAGTGTGGGGGCGCCAAAGAAATGCCAATCCTAGGTGTGTTAGTTAGTGAACAATTACAAAGCAAAAGATAAAAAACTGCATACTTCTGAGTGAGGTAGATACTGGTTTTGAAACTGTATATTAACCACTTACTTTACCAGGGAGAGTAGTTTGGCAGGCGCAGCACTATGAAGTGCCTTTTGCGCCGTGGCATTAGAATAATTTTGATATCTCTGACTTTCAGTCTAACCAGACTGTCTATTACTCTGTAAGTCCTCTAGCGCCGTTCTATGGAAACAGTAGGCTTAAAGAGCACACCAGATGCTTGAAATAACTTCTTTATTAACTTCAACTTTTCTTCATATATAACACTGCCGCCTTCGCAGCAGATAGTCCATGTACATAACACGTGTTGAATAAAGTATCACAAAATGGCGGTATGCATAATATGGTGGTTCAACTGTTCAAACTTGTGATTCAACTTAAAATTGTGGATATATTTCTCTCTTGACTATCTGTACTCTCACTTTAAGTTATTTAAGCACTTTATGATCTCTCTGAGAGGTATATCTAAAGTTAACTAAAAGTTCTACTTGCTGAATTTGGTCGCAATTTGTAGTATGCAGTTAGCAGTAACTATTTGCAGATTGGTTGAGTATGATCTGATATGAGCAGTTCGCATTTGTTTGCAATTTGTTTGGATTGTATGATTGTATGGCTCAGTAGTTTGTTTGTATGGTGGGACTGTAAGTAAACATACATATAACCAGTTCAGTATACAGTTCTAATCACTATATTAACAGTAGGAACATTATATAACTGTTTTAAATACCTGTTTAGGCCTCTTGCTTCCATAAAAAACTGCTTTTAGTGGAGTGTGTGTCTGTTCAACTCCTCTCTCTCGTGTAATGATTCCAGCAGCTCCTGCTAGGGGAATTTCTCACACAGGCTGTGTGTGTGAGGCTGGCTGTGATTGGTAAAAACTCCTGCTGTGTGTGAGGCTGGCTGTTATTGGTCAAGACTCCTGCCCAGCAACAACAGTTTAACTCTATGCTTTCTGTTGTTTTTGATGCTGTGTCATTGAGCTTACCTTACATTATATAATGAATCTAAAAGGCATATTATCTTTTCTGCTTCTGTGAACACAATATATATAACAGTTATATGACATCCAAACATGAAGTCACTGTAAATAACTCTGCTTTTGTCTTTAACACACAAACATAGGAACTGTATTAAGATTATTGGCAGGTTTAGCTGTATAAACATATAAGCTATATTAACAACCTAGGACAGGTCTTGGCTGGCCAGTACAGGGAGTACGAGATAAACTCAATACACTCGTACCCTCATCTCCCTTGCCGAGATTGCTTGACAGATGTAATGGATTCCTTATCCCAGAGTTGTAAAACAGGGACCTCACAGGATATAGCATCAGAAGGTTTCTTTATTCCAATAAAAATGAGTGTAATTGTTGCATGAATCTTGTTCAACTGCTGCAAAATTCATAGTTAGGCCTCATGCACACGACCGTTGTGTGCATCCGTGGCCGTTGTGCCGTTTTCCGTTATTTTTCGCGGACCCATTGACTTTCAATAGGTCAGTGGAAAAATCGGAAAATGCACCGTTTGGCAGCCGCATCCGTGATCCGTTTTTCCTGGCTGTGAAAAAAATATGACCTGTCCTATTTTTTTCACGGCCAACGGTTCACGGACCCATTCAAGTCAATGGGTCCGTGAAAAAACACGGATGCACACAAGATTGTCATCCGCGTCCGTGATCCGTGTCCTTTTTTTCCTATCATTTCAATGGCAAACTTGACTTTGATTTATTTATTTTTTTTCATGTCCGTGGATCCTCCAAAAATCAAGGAAGACCCACGGACGAAAAAACGGTCACGGATCGTGTGCATGAGGCCTTAATCTGTTATTTTATACTCAGACTTACTGTGCTTCAGTATTAAAGGGCAGTGTAATATATCGCCGCGTGCATCTTATTTAACTGCTACAACATTCATAGTTAATCTGTTATTTTATACAAAGAGTTACTGTACCTCAATATTAAAGGGCAGTCTAATAAATCACTGTTTGCATCTTGTTCAACTGTTGCAGCTGTAATAGTTAATCTTTTATTTTACACATAGACTTACTGTGCCTCAGACTCAGTATTAAAGGGCACTCTAATATATTGCCATGTGCATCTTGTTCAACTGCTTTGACTTTCATAGTTAATCTCTTACATTACTGATAGATTTTCTGTACACTATAGGCAACAGACTGCCTGGGCCCTCCAAAGGAATGGACAAAACAAGGTTTTAGCCAGGATAAGTAATAAGTTTGGTAGGAGCTGCAGCAACAGGCCAGAACAGCCACTGTCATCCAATGGTCGTGTTTTGACCAACAATTAAGCTGTACTGGACTGGTTGACTCCCTCCTCAACATCATCTCAATTGACAACAGATACACACAGCCAGGAATCGTTGGGTTCCTCTGACACCACGCTTAGTGCATTTTCCGAGTTTTCAACGGACCCATTGAAAGTCAATGGGTCCGCAGAAAATCACGGAAAACGGAACAACGGCCACGGGTGCACACAACGGTCGTGTGCATGAGGCCTTAATCGGCCAAACCGCATACCAGCAATAGCCCCTGTTTGGCTGATACATTATATGACAGCAACTAGTTTTCAGACTCCTGTCCCTTATGGCAATAATCCTGTGGCCATTTTTGATTCATCCACCATGTTTGGCCCATTTGGTTTTAACCCTAATACATTTTTAAAGTGAAATTCCAGCCCCATGCGTTTTCACTACAGGGGCTCCGAGGAGAGGCAGACTGAGCCACATCCCTCTGCTTTACCTCACAGATGCCGCGATCAGTGTTGATTGCAGCATCTGATGGGTTAAATGTGTTCGGCGGCATTGCCATTCCCCAACATTGCAGCAGGTTGTCTGCTGTATGATACTGTAACACACAGGTATACCTGATTGATAGTGATTCATGACAAAATTAATTTCTTATTGAAGTTTGGCAAATTGGCCGAATCTAATTTTTCTAAACTTCTGTTCTGCCTCTAGCAGAGGGAGATTCATTTCAGTTCACGTCTATTTCATTACAAATTTATTCTGCTGCAATTCCTGTATTCCTGTAGTTATTAGTTAGGTAACAGCACCATCTAAAAGTGGTAAAATGTATTGCACCTTGTTTTCTTGTTAATAAAGATTATTGCTTTGTGGGTAGTGCAAGGCATTCTGGGAAGGAGAAGCCTAGTCTCCGGTCTACATACAGACTACAGGACATCAGCAGAGCTGTTCCATGCAGTTCTGTTTCTTAAACTCCACCATCTTTGTGCAAGTGTATCTGCTGAGTGACATATACCTTTGTTTCAGGGGCAGTATGTTATGCAGAGCTGATCAATTGGTTGTAGTGTTACTTAGGGGGCTGTTCGGACTGTTAGATAGGTATGCAGTCTTATGTATAGGCAGCCATTTTTCTTTCTCTGTTAATGTAATATTACTGTACATGCAATGCTATGCTATATACTAATTCATGTTATCTGTATTCTAATTATGGAGTCCACTGTGCTCTTGGGAGCATTAAGTGCAGCATCAATTTTTTTGTAATCTTCAGATATGTGCCTCCACACAATAATGCCTATAATCTCATGGGTTGGTTTGTGCTCTGATATGCATTGTCAAAATATCTAGACAGTGGTGTGTCTTTCCAAATGATGTCCAATCAAATGAAATTACCACAGTTGGACTCTAATACATAGAAACAATTCAAAGATGGTTAAAAATTATATATTTTTTTTAAATACATTTCTTAAATTCTGTTTTCACTTCTTATTAATGGAGATTCACTAAAGATTAGAACAGTTCCACAACATAGTCAATTGTAAAAAAAAAACAAAAGGGTCTGAGGACTCTCCAAATGCGCTTTACTTTGCAACAGCTCATACTAGGCATGTCTTGCATCTAGAATTCCAAAAAAGATCAATTAATATGGATCGTACACTATGCATTAGTATTTATTTTGATCAAAATGGGTAGGCACACTCACGACATCAAGGTTGCCTCTATGAGTTGGTACCTACTCTAAATCACCTGGGAGTCAGCCTAATAACACACTAAGCTATTAGGGAACGTGAGAACAGGTTGTAATTTGTAGTATACAAGAAGAAAAAGATTGTTCCACTACCAGGAGGAAAACAGTAACAATGCAGTTACATGACAAGAATCTGCATAACTAATGATATGCTAAATACTGTAGTTGTAAATCCAATTTATGCATGATATAGCCAAGATGATTGTCTATAAAATTATGGTAGTCTCACGTTCAAAACTGTAGTGGATGATGAAATATGGAGCCTGAAAGTCAAAAGTTACCCTTTTGCTCATCAGTATGCAATAGCAGCAGATTCAAAGTTCCATTTCTGGCACCAGTTAAGGAGGTATGGAGGCAGGTTTGATGACTGCAGATAATCACTTGCAGGTATAAGGTTCCACTGTCAGGTTCAGGCTCAAAATTTATCTGGCCTAGTTGTAGTCTAGGTGATGGGTGTCCTAGTTGTAGTCCCTCACCGTACAGCAGTGTCTGCAATGCTGTTCTCAGCTGTTCACTCTGCTGTCTGGTCTCTCAAGTGTTTTTCATGAGGCTCACTCCAGTTCTCTTTGGATAATCTTTATCAACAGCATGAACCTTTCAGGGGGCTTCTTCCTTCTCTGTTTTCACAGCAACTGCCCCTCCTGGCAGGAAGCAGGACCAGCCCACTCCTACCAAGAGGGGAGAAACAGGGTGGTTTGCCCTGTTCCTGTCAACCATATGTCTTATACTGGTACTTATGGCCAAGTACACCATAAAATATATAACATTACATAACAAAAAAATCAATCTGCAGATACCCACAGGCCTGGGTTACTGCACATACATTGATGTTACTGCTTCCCAGGACAATGCACATTGCTTCTCAATGTAATTAATACTATTCATGGCCCAGTACCTGGGGTTCTTGGTATGGCAGGGGAGAGGGGAGAGTGCTGTTGGGCTGATGGATAACAATGCCTTCTGGTGTGGTGCTGTGGTGTCTGTGGTTGCTTTGTGGTACATTTTGCGGGAATGGAGTAGGTAATGACTCGTAGAGGCAACCTTGACATGGTAAGTGGGCTTATGCACCTTGATCAAAACCTATACAATTGTCTTGTGTCACAAACTTACCTGTCTGGTCTCCAGCAGTGAGATCTCCAACTTTGGCGCAACTGCGACATGCTGGCAGAGGGTTGGGTGCAAGTTAGGGCTCACCATGTAAGTGCGTTTTCTCCGCCTACTGTGCTGACACCTTGTGTACAGTATGTAGATTGTGGCACTGTATACTACTAATTTTGCTGAAAAGCGATGTTAATTGTGCTTAGAAGCAACAATAGATTAATGCATAGCATGTAGAGGTCTTCAGTTTTAGTTCCTGAGAGTACATGGAAAGGTAAGCTTTTGACTTCTGTTCACATGGTGCAGTACTGCATGGTTGTCGTCATTGCTGTGATGCTGTGCCTGTAGGTTGGTGGGACCCTGTAACAAGGGAGCTTGGTTTGGCAGAGGGGGTGCTGTTGGGCGGCTGTGATGTCAGTGGTGACCATGTGGTTTCACGCCAAATTGGCATAGATACTCACTCAAAGAGGCAACCTACATATCTGCTCTGGAGCGGTATAGTGCTCAGTGCGGGTTCAGAGGAATTCATACTCACATATGCGGCGACCGTGGTCCGCAAGGGGTCCCTTAAAGGTGTTATAATAGTGTTTGTCATGATGCCATTTGCATTTCATCAACAAGGGCACAAGGCCAGAGTGGTGTAGGGTGGCCTAATGTCCCTTAGTGGTGTTGTACTTGTCACGGTGCTCCTACCTGGATACACTGGAACCCCAAGCGTGGCAGTTCGCTGCATAAAAAGGGTAGTTGAATGGGGGGGGGGGGGAATGATGAAATAAATCAAGTCCAGACTTTGTGATCAACTTGACAACAGCTTTACTTGAATAGACTTGTATCAGGCAACAATCTTCCAACTTTATCTTGGTCACCAGCAAGCTTCTGGCAGGCAAACACACTCAGCTCTGCTACATCACTTGCTCTCTAGCTCTGCTGTACTGTCAGGATTAAATAGGAACTTTTCCTTTGCTGTTTGCTGCAACTTAACTTTGTCATCTGGTCTGTCTCTGTTTTGCTTTATCCAGGGGAGCTTTCTCTCCCTGACTCCTGAGGCTTGTAGCTTGGGCCTCCAGGTCCAACAGAGCAGATGGTGCTCTGCTGGATAAGGCAGGGCTCTCCCAGCAGGGACAAGCTCCCTGCAGCACAACCTCCCTGGTAAAGGGGCTAGGCCATACTCTCCTTCCCTAGCTAAATTCCTCCCAAGATGGAGAGAAGAGAATTGAAAGAAGGTTCCATCATCTGTCCCTGTAGCTCTGCCATTGTTGCCACCACCTGCTGGTGAACCAGGCACATTACACTTAAACATAACAGTTGCACAGAAATAAATATACAAATTTTGCAGGATCAGAAAATAAATTCATAGAATAACATTACATTAACCATAGAAGATAGTGGAAAGGTGTAAAAGGTGGTAATGCACCTCTGGGGTGTTACACATACCCTGCAGTGTAAGGAAGTATGGTTTGCAAAGTGCCTATATCGCATGGAAAACAGTAACAAAGTAACATAGTTTATAAGACACCTATCCCTCCAGTTCGGCCTGTTATCCTGCAAGTTGATACAGAGGAAGGCAAAAAAAACTCTGAGGTAGAAGCCAATTTTCCCCACTTTAGGGGGAAAAAAATCCTTCCCGACTCCAATCAGGCAATCAGAATAACTCCCTGAATGAACAATCCCTCTCTAGTAGCTATAGCCTGTAATATTATTACGCTCCAGAAATACGTCCAGGCCCCTCTTGAACTCTTTTATTGTACTCACCATCACCACCTCCTCAGGCAGAGAGTTCCATAGTCTCACTGCTCTTACCGTAAAGAATCCTCCCCTATGTTTGTGCACAAACCTTCTTTCCTCCAGACGCAGAGGATGTCCCCTCTTCACAGTCACAGTCCTGGGAATGAATAGATTAGAGATTAGCAAATTTATGTAAAGTTCAATTCGGATGATTCACCAAATTTTACCCAAAAACTCGCTTTGTGACTAATTACTTCGTCACGAAGTGCATTTATTTGTAAATAGCGGGTGCAATGACAGGGAGCTGTGATAGAACCGCTCCCGTCATTGTACCCCTCAGATGCCATGTTTATACATGATCGTGGCATCTGAGTGTAAAAACAGTTTCAAATTAACATTAAAAAAAATTCAATCAAACTTACCCCCTCCATTTGCTCGCAACGGGCTGGCCGCCACCATTTTGCTTGAAGATCTGGTGCGAAATCTCGCGTGGTGCGAGATTATGTCATCACGCCGGTCAGCGTAATACCTCGGGATTTCGGACGAGATCTTCAATCAAGATAGCAGCTGGCAGCCAGTTGCGATCAAATGGAGGAGTTAAGTAAGATTTTTTTATTTTTTATTTTATTTTTACACTATTTCAGGTTAAATCGATTTGCTAACATGAGGCACGAGGAAATTCGGCTTCAAGGCGAATCAAATTTATCCTGAAATTCGGATTGAATTCCACTTCGTGGGATTCGATTCGCTTATCTCTAAAATAGATGATGGGAGAGATCTCTATAGTGACTCCTGAAATACAGTATTTATACATAGTAATTAGATCTCCCCTGAATTGTCTTTTTTCTAAAGTGAATAACCCTAATTATGATAATTTTTCCGGGTACTGTAGTCCCCCCATTTCAGTTATTACTTTAGTTGCCCTCCTCCGAACCCTCTCCAGCTCTGCTATGTCTGCCTTGTTGACAGAAGCCCAGAACTGTACACAGTACTCCATGTGTGGTCTGACTAATGATTTGTAAAGTGATAGGACTATGTTCTCATCATGGGCATCTATACCCCTTTTTGATGCAACCCATTATCTTATTGACCTTGGCAGCAGCTGCCTGACACTGGTTTTTACTGCTTAGTTTATTAAAATTCTTAAGTCCTTTCCCATGTCAGTGTTACCCAGTGTTTTACCATTTAGTATGTACGGGTGACTTGCATTATTCCTTCCCATGTGAATAACTTTACATTTGTCAGTGTTAAACCTCATCTGCCACTTCTCTGCCCAAGCCTCTAATCTATCCAGATCCCTCTGTAGTAGTATACTGTCCTCTTCAGTGTTAATTACTTTACACAGTTTAGTGTAATCTGCGAAAATTGATATTTTACTGTGCAAGCCTTCTACAAGATCATTAATAAATATAATTATCTTGTCTTTTTTTAAAGGCTGGCATAGTATCTGTCATTACTACCTCTTGAGGTAGGGCATAAAATAATTTGACTACTCTAACTATAAAGAGTCCTTTCCTGTATTGATGTCTGAATCTACTCCACACGTAATAAATGTCCCCGATCCTTAATGAAGTCCTGGGAAAGAATAAGGGCTCTTTCACACTTGCGTTCTTTTCTTCCGGCATAGAGTTCCGTCGTCGGGGCTCTATGCCGGAAGAATCCTGATCAGGATTATCCTAATGCATTCTGAATGGAGTGAAATCCGTTCAGGATGCATAAGGATGTCTTCAGTTCCGGACCGGAACGTTTTTTGGCTGGAGAAAATACTGCAGCATGCTGCGCTTTTTGCTCCGGCCAAAAATCCTGAAGACTTGCCGCAAGGCCGGATCCGGAATTAATGCCCATTGAAAGGCATTGATCCGGATCCGGCCTTAAGCTAAACGTTGTTTCGGCGCATTGCCGGATCCGACGTTTAGCTTTTTCTGAATGGTTACCATGGCTGCCGGGACGCTAAAGTCCTGGCAGCCATGGTAAAGTGTAGTGGGGAGCGGGGGAGCAGCATACTTACCGTCCGTGCGGCTCCCGGGGCGCTCCAGAGTGACGTCAGGGCGCCCCACGCACATGGATCACGTGATCACATGGCACGTCATCCATGCGCATGGGGCGCTCTGACATCATTCTGGAGCGCCCCGGGAGCCACACGGACTGTAAGTATACCGCTCCCCCGCTCCCCACTACTACTATGGCAACCAGGACTTTAATAGCGTCCTGGCTGCCATAGTAACACTGAATGCATTTTGAAGACGGATCCGTCTTCAAATGCTTTCAGTTCACTTGCGTTTTTCCGGATCAGGCGTGTAATTCCGGCAAGTGGAGTACACGCCGGATCCGGACAACGCAAGTGTGAAGGAGCCCTTAATCATATGCCAGTGCCAGTTGTTAATGACACATGTATTTATACATGTAAAAGAGTTCACAGGCATCTTATTTTCCAAGCTAAACAGGCCTGATTTTTTAAGCCTCACATTATAAGAGAGACCTTTGATCCCATTTAATAATTTGGTCAGCCCTCTCTGAACCCAATTTAGCTCCCCTATATCCTTTATAGCAGTGGGCCTCAACTCCAGTCCTCAGGGCCCACCTACCAGTCATGTTTTCAGGATTTCCTTAGTATTGAGCAGCTGATATAACTAGTGTCCATCCATCAGGATTTACCACAGGTATTCATTCTGTGGGATACTCCTAAATCCTGACCGGCAAGTGAGCCCTGAGGGCTGGAGTTGGGGAACCCTGCTTTATAGTGTATGAAGGTGTCCCTACCTACTGACATTACAATAGCAGTGCACTAATTGGAAGCAGTAACACACATATTCTAAGTAAACCACTCGAAGAGGTTGACTTATCATGACACATTCAACATAGTAGAAGAGATGAAACAATGAATATGGATACACAAGAACCGGACATATATTTGAATAAACAATACAAATACATCAGATCAGTCCTATTATTAAATTAGAAACTTCCTAACCCAGTCTCCTGCTCTGATTATTTCACTCACTGTTTTAATGGAAAGAAAGAAATGTAATTCTTATAGACCAGTGACTGCCATTAATTTATTTTTTCAAGGTGAATACAAATATTTAACCCATACAGTGACTGGTGAAAAAAAATGGCCAATTCGCTAGTTTTTTGTCACTTCACCCCCTAAAAAAAAAATGTAATAAAAAGTGATCAAAAGTCACACATACTCCAAAATGGTATCACTGAAAAGTACAGATGGCCCCACGGAAAATGAGCCCTCACACCTTATAGCCGATCGCAGACATTAGCCCTGGGCCTCTGCTGTTTGAAACAGCAGAACCAACCCGGTGGCTATGGCAGGCCACTAGGCTCATGAGTGCACGCCATTTTTAAATTAAGGTTAAAAAAAGAATATTTGTTACAATATGTCCTTGGTAATTTTAGTTTCTGACAAATCAGAACAAATACCGTATTTTGGGAGGATATACTGTATATTCTAATATTTATTATTTTAAAGTTATTGTGTAAGGATATGTTTTTCTTTATGCTTGTTTATATTTTTAATAATGTAAAATATATCACTTATTATAATGCAGAATATAAAAACCCTTTGTGTTATGAGAAAACAAGACCAAATACATATAGGTCGGTAAAAGAATAAAACAACGATTTGAGAGGGGTAAGCCTTCTGGTCAGGAAGTAGTAAATAGCTTGACTTTTTCTTAAGGTATTGTGGGGGTTTAGCTCTTCTTCGGGGTCATTCTCACAGATACGGCTTCAGGACACCAGGTTTCAGGTCCAAACAGTGCATTTATTGCGCCTCAGCAAGCCAAACATAAATACAAAATAAACACCTGCCCGGCTGGGCTCTAACTAAACATGACGTTCCTGACTCACCTAAGTCACAGTCCACACCCTGTGAACCCATGCGGCTTTGTCAGCCAATGTCCCCCAGCCTCCTGGCTGCTCCCACAACAATGTCTCCTTGGGGATAGAGGTCTCTCAGCCCTCTCGGCTCAGACCACACAGAGCCACTCCAGCCTTCTGTGTGCAAGTCCCCACCCCCTCTCACTCTGAGGATTCCTTTATCCCCAGGTGATTACTGCACCTGGTCTTTCTTCAGACCTGGCGATTCTGAGGGAAGACACAGCAAATCCTGCCATATATCTCCCCTAACAACCATGAGGCATGTCCCTGCCTCACATACCTCCCCCTTTGTTCAAGCCTGTAGGGGTGAACACTAGCATAAAATCCAGATGTACGTGAACAGGCATTAATCTGGCCTACAGTCTTCCCCTTATTCTGCCAGACCCAGGACAACAGCGCTTGGTTTGTCACCCTCATGAGTTTATTACAGAGCTGACAAGGCCTCTGGGTATTTCTTGTCCATCTCATGAGCAGGTACTGTCTTTTTATATTTCCTGGCTTCTGCACAGGCCCCTCACGTCCTTTCTTGGACTGCGGCAACTCTTGACTGAACTGGTCCCAGTCATGGTAGTGTCCCAACCCTTTCTCGTTTGCCTTGCAGGGCTCCTTCAGCAGAGCAGGTTTCTTATGTCTCGCTCCTTTTCCACGCCTCTGGACCCCTTTACTATTATTCTCAGCAGGTGTTTTCAGAGTCTTCTGCGTCTTCAGTGGCTTTTCCCACTTCAGCAGTCGCTCTTTCCGCCCTAACCTTGGTCTCTGGGACATCCAAAGTTTTCTCCCATTTCAAGAGCTCGGCCTTAGCTTCCTTGGCCTCTGTCTCTTTGGCCTTTACTTTATTAGCCTTCTCCCCATTCAGGGACATAGCATCATATCCTTGGTTTCTTAATTCCTCCTTCCCTTTCGCATCAAGGTTGGAGGCACTGGGGTCTTCAGCATACTTCTTGTCTTCTGGCGTTTTCCCCAGGACACTGGTCTCCTTTTGGGGAGGAGTCAGGAGAGACAGCCCATCGCAATAGCCCGGATCTGCATACTGGTCGTCCGTCTCCTCATATTTCTTCCCCAGCAGGCAGCTGGCTACTTGGAAGGCCTTGTAGGCGGAGGGGATGTCTTTTGCGACCTGGTCCTGGTTACACACTGTCATGAGACTCTTGGCCTCTGCATCGACATCAGCCCCATCAACTGGTTCAGCCGATACCTTTTCCACCTTCTCTGCCTTGGCCAGTACCCTGCCACCACCATCTCCAGACCCACTCTTACCAGGCTCTGACTTCTTGGCACCTTCCAGAGGATCTCCCTCTTCTGGTTTCTCACTTTCTTCCACCTGCTCTGCAGGAGCACACTTAGGCTTCTCCACCTCATAGATGGCATCTTTTGAGCTCATGAGAGCTTCCATCTTTGCTCTGAGTTGCTTGTTCAGCCTCTCTAATTAATTTCGCTCCTCAAGCACTTCTTCAAGGGCTCTAGCCAAGGAGAGGGTCTTGGACTCTTTCTCCCAAGCATCAGCCTCCGCTAGGTCGCGTTCTTCGGCATATCGAGCCGATATGTATTTCTCTTCAACCAAGAGCTGGTCAAACTTCTTTTGTTTCTTCTCCAATCTAGACACAGTTTGTCTCTGGTGGTCCAGGTCCACCATGCCATCACATAACTCTTGATCAAGTTGAGCCATCCTGGCTTCCAAATGTCTTTTCTCCTCCAAGAGAGCAGATTTTTCTGAGGCGCTGTTTAGAAATTCATCAGCCAGCTCATCTCTTTCCTGCTCTGCATGAAGTCTGGATTGCTCAGAAACTGCAAGTTCCTCTTGAAGTTGGAGAATTTCCGCTTCTATTAGTGACTCTAGTTCCTTCAGTTCATTCATCTCTTTCTGTGACTCCTCTGGAGATTCCGCTAGCCCCGTCTCTAGTGTATCTAGGGACTGTGCAGAGCGAGCGAAAACATCAAGTTTGTAGCTGTACTGTCCTGTCAGGTCATCTACAACTGTCAGGATATGAGCTTCAGACACTAGGCTGTCACCCGACTGAACTCTCGTCTCGTCAGATATAACTGTCACCTGGTTGCTACTAGTAACGACTTTAGTTTTGCTGGGTCTTGACATGGTAGCCTCACTCTCGGAGTTGCTAACTGTCATGGCACATAGGCCACTTATACGGCTCGTGTCATTATTAACCCTGGCCTCTAGGGGCACCCCTGAGTCAATCCCCACCTGGGACATTTTATTAATCATAGAAACCTGTGGAGACTGCACATCCACCTCTGGTCCGTGTGGTACACCCTCTAGCCCCGCCACGTTGTCTACAATGGGGTCTCCTAGCGGTGTTTCTTCAACATTTATCAACACTTTTATATCAGACACATGTTTACCCACAGGGGGAGCTTTTTCCCCAATCACAGCCTGCAAAGGAAAAGGTATGTCATTATTATCACATATATCACATGGCTTCACATTTCCCTTATGCATTTCCGCACTTTTGTCACCATCACTTTGCATTTGACCAGCACCATTGTTTCCAATGGTCAATATGCTTTTCCCATGCAGGTCAAAGTGCAGCTCCCTTAGATCCTCACTTAAAGGGAAAGGTACAAGTTCTGCAGGAGTTTTTGCACTCTCTGCAGAAGTGTCTCCATTACTCCACAACTCCCAGCATGAGGGAAAAGTACACCCCAACACTCCCTCATGCATAAGTTTATCTGTAACATCAAGTTCATCAGTCTCTGTTCTCATTGGAGTCTCACGCTCAGTGAAAATCAGTGGATAGTCCTTCTCCGCACGACTGTCCAGCACCTTTATTATTTTACCAGTCTCAGGTTTCAATATTGTGCTACCTCTTACCCGGGCTAGCATGGGATCACGGATCCTTGTCATCCCAAAAACTTTGGTCATGGGCAACTGAGGAAACACAGAAACCTTCTCCCCTGCAGGTTCCTGCGAGGGAGCAATCACAGCAGGCTTATTCGCCTGTTCAGACACTGCTTTTTTCTCTGTGTGACTTATCACCTACCGGCCCAGCAGATATCCCCTGCCGCTGGCTCACTGTCACTGGCTCTGCCACATAGTTAATAACAGGAACAGTCTTACCCTTTGTAATCAACCATTCTGGTAAAGCAGTGACATTCTCTCCCGCGGACTCATCAAGGTTGTGGTTGCTCCTAGCAACAGCTTTACTGCACCTCCGCACTTCCTCTCTAGGACTCCGGGCACAGTCGCAGGGAAGATATGCACTCCCGAGAACCGCACCGCTCTCCACCTCCTTTTCTTCCCGACGGTTACCCTTGGCAACGGCATATCCTTGCCTTTTATCAGGAACTCCGCTCCACAACTGCCCAAACAAGGGAAAGTCCTTGCCCAGTACAAATTCCACTTCCAGTGTCTCACATTTTAACAGCTCCCATTGCACAGAGCCATAGTCCGTCACAAAGGTCAGTGACACCGTAGTTTTTGTCTCTGGCCCCCTTGTTACAAAGTCCAGAATTACAGGCAGGACCCGAGACACTTGCTGGCGGGAGTCTAGAATGACCCCCAGCGGGATTCCGCCGATCACTAACTCGCAGGATTTCTCCCACGGGCTATACCATTTTGCAGCCATTTCCACTGATCAGTCTCTTTTACTCGACTACTGGCCCTTTAAGTCCTGCACTGTTTGCACCACAGAAAAAAAAAACGTCCAGTTTAACACCAGCAGTCTCTGCTCTGCAAACTAGCAGGCTTCCAGCACTTTTACTTATCAGCAGGGACACCTGCCCGCATCCGACACCAATTGTGGGGGTTTAGCTCTTCTTCGGGGTCATTCTCACAGATACGGCTTCAGGACACCAGGTTTCAGGTCCAAACAGTGCATTTATTGCCCCTCAGCAAACCAAACATAAATACAAAATAAACACCTGCCCGGCTGGGCTCTAACTAAACATGACGTTCCTGACTCACCTAAGTCACAGTCCACACCCTGTGAACCCATGCGGCTTTGTCAGCCAATGTCCCACAGCCTCCTGGCTGCTCCCACAACAATGTCTCCTTGGGGATAGAGGTCTCTCAGCCCTCTCGGCTCAGACCACACAGAGCCACTCCAGCCTTCTGTGTGCAAGTCCCCACCCCCTCTCACTCTGAGGATTCCTTTATCCCCAGGTGATTACTGCACCTGGTCTTTCTTCAGACCTGGCGATTCTGAGGGAAGACACAGCAAATCCTGCCATATATCTCCCCTAACAACCATGAGGCATGTCCCTGCCTCACAGTATAATTTTGGACTATTCTTTTGAAGACATTTTCTACACCTTTTGTGAACTGTACACCACTAGGTGGCACTGTGGTTTACAAAGTAATTGCAGTTACGCTTTTAACACCCACTTCCCTTCTACACTGGGTATGATTTTATAGATAGCAGAGTAGCAAGATCCATACGCTTGTACCATTCACATCTCACACACAAGATGCTCTGGCTCAGAGCTTCATTTATTTATTTTCTCTGTGAGTAGAAAAACCGATAACTATATAACTAACTATACCTATATTTAAATATGCAAGGAATTCTATTCTGATCTCTCCGATTTGTCTTCAGGTTCTTCCTGCACCTCAGATATAATACAGACACCCAAACAAGAATGCCTGTCAGGAGAAGCCTGTAACCTTACCTGTAACCATGAGTTTTTCGCGAAAAATTACTACACCCATTGGTACAGAATGATTCCTGGACAAGGACCAGCTTTCATAATCAAAGACTTCCAGAGCACAGACCTACAAGAAAACAAATTCAAGATGACTTTCAGCGAGGACAGAAAGTCCAGCGTTCTCTATATTCAGAATGTGAATCCAGAAGAAAGCGCAGTGTATCTCTGTGCTCAGGGTGACACAACAGTGCATACAGATTTCCTGCTTGTACAATATATCTCTGCATATTTGTATAAACTGGCACAATATAGTATAATATGTAAACTGTGTAAAACACTGACTAAGATCTCAATTGTTTATAAAACATTCGGCTCATACAGATCCTTGACATTCGGCTCATACAGGTACTTTTGCAGTATAGTCAGTATCTGAAACTTGTCAGGTAAATAGGGAAATATACACCTTTGCACAGTTTTTATTTATTTATTTTTTATGATTATTACATGCAACATTAAAGGGGTATTCCCATCTGTGACAATAGGGGCATATAACTAGGATATGTCCCCATTGTCTGATAGGTGCAGGTCCCACCGCTGGTACCACACCTATATCGAGAACAGATTGGGAAAGGTGGTGGCTGGAGGACCCCGGGTTCGGCCACCACCAAGCGCTCTCCCCATAAAAGTGAATAGGAGTGCACCAAGCTTTCGGAGCCACAGCTCCCATTAATTTTCACAGGGCTGCCGGAAATAGCTGAGCCAGCGCTTGGCTACTTTCGGCGGCCCCATAGAAATGAATAGAGGGCAGCTGCACATGCGCAGTGTACCCTCCACCACTTTCGGGCTCTGTTCTCGGTGTAGGTGCTAGTCCCAGAGACAATTGGGCATATGGGAATATCCCTTTAAGCAACTTTCTAAATAGTCTTCATTAAATATTTAATACTATTTTCTGCAGTAGAGTCTGAGCAGATCCTTCACATAGCTGACTGTGCTGCTGCTTCTGACCTAGACTGGACAGCACAGTTATTCTACCTGCTGTCAGCTCATGCCTGATGGCATGTTTCTTTTACATTGACACTTTCTTTTTTCTCCCCATCCATTGTTTCACAGTAGCATAGTTGTAAAGGGAGGAGAAATCACACCAACAGCATTCGTATCTTTGTCAGCACAGAGTAATATATATATATTTTTCTCAGCCTACATTTGTGGGAGGGGCGTAGATACATATATATATACCCCCAGGGGGTGTATGCTCCTTGCGTGCGCTTCCGGTGCCAAATCCTCACCCCAAGCTGCACGTCCTTCTCCTCGCGGCGTGCCTTCAGGTAAGCAGGGCCTCGACGGGCCACGCAAGTTACCGGCATCTCGGGTAAGTCCGCCCCCTCTCCTTCCTTTCACCTGCCTTCAGCCTCCGTGTCCTTTGCCGCTCGGGCTTCCTGTTTCCCCGGCAACGGATCTCTCTTCTGGGTCGCGTCCACGTGACCTCGGCGCCGATATATAGCTGTTCATTTTCTAAAAATCATTCACCTATGAAATGTTAGATGCAGTATATGGACAAGTAGACAGAGAGTGCTGGCTGTAGCCACTACGACTCTGTTCACATTCTCTGCATTGTTTTTCGTTTTACAGGACCCATGATGGATGTGATGTGTTAACAATTATAAAAAAATTGGATAGGGGGTTCTGCTGTGGCCAGCACATGTGGTTGGTCACATGGTAGGAATTTTTGCTGCAGGCTTATAGCGGTTTGCGGTGAATTCACGGCCAGTCTGCGTCTGAGTCGTCCCGTGCATTGCTGGTTTAATCCTTCCATCACCAGGTTCAATGAGCCCCTTTTTTGCCTCCTTGCTTGCCTAGGTCAAAGGCACAGTCCTCATCTCTGCTTGTTCTGATCAAAGATTTACGTTTATTCTTCCTTACCTTCTGCATTCACAGGTTTGTGTTTATTTATGTACTTTATGCCAACAGGTTTACGTCTGTTAACATCTTCTGCCTGTTACGTTAATCAGGCCACGTAGCCTTAAATCATTTAGGGCTAACCCGCCACGCTGGCCAGGTCACGTTTGTTAAATGTTAACCGCCTGTCACGTTACTCAGGTCACATAGTACAATTCTTTTAGGGTCAGCCTACCATGTTCATCAGGTTTAGGTTTGTTAAAACATCTACCGCCTGTCATGTTACTCAGGCCACGTAGTTTAAATTGTTCAGGGCCAACCTGCCACGCCGGCGAGGTCACGTTCATTAAACGCCTGCCACATTACTCAGGCCAGGTAGTACCATTCTTTAGGGTCAACCTGCCATGTCGGCCAGGTTTACATTTGTTAATGTTAACCGCCTGCTACATTACTCAGGCCACGCAGTACAATTTATTCAGGGTCAACCTGCCACGTCGGCCAGGTTTACGTTTGCTTAAAATCTTCTGCCTGTCACGTTACTCAGGTCGCGTAGCTTAAATTAATTAGGGTCAACCTACCACCCCGGCCAGGTAACATTCATTATATGTCTGTGACATTACTCAGACTACGTAGTACAATTCTTTAGGGTCAACCTGCCACATCGGCCAGGTTTACGTTTGTTAATTTCTAATGCCTGTCACGTTACTCAGGCCACGTAGTTCTAATTCATCAGGGCCAACCTGCCACGTCGGCTAGGTCACGTTTATTAATGTTAACCGCCTGCCACATTACTCAGGCCACGTAGTACAATTCATTCAGAGTCAACCTGCCACATCCGCCAGGTCACGTTCATTAAATGCCTGTCAAATTACTCAGACCAAATAGTACATTTTGTTTAGGGTCAACCTGCCACGTCGGCCAGGTTTACGTTTGTTAATTTCTTCTGCCTGTCACGTTACTCAGGCCACATAGTTCAAATTTATCAGGGCCAACCTGCCACGCCAGCGAGGTCACGTTCGCTAATATTAACCGCCTGTCACGTTACTCAGGCCACGTAGTACTAATTCGCTCAGGGCTAATCTACCATACCGCCAGGTTTACGCTTATAGGTCATTAGCCCGGTCCTTTACCCAGGCTGCATAGCTCATATCCACCCATTTTCTAGTCAAGTCATCGCAAGGTCTCGTCATTCAATTCCTTCTATAGTTATTTCCATTCATGTTTTCTCTCCAGGTTTCAGCTAAACTCGATCCAGGTAACAGTGCACCTAACAGCCGGTCACTTTCTCTCATCGCATTATTTTTTCTTACTTCCACGTTCTACCGAGTCGTTCTCCCACAGTCTTGTGGGCTCGCTACGGTCTGCTCTCAGCTATCAAACCAATTCCTCTTCTTTTCTATTGCACTTTTCGGAGTCACTCTGGTTCGTTCAAGTTCACGTCTAGGCTTAATTTTTCTTGCTCCACAGCTGCAATCATGTCACACCCATCCGATATCGAAGATGCTGTCTTAGTTCCGGAATCTCAACCCTCCGATCATGCTAACTGCATGTCCCTGTGAAGCTGGACCGTACCCAAGTTAATCGCGGAACTGAACCATCTAGGCATTCGTCATCCGGCGTCCGCTCGCAAGGCTGAACTATATAGACTTTTGGTCACCAACACATCAGCTCCTGCTGAGGAGCAAGTGTCCATGTCTACTATCTAACTCTCCCTGCAACAGTTGCATTTATCCATCAACAGTATCTCCAGCGTAGTATCAGACATGCAGTCTTGGCTGCTGGCTGTCGAGTCCCGAACTTCCGCGGCCAGTACTCCAGTCCCACCTGTTTCAGTCCCCTCCACTTCTCGCTGCCCCTCTCCAGGTAGGGTTCACAGTACCCCTGCCATAGCTCCTTCCCACTTCGTCCCTGAGAATATTAGGAAGAATATTTTTGCGGGAAAGGATGTCAACCTAGCCTCCATACTTATCACCACCCACGATACCATGGAGAATAAGACAATCGCCTGCGGCGATGTGTCCATAATCCTCAAGTCCAAAGACGCCCGTCTAAATAAGAAACTGTCTATACTAGAATTCGTTCTGGCTTTCAGTCTCTTCAGGAACATCATTTGCTCTGCCCAGCCAGACAGATGCGAGGAACTGGACATCTATCTCTACAGGGTCACCGACCTGGGACATAAGTATGGCGGTTCAGCTTTCTACGACTACCATCGCTACTTCTCAGCCAAAGCCGCCGCCGCCCTAGCTCAGTTTAAGCACGTCACCAATTGGGCCGTATTATATATGGAGCTTTTCTAATGGCACGCCGCAGGCCTCAAGGCTCCTTCCTGCGCATCTTGCCAGTCCATTCTACATTCGTCCGATTGGTGCCCCAATTTAGCTTCCCTTTCTCAAGATAGGCACGTCCCTGGTCCATCTGGCCTCCAAAGGCAGGCCCCAGCAGTGGATAAATTAGGTAGACCTATAGTTTTGCTAGGCAAAAGTCAAATCTGCAATAACTACAATCTTGCAGTTTGCAATTACAATAAGTGTCAAGCGCTCCATGTCTGCTCAGTTTGCTTCAGGGCCCACCCTCAAACCACCTGCCCTAATAGAGCTTCAAAGCATTCCTGACTAGTCAATGTAGAGCTGTTAGCATCCCTTTTGCTGGATCACCACGACCCAGTTTCCGGCTTCATGGGCGGTTTTCACACGGGGCTCGTAGCCCTACCTCAGTCCACCTGGGAGGGAGATAATCTTCTGTCTGCAGTTAGGGATCCTGATTCTGTAGGTACCCTGCTCCAGTCCGAGGATTTAACTTCCCGTTTTTTTCCAGGTAATGCCAGAAGCGGACCGTACAGGACTAACCCCGCCAGCTTTCCATACCCTGACAATGGACTAAATTCCCACATTGCCTCCGCAAAAGCTCTCATCCATAGTTCACTGTCAGCCAATACTGCCAGGAACTACAGAACTGCACAAAAAATATTTAACAAATTCTCGCTTTCATATCCTGGAGTCAACACCGATAAAATTCACTAGACGGGAATCCTTTTGGGCAATATCCTAGCACTATCATTAGGGCTGACATGTATTTAAGTTTTTATGGTTTCTTAAGACTCAGGGAATTTACCAGCACCTCACTCAGAGATAGAGGATTGACAAAGGGCCAATTAGAATGGCAGTCTGATCACTTTGTTCTCCATCTTGTATCTTCCAAAACTTCCCAAACCGGTCCCCCGGTGGCCGTTAAATATTTTCAGATCTTCAATACATGGTGCCCCGTTCAAGTGTTGAAAAAAATTCTCACCGCGTTAGGTGACGGTCCGTCTGCTAGTCCTTTATTTAATTCAAAAATGGCTCACTCACATCCTCACAGTTCATCTCTCATATCCGATCCTTAGCTTCCGGCTTAGTTTTTGATCCTAATGTCATATCCGGACATTCCTTCCGAATCGGAGCAACTTCCGCAGCCTCCAGACATGGGGTGCCCGGGCATGTCATCCGAAAAATGGGTCGCTGGAAATCCTCATGTTTTGTTCGATATATCCCTAATCCACATGCAGAAATATCCAAAGCCTTCTGTCATTTGGCTCTTTGAGCATGCATGTATAATAAAATATTCATATATTTCCTACGTTTGCTTTTTTGCCCTCTTATAGGCCTACCTGCGCACTTGGCTAAGGGCACATCGCCAACCATTCAACTAATTTTACTATTGTCTACCCAGCCGACCCATTCACCGAAGTGTCTCATCTTCTGCAGCCATGACCACAAATTAGAAGGCTGAGTTTTCTCGGCCTGCATTTTTGTGAGGGGCGTAGATACATATATATATACCTCCAGGGGGTGTATGCTCCTTGCATGCGCTTCCGGTGCCCCACCCTCCCTCCCATCATCTTATCACACTCACCCAGGGTATGCTCCCTTATAGGCCAACCCGTGCACTAGGGTATATATATACCCTGTCATGGCAGTGGCTGTAAATTCACTGTGTCAACGAGTCAACCAACAGATTTCACTTTGGGCTAATCCTAAGGGTATTATCCTGGCAGTCCCCTTGTTCACTCTTTAATGTCTGTACAGGCACCTGGACTTTGCTGCAGGGGAATCACTAGACTGCTACCTTCACCAACGCATGCCCTACAGGCATAGGAAGATAGGCCAAGCTAGCAATCGGCCACAGCCTGGTGCAGGGACAGAGCTAGCATGGTAACTGGGCCCGCCATAAAGGGAAGAGTAGTAGGTGGGTCTGCACTCCTGGGTAGTTGAAACTTTGGAACAGTAAGTAAGATAGCGGTGACTGCAGATCTTCAGTGTAAAACACTCCTCCACATTGAAAATGTAACATCAAGAAAGACTAGCCAGACGTTTACTCAAGTTGATGCAGTAGCAGGTGTCACTAAGATCTACAGATGATCATTTTTTTTCAATCTGTGATGTGGGAGGAGCATAAAAGACAGATTGAAGCAAAGTTTTGTAGCCCCATGAAACCTCAAAAATCAGATTAATTCATTCAGGATGACTGTTCATCGACTTTCCAGTTATCGCCACTTATTGTAAACTGAGAAGAACAGAATCCTTAAACTGAGAGTCCTTTGTTTGTTACTCCCACAGATAACTATGCACCTAGGTCAAGATGTCAGCACTGTTCAATGTTGGTGGTTGGTGACAAACTGTAATGAAAGCATGAATTGCACAAAGGCAAACCTCTGCATGAACAGATCGTCTGATTAGAAGAGTGGTGCATAGTGATCCATTTTGTACTGCATTTAAAATTAGACATCACATCCCAAGCCTAGGGCAACACACTGTCTACACAAACCATCAGAATGCATTTGCATGACATTGGGCTACAAGCCAGATGTCCAGCTGTAGGTGTTTCATTGACCTCATGCCACCACTCTCAAAGGCTATTGTCATGTCCCATGTCTTCATGGTTCATTATTTTTTAATGCCATCTGTGTATTGCATTGTATTACTCCGAAGTTTATCCCTCTTGTCTCCCTGTATGTGTTCTTTATGTTTCCAGCCCCTCCCTTCTTACTGTTTGTGGTAGCCATTTTGGTTATCAACCTGCACTGATGTCTAATATTCTAAATGTGTCTAAATTATTATCTTTTCACCTAATGTTTTGGTCCATAACAACAAGATTTCAGATTGGAATAAATAATTCTGGATTCTTCACACATGCCTGAGCAGTTGAGTTAATCGCTGTCTGATGAGAGTCTGAAGTAAATACTCAGTTCACTACTGACTGCCATTGTTACATAGACCCATTGAGCACAACACTTAGATTTGTCTACATTAATAATCCTGTGGCCTGTCTAACTGCTGCTTGGGAAAGACTAGAACAGAGCTATGGCAGCCCAGAAGCCATAGAAAACGCTCTGTGTAAACAGCTTAAAAGTTTCCCAAAAATATGTGGCAAAGAGAATAAGAATTTCCAAGAGCTTAGTGATCTACTCCTAGAACTCCAGCTGGCCAAAGCAGACACTCACCTACCTGGCCTCAGTTACCTAGACACTGCTCGTGGGGTAAACCCAATAGTTCCCAAGCTGCTATACAATATATAAAAAAGGTGGACTACCCTCGGGTCAAGATACAAAAGAGAGTATCAAGTTTCCTTCCCTCCATTTTCCTACTTCTATGAGTTCATAAGGAGCATTGCAGAGTCCAAGAATGACCCAAGCTTCTCTTACAGCGAGTCTGGTGGTCTTGCGTCACCTCCTCCTAAGTATGAGAGTCCAGAAACTAATTACAGGAATCACAGAGGTCTAGTGTCAGTGAAAAAGACTTATATTCTTCCTACGCTCACATCATCTTTGGACAAGAGCAATCAAGGTTAAAAAACTTGAAAACTGAAATCGTCACGCGCTATTCATAAGAAGCCACATCCTCTCACTAAGTGCATCAGTTTTAGAAAGAAACTGCTTCAGGAATGCAAGGAACTTCTGAAGAGATTTGGGGTATGTTTCAAATGTGCTTCCACTGAACATTTTCTGAACAAGACTGTAAAGCTATCATTAAGTGCATAGAATGTGACAGTGTTGACCACATGCACGCACCACCCATCTCAACACAGCACTGAGCCATCTGCTCAGTCACCCGCCAGTGGCAAAGTATGGGGGGAGAAATTGGATCAAACAGCAAATTCCACAACTGTATCTTCCTTATGTACAGAAGTTTGTGGTGAAGGTCTCTGTGACAACTCTTGTGCAAAGATATGCTTAGTCAACCCGCTCCTTACTGGTCCCAATCTTAATAACAATCTCATGAGAGTGCTAATCCGCTTCCTGTTGCAGTAATGGCTGACATCCAGCAAATGTTCCACTGCTTTATTGTCAGGGAAGACAACACAAACTACCTGAGATTCCTACGGCACAATGACAATGATGTCAACAGTGAAGTCATAAATTACCAGATTAAGGTACATGTCTTTGGCAACAACCCTTCTTCTGCAATAGCAATCTGTGATTTGAGAAGGACAGCCCAAGGAGGAGAAGAGGAATTTGGATCTGCTGCTCATCAGTTCATTGATAGGACCTTTTATGTTGATGATGGACTGAAATCTTTACCTACTACTGAAGAAGCAATTGATTTCCAGACCAGAACACAGGAAATGCTGTCTGTAGCAAATCTCACATTTCACAAGATTATATCCAACAGTCCAAACGTAATGAATGCATTTCTATCTGTTGACCATGCTAGCAACTTGAAGGACCTTGATCTTGGTTCTGATTCCCCTCCCATTCAACGCAGCCTAGGTTTGCTGTGGGACATTTAGCAAGACACATTCATATAGCAAGTGTCGGCTTATGACAAACCTTTCACTAATTGGAGAATCTTGTCTGTTGTGAATAGTATCTACAATCCTCTTGGATTCATAACTCCGATCACCATTCATGGCAAAATGTTGCTGAGACAGTTAACTGCAGATAATGTAGACTGTGGCACACAGCTACCTACTGAAAAACAACACAAGTGGGAGGCATGGAAGAAGTCTTTGAAAGTGTTGGAACAACCTAGAGTACCACATTGCTATGTTCCCAGTTCCCTTACAGCTGCTGTCAGAAAGGGAGCCCATGTCTTCTCTTATGGATCCATGGAAGCCATAGCTGCAGTAGCCTACCTGAGGGTGTCTGGAGTTAACAGCAAGCCACATTGTGGATTTATCTTGGGTAAGGCCAAACTAACTCCAAAACCTGCACACTCTGTCCCAAGACTTGAACTCTGTCCAGCCGCCCTAGCGGTATAAATTGCTGAAGTCGTAAAGGATGAAATGGGCGTTACTGTAAATTCATTTACATATACAACCACACAAAAAAAAAAAATCTATACATTTGCAATAATGTTAAATGACAGTGGCGTTACATCTCTACTGACCTCAATCCAGCCATCCACGGAATAAGGTCTGGTCCTGTTCCAGGCCTCATTGACCACATGTGGCTTTTAACCCCAAGTTTCCTGTTTCAGGACTCTTGTTCATTGCCTGCTAATGCCAGTTATGAATTTATGGTATCTGAGTCTGACAAAGAAATCAACAATTCACTTTTGATTGATAACTAATTGGCATACTAAATATATATATATACACACTATTAACTGCCTGAATAAAGTACATTTAAAAACATTTTATTGAAAACTAAATAAAAATTGGTTCTCCACCAAATAAAAAAATCAGGCTGGTGGTGCGAGTTAGAGTCTGGGACCTCATATATATACCAGCTCTACAAGACTCACACCCCCACAAATATCTACTATGAAAGATATAGGGGCTAATTAAAGCCCACACATTAAATGGGGTGGTTTTAGTCCAGGCCACTAAAACTTGGTCTGTCCTAATACAATGGATAACCCCAATATAGTATTGGAGTGAAGGTACAGCCACTAGTGGTGTTATTTAAATGGACCCCTACCCCACTGAGTCAGCGGCTCAACATAGGTATGTATCAATTTCTACTGAACATAACAAGGCGCTCTGTATTGCTCAACGCGTTTCTCTGCCGCTATTGCGCGGTATTTCCTCAGGAGCAACGGCAACCTAATCATAGAGGGCACTGTTCAGATTCAACTCCATCACTCAATGGTGAGTGTGTAGTAACATATATTCCATTAAACTAAACGCTGCACGCCTCTGTGGGCATGCGTGCAGCAAGGTAGAGCCTCCGGCACTATGACGGCCGTAGCGCGGGCGATTCCAGCGCTGTTTAAATGGAGAACTCTCCGCCCCAGGACCTGCCAAGCCTCCAAACCAGGAGCCAATGAGGTGCATCTATACTAACTACCACGCCTCCTCCTGTCATCATACTAATACTATCGGCGTCCGGGGCTACTGTGTTATTGTGATTCGTGCTTGAGTGACCTTACATCTCAGGGAACCGTAATCATCTACAGGTACAGACCTAGTCTAGTAACGATCTTACATCACCCAACCACAGCTATTCATAACATGATGTATATATGTTGCGCTTTACAGATGTACTTAAAAGAATACAAGCGCAGCATGGGAAAGACACATAATGACATACAGTGCGGACTGATATATATGCATCTCTCTCAATAGAGAAGATACTAGTGACATATAAAGAATGCCACAATCTCATTCCTGACAGAACCGCATATGTTATGTGCCTATGCGATAACTCAAGTGTGAAACTCAGATTGCACCAATCCACTATATATACCATATCAATCATGATCATGTGGGATAAAAATAAGACACTCCCCCTCAAATAAAGCATGCATAAGATATTAAATCATTGAGGCCCCTGGGTTTAATCGTGTCAAGGGTGAAGGTCCATTGGGCCTCTTTTCTCAGGAGTAAAATGTCTATATCACCCCCTCTGGGTGATGCCCTCACATGTTCTATACCCTGGAACATAGCGCAGTTTCTCATTGTTGGATGGTTAACAGCAACATGTTGTGCAATTGGGGTATCACCACAATTGTTGATCTTTAATATGTGCTCCCCTATTCGCCTCCTAAATTCACGTTTTGTTTTGCCCACGTATTGTAGGCCACAAACACATGTTGCCAAATATACTACTCCCACTGTTCTGCAATTGATGAAGGACTTGATGTCATAGCTGCGTCCAGTAACAGAGCTCCTAAACTGACCTCCTTTTCTAATGGCCTTACAGGCAACGTAATTGCCACATCTATAAGGGCCATTTGGTTTTCTTGAGGTCAACCAGGTTTCACTGACCGGAAAGCTGAACGCACTATGGACCAATTTGTCCCTCAAATTCCCTCCACGGCGATATGTCACCCGGGGGTATTCGCCCACTAGGTCACCCACATCTGTGTCAGATCTCAAAATGTCCCTGTGTTCTTTCAGAAGTGCCTGAACCTCTCTATGTGCTCTATCATAGGTCCCTATGATAAGCACTTGGATATCATCCAATGCCCTGTTCTTAGGATGCAACGGGTCCTCCCTTTCACATGCAGCCGCATGGAGGTAAGCTTCCTTTAAGGGTGCCCTCGGGTAACCTCTCTCCAGAAATCTCCTCTGGAGATCACGTGCTGATTCCTTGAAATCTGTCCACTGGGAGCAATTTCATCTTGCCCTTAAATACTGCCCCTTAGGGATCCCTCTTTTGAGTAGGTATGGATGGCTACTATCCCACCTCAAAAAGGCATTGGTAGCAGTGGGTTTACGGAATATCTTAGTTATCAGCCTCCCAGTGGGGTTGATTTCAATTGATAAATCAAGTAATGTGAGTCGTGCTTCATCAATCTCTGATGTAAAAAAGAGTCCCAGGGTATTGATATTGAGTCTAGACACAAATTCCTTGAATTTATTTTTTGTTCCTTTCCACGATATGAATATATCGTCTATGAACCTCATCCATAACAAGATGGACGAAGTCCATACCTCCATCTCCTCACTGAACACCGTTTCCTTTTCCCACCAGCCCAGGTACAGGTTGGCGAAGGTCGGGGCACACGGACAGCCCATCGCCACCCCCCTGAGCTGGTGGTAGATGACACGATCAAAGATGAAAACATTACGATGTAAAACAAAATCCGGGAGCGTCATTACCAGTGTATTGTGTTCTTTAAAGTGAGAACCTCTTTCAGTTAAGAACACCTGCACAGCCTCATATCCCTGTTGATGTGGGATTGAGCTGTACAGTGCATCAACTTCTAAACTGGCAAGAAGGTTATCATTATCACATTGGATGTCATTTAGTCTTCTCAGGACATCCATGGAGTCCCTCACATAGGACGGTAGGCAGGTGACAAAGGGCTTCAGAATTATGTCCACATATACAGTATACTAATCCTCTCAGTGAGGCCACCAATACTCAACACTATCGGCTTCCCTTTAAGGGGGATGGTACCCTTATGAATTTTCGGTAAACTATAGAAGGCCGGTAGTGTCGGGCATGCTGGAACTAAATAGGTATATTCGCTCTCACTTATGAGGTTACGTCTTTTTGCCAAAATCAGGATATCACTCAACTCCCTCTTGAACATCTCAAGGGGATTACTGTCTAATTTGGCATAACAAGACCTATCATCCAGAATTATTTTACACATCGCCACGTAACTTTCAACATCCAAGATGACAGTGTTACCCCCCTTTTTAGAGGGCTTTATAACAATTTTTTAATCTTTCTGTAAGGAGTCCAGAGCTAGTTGTTCCTGCTCTGTCAAGTTACGTGGATATGGGTCGTGTACATGTAGAGATCTCATTTTATTCGTTACAACAGTGAGGAAAACATCAAGGGGAGAGAATTCTGCCACTGGGGGATATTTTTTAGATGGTACTTTCAGATCCATAAAGGGACCCTCGCCTGGCCCTCTCTGTCCATCCTCCCAGAGGTCAGCTCACATTTTGACATCCGCCAGTTCCCCCTCGTCAATGCCAAGTTTTACGCATTGTTCCCTATCATATGTGCGGAAGAATTTTCTCCATTTTAATTTCCTAATGAACAAATTGATATCTTTAACCCAAGTGAATGGACTAAACTTGCAGTCTGGGACAAATGGCAGTCCTTTACTTAGGACCCCCATCTCCTCACTGCTTAAAACCCGTTTAGACAGATTAATAATCTGCGATACGTCACTGGGCTCAGTTCTAACTAGTTTCCTCTCCTGTTTTTGAGTGGCTATTCTATTGTCTGAGGGGGGGTCCCTAAAAAACCTCCCCGATACCCTTTCACTAGTAGCACGTCCACGACAAAGAAATCAGTCCTACAAACGATATGCTCTAAACTACATTGATTCCTAAATTAAGGCTAAATTAAGACATGGCCCATGGTCTGTCATTACACGTAAGACTTGTGGTGGAGCTGCAAAAAGCAAATGGTGGGCTGTGTTATTTACCTGCCTTAGCACTAGGGCAGTACACATCGAAGTAATTGAATCAATGGATTTGTCTTGTGTAGGAAAGCGCAGGGGTCCGTCATTGACGGAAGGTACATGTCACCGATGTTCCTGGCCTCGGTGAGATAAGAACCGGTAATAATCCGGGCCGGTTCTTATTGGGAGCAGCCAAAGAGCAGGGTGGGTGGCTGTTCCCCACGTCCAGGCCAGGTTTTGGGCTGGGGTTTAAAAGTCCAGCCAGCAGCTCAGCTGGGTGTGGAATGAACCTCCAGGTGATAGTGGAGCTCTGTGTTTTGTGAGCTGAGGAGTTCTGCCATACTGCAAGGCTGAGAGCTGCATGTCAGCTGCCAGCTGGAAGCCAGGCACCCTATAGCCTGCTGTGGACTGCCAGGTGACGTGTTTTTGAGTTCTGTGGACTTTTGCTGTGTGAATTAACATGAGCATTCCTGCGGTGTGAATTAACACCAGGGCCCTGCCAAGTATTGTGTTTCTTTTTTGCCTTTTTGTGTGAATTAACACTGACTTTAGCTTTTCAACCATGGTTTTGCCTCTGTATTGCGTCCGCTTACCCTGCCTACCAGAGCAAATCCCTACAATTGGTGGAGGACTTGCCGCCGGGGCCTGAGCTGGCAGAACTCAATGTCTCTGGGGATCATTTTGGTACCGCGCAACACCGGGTTCCAACCTTATCAAGAGCCTGGGAAAATGTACTAATTCATCGGGATATGTTGTATCGGGTAAATCAGTTGCAAGGTGAATCCGTTGAGCAGTTGGTGGTGCCCCAGGCTTATCGCAAACATGTGTTAGAGTTAGCCCACCAGCATGTTCTCAGGGGGTCATCTGGGAATGCAGAAAACACAGGACCGGATACTACAACAGTTTTATTGGCCCAGTGTGTTTAAAGAGGTGGACGAGTTCTGTAAGTCTTGCCCGACCTGCCAGGCAACTAGCCCCCAGCACCTTTTTCGCAGTCCCTTGGTACCCCTCCCGATCATCGAGGTACCGTTTGAGCGAATTGCTATGGACCTGGTAGGTCCTGTACCGAAGTCTGCTAGGGGACACCAACACATTTTGTTTGTCCTTGATTACGCTACTCGGTACCCGGAGGCAGTGCCACTGCGACATACGTCGGCGAAACTTATAGCTAAAGTGCTAATGGAGATGTTCTCCCGAGTGGGGCTACTTAAAGAGGTCATGACTGACCAGGGGACCCCTTTTATGTCCAAGGTCATGAGGGAACTCTGCAAGTTGCTGAGTATTAAACAGTTACAGACGTTCGTGTACCATCCACAAACGGACGTACTGGTTGAAAGGTTTAACAAAACTCTAAAAACTATGTTAAAAAGGGTGGTGACCAAAGATGGAAAGGATTGGGACCTTCTTCTGCCCTATCTCATGTTTGCAGAGCGAGAGGTGCCCCAGATCTCTACTGGGTTCTCGCCCTTTGAATTGCTATATGGCAGACATCCTCGTGGCTTGTTGGACGTAGCCAAAGAGGCGTGGGAACAACAACCCACTCTGCATAAAAGCGTCCTTGAATATGTTACCAAGATGCAACAGCGGATAGAGATGGTTTTGCCTCTTGTCAGGGAACATATGGAGGCTGCTCAGCGAGCCCAGAGTTGGATTTATAATCTGCAGGCTCGGGTACGGAACTTTAACCCGGGTGATCGGGTTTTGGTTCTGGTGCCGATCGTGGACAGTAAGTTTCTAGCCAGGAGGCAGGGGCCCTACGAGGTACGTGATAAAATTGGAGAGGTAAATTACAAGGTACACCAGCCGGGGAGGTGAAAGCCGGTGCAGGTTTACCATGTTAATTTACTAAAACCTTGGAAGGATAGGGAAACCTGTAAGGAAGACAGCCCGAGGCCGGGTTTTCTTGGACAAGAGATTCCGGCTCCTATGTTTGATGCAAGGGAAACAGTTGCCACAATAAAAATTGCTGACAGCCTTTCCTCTAAACAGGCTCAGGAAACCAGGGAGTTCGTTAGTCGGAACACGGATGTGTTCTCAGACCTCGTTGGACCCACTTCCGTAATCCAACATGACATTGCCACTGAGCCTCATGCCAAAATCCGGTTAAAGCCATACCGAGTACCCGAGGCTCAGCGAAAAAGCCATGTTGCGGCTGGACGTCATTGAGGAGTCTAAAAGTGAGTGGGCCAGTCCTATAGTCTTAATTCCCAAGCCAGACGGGACGTTACGATTTTGTAATGATTTTCGGAAATTAAACGAAATATCAAAGTTTGATGCATATCTAATGCCTCGGGTAGATTAACTAATTGAGAAATTAGGCCAAGCCAGGAATTTGTCTGTTTGGACCTCACCAAAGAGTATTGGCAGGTACGCTTGACGGAGGCTGCCAAAGAGAAAACTGCCTTCATTACACCAGAGGGGCTGTACCAGTATAAGGTGTTACCCTTTTGCCTGCATGGCGCCCCCGCCACTTTTCAACGTCTAATGGATATCGTACTTCGTCCACATCGGCGGTACGCCTCGGCTTACCTAGACGATATTATCATTCACAGTACCGACTGGGAAAGTCACCTGCCCAAAGTACAGGCCGTAGTGGACTCCCTTCGAAAGGCGGGACTAACAGCTAACCCAAAGAAATGTGCGATAGGGTTAGAGGAGACTAAATACCTTGGGTATGTCATTAGGCGGGGAGTCATTAAACCCCAAGTAAGCAAAATAGAGGCGATACGGAATTGGCCCCGACCTGCCACCTCTAGACAAGTAAAGTCGTTCCTGGAATGGTGGGCTATTACATGAGGTTTGTCCCCCATTTTGCCACTTTAGCGGCTCCGTTGACAGGACTCTTAAAGGGATGGAAGTCTGTGATAGTCCGCTGGAATGACCAGGCGGAAGAGGCTTTCTCTGCTTTGAAATCGGCCCTGTGTGGGTCCCCGATTTGGTGACGCCCGACTTCAAGAGGGAATTTGTGGTACAGACTGATGCCTCTGAAGTAGGCCTCGGTGCGGTACTGTCTCAGGAAGTCTACGGTGAGGAGCATCCCGTTGTCTTCCTCAGCCATAAGCTCACTCCAGCGGAGACCCGGTACAGTATAGTGGAGAGAGAGTGCCTGGCCATCAAGTGGGCACTCGAGTCTCTCCGCTATTATCTGTTGGGGAGGAAGTTCCTTCTGGTGACCGATCACTCCCCTCTCAAGTGGATGAGCCAGGCCAAAGAGAGGAATGCTCGGGTCACCAGGTGGTTCTTGCCTCTGCAAAACTTTAAGTTTACAGTAGAACACAGGGCAGGCCGGTAACAGGGAAGCGCGGATGCCCTGTCCCGAGTACACTGTCTGGCGTGTGTTCACCCCCTCAGGGTTGAACAAAGGGGGAAGGTATGTAGGAAGGCGCAGGAGTCCGTCATTGATGGAAGGTACGTGTCACTGAGGTTCCTGGCCTCGGTGAGATAAGAACAGGTAATTTTGTCTGTCAGCCTTTACTTAGTGTGGCTGTAAAGCCAATCCAGGCCGGTTCTTATTGGGAGCAGCCAAAGAGCAGGGTGGGTGGCTGTTCCCCACATCCAGGCCAGGTTTTGGGCTGGGGTTTAAAAGCCCAGCCAGCAGCTCAGCAGGGTGTTGAATGAACCTTCAGGTGATAGTGGAGCTCTGTGTTTTGTGAGCTGCCAGCTGGAAGCCAGGCGCCCTAAAGCCTGCTGTGGACTGCCAGGTGACATGTTTTTTGAGTTCTGTGGACTTTTGCTGTGTGAATTAACACGAGGATTCCTGCAGTGTGAATTAACACCAGGGCCCTGCGAAGTATTGTGTTTCTTTTTTGCCTTTTTGTGTAAATAAACACTGACTTTTGCTTTTCAACCATGGTTTTGCCTCTGTATTATGTCTGCTTACCCTGCCTACCAGAGCAAATCCCTATACTTGCTTCATAAATGCTCTCTGAAGATTCTTCTCCATACGAGGATCAGTCAAACAACTGAGAACTGACTGCGGCACAAACTTTGTTGGAGCCTGTAAAGAACTTCAGCTTGGTAATTTCTTGTCCAACAATGGGTACACTTGGGTGGTCAACCCCCCACATTCATCTCACATGGAAGGATCCTAGGAATGCATGATTGGAATAGCACACAGGATCCTAGATTCAATGTTGCCGGATCATAAGGTTTCTCTAACCCAGGGCCAGCGGCCGGCAAACTCGAGCAAGTGCCAGGCCCCCTGCTCCTGGGGTAGCCCACTGTGCCCACTCACTCCCGCAGCTGTGTCCTACCTGTTTTGAATTCTAGGGCAGCTTACCCCAGCAATGTAGACAATTTTCGCCATATGCACTGCTGGGGTAAGCGGCCTCAGAACTCAGAACAGGGTAGATGGAGTTTCAGTAGATCCTATGCTAGAATGTAGTTGTTAGAAGGAGGTCTGTGACATCACTGGTCACATGACAAACCCTGATGGCAGCAGCTTGTGGAAGAAGGAGGTGCTGTGTGTGCCTGCAAGCTGCAAAGTGAGGTAGGATGTGCTGCTGAAGTACCAGAACTTTGTGAGGGGCAGCATATTGAGCTCATATATGAGGGGGCAGGTGGAGCACTCAGGGGCAGTGGGGCTCAAGTGGAGTGGAATCTGGTGCAATTAAGGGGGTTTATCGTACAGATCTGGGTGTTCTGAGGGCCATGATGTGTGTGTGTGTGTGTCTGTCTGTCCCTGTCTGTGTGTCTGTCTGCCTGTCTCCGTGTGTGTGTCTGTCCCTGTGTGTGTGCCCCTTTTTGTGTCTAAGGCCTCATGCACACCAGCCGTGTGCATCACGGATGCGGACCTATTCACTTGAATGGGTCCGCAATCCCTCTATAGGAAGCACTACGGAGTGCTTCTGTGGTATTTCTGGCCGTGCTGCCGCACCGCAAAAAAAAAAATAGAACATGTTCTATTTTTTTGCAGTGCAGACGGATCATGGACCCATTCAAGTTAAATGGGTCTCAATCTGTTCCGGCCGCTACACGGATGTTGCCAGTGCATTGGGGACCACAAATTGCGGTCCCCAATGCATGGAACGGACGCATAACAGCCGTGTGCATGAGGCCTAAGGCATTACTTAGACTCCATCCCACAGTCTAGCCAGGGCCTAATAGGTTACAGTTTAGACCACCTTCTGGTACATGTTAATAATTCCCTTTTAAACCCCAGTCCATGTCCCCTAAGTACTGGGAATCAGTGGGAGTCATATTATAAGGTAACAAAAGGTTGGAGCATAACTGAAGGTGGAATTCCCTTTAATTTAATTGGTTGATGATCGCATAGGTGTCTGTCCCAGTGTGTTTGTCCGTGTGTGTGTATGTGTCTTTCTCTGTGTGTGTGTGTCTCTCTCCGTGTGTGTGTGTGTGTCTCTCTCTCCGTGCCTGTGTGTGTCTCTCTCCGTGCCTGTGTGTGTCTCTCTCCGTGCCTGTGTGTGTCTCTCTCCGTGCCTGTGTGTGTCTCTCTCCGTGCGTGTCTCTCTCCGTACGTGTGTGTCTCTGTCAGGGCCGTCTTTGCCGCAGGGCAAAAGGGGCAGCTGCCCCGGGCCCAGTTGCTCCTGGGGGCCCATGGGAGCTCCGTTTCCCGACTCCCATTCACTAGTGGGCATTGCTAGGTTAAAACATTCGGGGCCTGGGCCCCGGATGTTTTGTCCCAGGCCCCGAATGTCCTGCCTGCCTGCTAGATACAACTGTATTGCCGTACACAGAACGGCAATACAATTCAATCTAATACACTGGGAAGAGGCGAAGGACCTGTGGTGACATCACAGGTCATGTGATCAGCAAAACAGGCTGTGATAGGATGACCTGGATGATGTCACCATCATGTGACCAGTGCAGGATTGGACCAGAGTGAAGAGGAGGAGCCTTTTGCAGGACTGGAGAGGTAAGTGAAGGGAGAGGCAGAGCAATACTGGGAGTTGTAGTTATTTAACTGGGATGTATGTTAGGGCTGAAGGGAGGGATGTTATTGACATGGGACTGTATGTTGAAAGTGGATGGTGGGGGGGAGTAATGTTTATGTACATGGGTTTAGGCTACGTTCACACTTGCGTTTGGGGATCCGCTTGTGAGATCAGTTTCAGGTCTCTCACAAGCAGCCCCAAATGCATCAGTTTAACCCCAATGCATTCTGAATGGATGCAGATCCATTCAGAATGCATTCGTTCGGCTCCGTACAGCCCCCCGTTCCGTTTTGGAGACGGACCCCAAAATGCTGCACGCATCGTTTTTGTGTCCGCATGGCCTTGCAGAGCCAAACGGATCCGTCCTGACTTACAATGTAAGTCAATAGGAACGGATCCCTTTGCATTGCCACAAAATGGTGCAATTGTAAACTGATCCGTCCTCCATTGACTTTCAATGTAAGTCAGGACGGATCCGTATCGAGACTTAGAAATTATAATCTAATACAAACGAATCGGTCCTGAACGGATGCATTAGTTTGTATTATCGGTGCGGATACGTCCTGTACAAGTACAGGACAGATCTGCACGAACGCAAGTGTGAAAGTAGCCTTAGGGGGTGATGTTTACATGGGATTGTGCGTTGGAGGTGGCTGGGGAGGAGGTGATGTTATTTACATGGGACTGTATGGTGGAGGGAGGAGTATAACTGCAGGGGGCACTGCAGATCCAGGGGACATTATAGGCATCTTATTACTACTGGGGGCTCTATAGGAGGGTCTTATAGATCCGCCTTATTTCTACTAAGCGCACTATGGGGGCCTTATTACTACTGAGGGGAACAATAGGGGGCCTTATTTCTACTAGGGACTCTGTGAGGGTATTATTAATATGGGAGGGCATTGTTGAGGAGCATTATCACGGTTGGGGCAGTGTTACTAATGAGGGCATTCTAGAAGGGAATTACTATTGGTGGGACTATGAGGAGCACTATTACTATGGGGGGCAGTAATGTTTCTTCAGGATAGTATTTGGGGGTATTGGGGGGGGGGTCGGGGCATAACTAAAGGCTCATGGGCTCCGGTGCAAGAGTTCATCTTGGGCCCCCCTTCCCTCAGTGCTTTGTGTGTCTTCTTATGTGGCACAAGTGTCTTTGGGCCCCTTCATGCTCCTGGGCCCGGTAGCGACTGCTACCTCTGCACCCTCTATAGCTACACCCCTGGGGGGGGGGGGGGGGGGGTTACTGCAAGCAGCAGGATAACACTGTGAGGACTCCAGTTGGGGGATAATGATAGAATGTGAGGAAGCTAAGATGTCTGTGTGTCACACTCTGCAGAGACAAGGCGGCTGAGAGAAGTTGTCCAGACCGAGTGGAGAAGATCTACAGAGAAGATGATGACAGAGAGGAGACGTCATCTGGAGGCCCTGGATGTGACAGGTAAGTGCTGCTGTACAGCAAGTACAGCAAAGTGCGGGGGGGGGGGGGGGGGGGGCGTTATCCAGGGGGCCCAAGTAAATTCTTGCCCAGGGTCCAATCAATATTAAAGACGGCCCTGGTCTCTGTGTGTGTGTGTGTGTGTGTCTCTCTCTCTCTCTCTCTCTGTGTCTCTCTGTGTGTGTCTCTGTGTGTGTCTCTCTCTCTGTGTGTGTCTCTCTCTCTCTCTCTCTTTCTGTGTGTCTCTTTCTCTGTGCGTGTGTGTCTCTGTGTGTCACCATCACCATGCCCACAGTGTTCCTATGTCTTGACGCAGCTGCATCAGGACGTTCTGTGCAGGGCAATAAGAAGATGGAAGAGGAGGCAGAGCCGCCAGTATGGAGTCCATGGTAGAGGCACAGGGAGGCACACTAAGGACGTAGGTAACACTACCACATGATCTACACTAGTGTTAGCTGTGGTTTTAGATAGGACTGCAGGTAACACTACTACATTTTCTGTACTCAGATAGCCATGACTGTGTTATCTATGCTGTTACATAGGACTGCAGGTTATATCGTACTATATTATCTGTACTCAGAGTTACCACTGTTTAAGGGGGCCAACTGAGACTTTATCGCCCAAAGGCCCACATGAACCTGGACATGAACCTGCTCTAACCCATGAGATTTTGGTCACTTTTCTTGCAGAGGTGTCCACCACCATAAATGCAAGACCACTAACTCCAGTATCTTTGGACCCTGATTGTCTATCCACTCTTCCTGCACAGAAGACTAGAACTGTTCCAGTTCCCCGGGGGGCATTTGACTATAGCAACATTTACAGACACCAATGAAAAGGTTCAACACCTATCCAATGTTTTCTGGAACCGATGGAAGTCAGAGTATCTCCACATGCTTTAAAGCTGGCACAAGTGGCAGACACCAAAACCTAACCTCCAGGTAGGTGACCTTGTCCTCTTAAAAGATAAAGAGGCTTATCACAAAGAGTGGCCTATGGGTCTAATCGCTTAAGTTTTGCCCAGCAACAATGGGAAGACCCAGAAAGTGATCTAAAGATTTCAGATGGGGATTGTCATGTCCCATGTCTTCATGGTTAATTATTCATTGATGTCATCTGTGTATTGCATTGTATTAGTCCTATGTTTGTCCCCTTTGTCTCCCTGTATGTGGGCTAATGTATTTTATTTTCCTACCTATCCCCTTTGGGTAGTTTCTTTGTTTTAAGTAGAGGGCAACCTCACACTATATCATTAGGAGAAAGCAGTATAGGAATAAGGTTTAGTGAAGGCAGAAGCATGCTGGAGATTTCAGCCTGAAACTTAGTACAAATTGTTTTAACTCAAGGTAACAAAAAACTTAAGTAAATATAGTTTTATCCATACAAGGATAGCATGATGATATTTCAAAGAACATGTAATGCTATTGTTAAATTATGATTTAATTTATTAGCCCTTAGATGACCTGGCGATCTTCAGTTTTTGGGTTTTAGTTTTTCACTCCCCACCTTCCCAGAGCCATAGGTCACACAGGAGTTAAAGGAAAATTGCTGTTCCTGGCCCTATGTGAAAAAGTAATTTACCCCATAGCTTCTGTTTCTCTGCAGATGCACTAGGTGCATCTGAAAGTAGTTTGCCAACAGAACATGGCTTCATTGGAATTGGGGCATCGAAATTGCAGCACGATTCTTATGTAAAACTCTGTTTTACACTAGGGCAACCAGTAGCAGATGTAAAATGTCTATCCCTGTGTACACAGTACAATCTGCTGCTCAGAAATTATGTTTCATGTCAGCCAAAAGGCACCATCACCCAGTGAACAATCGTTTGCTGGTTTATCAGGTGACTTCTGGCACCTTCACATAGGGTAGCAGCATTTCTACAGATGCTCATCCTTAATAATTGGTCTGATTATCTGTTGTGAAAGGACCTTTAGTTTTCATCATCTATAAGATTAGTAAATGTGCTCCATTGAAGGTGTGCATATTGGAGGATCTCACTGGACATGATGTTTATTGCTAAGCTAATTATAGATAGAAATTGGATGGCAGTTAGGGTTCCAAATATTGGTATATTTAAAAAATAGAAAAAGATGGTAATGCTACGTGAAGAATGGTGGTAGGTATAAAACAATGGTAAACTGGACAGTTTCAGATAAGTGTGGAATATGAGGCTTGGAATAAACTTTTATCAGATGAGGTTGGGAAATTTACAGTAAGTGAACTTAACCGATTTACACCCGCCGCCGTACATTACAGTATAGGAAAAGCAGTCTACTAAGTGTATGTTCAGGTTCTCTGGGGGATGGGGGGGTGCGGCTTAAAAAAAGAAAAAAATGATTATTTTTTTATCTAAAAATTCAAATCACCCCTATCACTAAATTTAAAAAATTAGAAATAAGCAAAGTTTACAAAAATACGATTTGGCTGCTTCACCACATTTCACAAAGAAATTTGGTTCCTGACTAATTAACTCATCACAAAGTGCATTTCTTTGTAAGTAGCGGGCGCAATGATGGTGAACAGCGATTGTGCTGCCCTTCGTCATTGAACCCCTCAGATGCCGCATTCATCACTGATCGTGGCATCTGAGATGAAAAATGAGGGCTTTCAGGGGTTAATCAGTTAAAAAATGCTCCTCTTGTTTGTCCTTTAAAGCATTAAGTGGCCACCGCTGCCATCTTGATTGAAGATCCTGTGCGAAATCTCGCGAAGTGTGTCATGACGTCATCATGCCGGATGCCGTGGTGACGTCATACATCACTGTGCACAAGATTTTGCAAAGGATCATCAATCAAGATGGCCGTGGCAGCCTCTTCGCGCTCAAATGGATGAGGTAAGTATGATTTTTCTTTTTACCGCCATTTCAGTGAAAATTGATTAATTACCACGATGCACAAGGAAATTCGACTTTGCAGCGAATCGAATTTCCCCTGAAATTTGGATCGAACTCCACTTTGGATACTTTGATTCGCTCAGCACTAAAAATAATAATAACCAATGCAAAATAAACATCATAGGCCTCACTGCATCTCAAAACACCTGTACTATTAAAATATAAAAATATTTAACTCACATGGTGAATGGCATAACGGAAAAACAAATCAAAATGGCCATTTTGCCATTTATTTATTTTTTGTTGCTTCACCTGATTTAATCTAATTGGACATTACATACATTTTGGGAAAAAATGGGCTCATCTCTTTATAACACTACCAATATGGGAAAAATTGGAACATAAATATGAACTGATTATCAGCTAAAGATTTTATTTATTACCACAAATATGCCATACAAGTAGAATAAATGTTGTGCACCAAATTAATATGTATTACTTTGTGATATGATGGTTTATGACAAAGGGTTCTTAACCCCTTTCCGACCGCAATCTGTATATATACGTGATAGTTGCACATACCCCGTGCAGCTACCACGTATATATACGTTCTGGCAGCTCTTTAATCCAAGCGCTGCAAAGCGCTTGGATTAAAGCTTCTGCCCCTGCCCTGTATGCTGTCACGGACAGTATACAGTGCAGTAATGCCGACAAGGGACCAATCAGAGTGGCCCCATGCCGGCAATCAATCCGATTGGTTAGTCTGTGCAGACTAACCAATCAGATCGTGGCAGTGTTAAAATGCCGGTTTCAGGCTCTGATCTGCGCTCTGCAGATCAGAGCCTGAAATCAGTGTCCTCGTGGCCCCCCCCCCCGATCCATGCAGCCCCCCCATCTGTGCAGCGCCCCCCGGCCCCTGATCTGTGCAGACACCCCCCCCGATCTGTGCAGCCCATCTGTGCCCCCTCCATCTGTTCCCAGTGCTGCCCCCTCCTTGAGTCCGCCCCCTGCTGGCGTGACATACCTCCCTCCCCCCCCCCTTCCAGCGCTGCCCCCCGTCTGTCTGCCCCCCTGCTGTGTTTGATGGCGACGGCTCCATTCCTGAGCCACCGCCATCATCAGAGTGTCAGCTCTATGCTGTTAAGTTCTGTTATGCTGTAAGTTCTGTAACCCCATAGATGCCGTGGCAGCGGCATCCATGGGGTTAATAGAGGGAGGGGGCTCCCTCTCTCCACCATCGGGGCTGCTGCGCTGCGATGGCAGCCCCGATGGTTGCCCTGGCAACCGGACGCTTTGCAAAAGCGTCCGCTGTTGCCACCCACAGGGAATCTGAATGTATTACACTTTGCAATGCAAGAGCATTGCAAAGTATAGTACAGCCATCAGCCCCACTGGATCTTCATGATCCAAGAGGGACTTGATAAAAAAAAAGGTGAAAAAAAATAAAAGTTAAAATAAATAAATAAAAATGTAAAAAATAAATAAAAATTGCCTGTTCCTATAAAAAATGAAAAATAAAAAAACTACACATATTAGGTATCACCGCGTCCGTAACGACCGTCTCTATAAAGATATCACATGATAGACCCCGTCTGATAAACACCATAAAAAAAATGTGTAAAAAAAAAGCCTTTTTTGTCACCTTACATCACAAAAGCTGCAACAGCAAGCGATCAAAAAGGTGTATGACCCCCAAAATAGTACCAATCAAACCGTCACCTCGTCCCGCAAAAAAATGACACCCTATTTAAGACAATCGCCCAAAAAATAAAAAAGCTATGGCTCTCAGACTATAGAGACATTAAAACATCATTTTTTTGGTTTCAGAAATGCTATTATTGTGTAAAACTTAAATAAATAAGAAAAAGTATACATATCAGGTATTGCCACATCCGTAACGATCTTCTCTATAAAACTATTACATGACCTAACTCCTCAGATGAAGGCCGTAAAAATAAATAAATGAAAACTGTTCCAAAACAGCCAATTTTTGGGTCACCTTGCCCCATAAAGTGTAATAATGAATGATCAAAAAATCCTATGTACCCAAAAATGGTACCAATAAAAACCTCAACACTTTCTGCAAAAAACGAGCCCCTGCACAAGACGATTGGCAGAAAAATAAAAAACATATGGCGTTCAGAAAACCAATCCAGCACAATCTGCCTTCCAAAAACCGTATGGCATTCCTTTCCTTCTGCGCCCTGCCGTGTGCCCGTACAGCAGTTTACGACCACATGTGGGGTGTTTATGTAAACCGTAGAATCAGGGTAATAAATATTGAGTTTTGTTTGGCTGTTAATCCTCAATGAGTTAAAGAAAAAAAAATTAGAAAATGGAAAATCTGCCAAAAATGTGAAATTTAGAAATTTCATCTCCATTTTCCTTTAATTCTTGTGGAACGCCTAAAGGGTTAACAAAGTTTGTAAAATCAGTTTTGAGTAACTTGAGGGGTGTAGTTTCTACAATGGGGTCATTTATGGGGGGTTTCCACTATGTAAGCCCCACAAAGTGACTACAGACCTGAACTGGCCCTTAAAAAGTGGGTTTTGGAAATTTTCTTAAAAATTTTAAGAATTGCTTCTAAACTTCTAAGGCCCCTTTCACACGGGTGAGTTTTCCGTGCGGGTGCGATGCGTGCGGTGAACGCATTGCACCCGCACTGAATCCTGACCCATTCATTTCTATGGGGCTGTTCACATGAGCTGTGATTTTCACGCATCACTTGTGCGTTGAGTGAAAACCGCAGCATGCTCTATATTGTCCGATTTTCACGCGACGCAGGCCCCATAGAAGTGAATGGGGTGCGTGAAAATCGCATAGCATCCGCAAGCAAGTGCGGATGCGGTGTGATTTTCCCGCACGGTTGCTAGGTGACGATCGGGATGGAGACCCGATCATTATTATTTTCCCTTATAACATGGTTATAAGGGAAAATAATAGAATTCTGAATACAGAATGCATAGTAAAACAGCGCTGGAGGGGTTAAAAAAAATAAATAAAATGTATCTCACCTTAGTCCACTTGATCGCGAAGCCCGGCATCTCCTTGTGTCTCCTTTGTTGAATAGGACCTGTGGTGAGCATTAAATACAGGTAAAGGACCTTTGATGACGTCACCATGGTAAAAGACCATGTGATGACCGGAGTGACGTCATCAAAGGTCCTTTGCCTGTATTTAATGCTCACCACAGGTCCTATTCAACAAAGGAGACACAAGGAGATCCCGGGCTTCGCGATCAAGTGGACTAAGGTGAGTTAAATTATTATTATTATTTTTTTAACCCCTCCAGCGCTGTTTTACTATGCATTCTGTATTCAGAATGCTATTATTTTCCCTTATAACCATGTTATAAGGGAAAATAATACAATCTTCAGAACATCAATCCCAAGCCCGAACTTCTGTGAAGAAGTTCGGGTTTGGGTACCAAACATGCGCGATTTTTCTCACGCAAGTGCAAAACGCATTACAATGTTTTGCACTCGCGGGGAAAAATCGCGCATTTTCCCGCAACGCCCCCTGCCTCTTATCCGGGCCAAAAATAAGACGCCCGTGTGAAAGCCTTCTAATGTCCTAAAAAAATAAAATGACATTTCCAAAATGATGCCAACATAAAGTAGACATATGGGGAATGTTAAGTAATAAATATTTTATTAGGTATGACTTTCTGTTTTAGAAGCAGAGAAATAGAAATTTGGAAAATTGTGAATTTTTCAAAATTTTTGGTAAATTTGGGATTTTTTATAAATAAAGGTGAAATATAATGACTCAAATATATGACTATCATGAAGTACAATGTGTCACGAGAAAACAATCTCAGAATGGCATGGATAAGTAAAAGTGTTCCAAAGCTATTACCACATAAAGTGACGCATGTCAGATTTGTAAATTTTGACCTGGACACTGGGGCATCAATGACCCTTGGTCATGAAAGGGTTAAAGGGAATCGGTCACCAGCGACCTCCTTATCAAACTGTTTGCACATGGACACATAGCTATAGTTCACCTGATTGAATGCTCTTTTACTTTTGTTGATCCAAAGTTCTTACTATGCAAATTAGTCTTTTGGTCCAATGAGGGCACCCTAGCTGCACTCTTTTCTGTGGCCAGCCCCTCCCTCACTGCCTTGCCACATTCTAGCCCTGTCAATCAAAGTAGCAAAGGAGGGCTGGCCACAGAAAGGAGTGGAGTCTGTGTGCAAAAGGAGCAATGGTGATGCCCTCATTGCACCAAAAATTTGCATATTAGGTATCATAACTCGGGAATGGAGCCTCAGAAGAACAAAAGAAAAGTAGTGTTTTAATCAAGTAAACCACAGCTATGTGTTTATGGAAGCAGTTTGATAGGGAGTTCACTGGTGACAGATTCCCTTCAAAGAACTCATTTCAGTTATTTCTTCACCCTGCTCCATAATGTTTAGGGAATATCTTTTTGTACTGCCAATGTTTAGTCTCTGGAAAAAGGGATCTACAAAGAATCCACCCAAGAAAGTGAACCACTGTTAACTTGTTAAGCCACTATCATATTATTTATTATTTTCTCTGAATATACACCTTAAAATCACCAGAGGGCGCTCTACCACCTAATTTAAAAAAAACATTCAATTTTTAATTATTTGCTTGCAGTTTAAAAATTGTTTTACAATAAAAACATAGTTACAAAATATTGTGCCCTGTTCTTCGAAGAATACGTCCAAAATATTGTGCCATATACAGTATGTAAGGATTGGAACACATAGAGTGCATATGATGTATGCACATGTGAAACATAGGGTAGTAGCAATACCATACAGTAGTGATTAGAAGTTTGTAAACCTTTCAGAATTATTTTCTTGAATTTGAACTAAAACCACATGAAATTTTCACAAATTTTTAAGCCCTAAATGTAGATAGAGATAATCAAATCATTCTAATGCATCAAGATATTACACTTGGCCTTTAATCTATTGAGAAAAAGTATCCAATATTACATGTCTGTGAGTGGCAAAAGTACATGAACATTTAGCATTAGCAGGTAATTTGAAGGTATTAAAGTCAGGTGTTTTCTATTAGTGTGATGACAATCAGGTGTGAGTGGACAACCTGTTTTATTGGGGGCTCTGTGGAAGTCACTGTTATGGGGGCTCTGTGGATGTCACTGCTATGGGGGCACTGTGGATGTCACTGCTATGGGGGCACTGTGGATGTCACTGTTATGGGGGCACTGTGGATATCACTGTTATGGGGGCTCTGTGGAAGTCACTGTTATGGGGGCTCTGTGGATGTCACTGCTATGGGGGCACTGTGGATGTCACTGCTATGGGGGCACTGTGGATGTCACTGCTATGGGGCACTGTGGATGTCACTGTTATGGGGGCACTGTGGATATCACTGTTATGGGGGCATCATGGATATCACTGTTATGGGGGCTCTGTGGATGTCACTGTTATGGGGGCTCTATGGATGTCACTGTTATGGGGAGCTGTGGATGTCACTGTTATGGGGTGCTGTGGATGTCACTATTATGGGGAGCTGTGGATGTCACTGTTATGGGGTGCTGTGGATGTCACTGTTATGGGGCACTGTGAATGTCACTGTTATGGGTCTCTGTGGATGTCACTGTTATGGGGACACTGTGGATTTCACCGTTATGGGGACACTGTGGATGTCACTGTTATGGGGGCACTGTGGATGTCACTGTTATGGGGGCATTGTGGATGTCACAGTTAAAGGGGCTCAGTATGAGTTATAGGGCTCATACAAATGACCATAATCAGCCCAGGAATCCATGTCATGGGCCATTTGTTGGCCACATTTTCCAGGTCGACTGCAACTTCCCTGACCTGAACTGACTGTATGATAGTGTATGATACAATTAGTCTTTATGATACAAACCCTTAGAAGTCAATGCATCTGCAAAAAATGTGCATCTCACAAATGTGCATCTCACACGGACTGTATCTTATTTGAGCGGATCCACGACTTGCAGACCTCAAAATGGATATAGTTGTGTCCATCAGGCCTTGTATCTGACATGATAAGCTTAGATACACACCACGCTAGACAGTATCATACAATATGGGATTAGATACACAGCTCGGAAGGCAGTATTGCACACAGCAAGTATCAGGCACAGCAGGCTGTATCATACTGATAGGATTAGATACACATGTGATTAGATGTGCTTACTGATTCAAGCTGCTTACTGCACTCTGAAGATGGTTAGGGAAGAGCCTATGGACTTGATGGGATTTAGACACTGAGTGAGAAAAAGACTAACAGGATTCATGTAATGGTGTAACATGGCCACCTGTAGTGAAAGTAGTGGGGGGCGGGGCGAGTCTGTGACTCATCAGTCTGTAGTGCAGCCAGGCTTTATCAATAAAGTTACCTATTCAACAATAAAGGAGGGGGAGAAAGTAAACATCTGCCAGGATAGTCTGATGCCCAGACAGGGGGAAAGAAAGCACAGACATGAAAAACAGCTATTGAGGGCATATTTATGCATGGTGAGGGGTGTTAGGAACACATAAAAAAAAAATGAATTTGGTACTGGACAACATCTTTAACCCCTTTAGGACACAGCCATATTTCACCTTAAGGACCAAGCCATTTTTTGCAAATCTGACCAGTGTCATTTTAAGTAGTGATAACTTTAAAACGCTTTTACTTATCCAGGTCATTCTGAGATTGTTTTTTCGTCACATATTGTACTTCATGACAATGGTAAAATTAAGTAAAAAAAAAATCATTTTTATTTATAAAAAAATACCAAATTTACCAAAAATTGGGAAACAAATTGCAAATTTCCAAGTTTCAATTTCTCTACTTCTATAACACATAGTAATACCTCCAAAAATAGTTATTACTTTACATTCCCCATATGTCTACTTCATGTTTGGATCATTTTGGGAATGACATTTTAGTTTTTGGGGACGTTACAAGGTTTAGAAGTTTAGAAGCAAATCTTGAAATTTTTCAGAAAGTTTCAAAAACCCAATTTTTAGGGACTAGTTCAGGTCTGAAGTCACTTTGTGAGGGTTACATAATAGAAACCACCCAAAAATTACCCCAATTCTAGAAACTACACCCCTCAAGGTATTCAAAACTGATTTTACAAACAATGTTAATCCTTTAGGTGTTCTACAACAGTTAATGGCAAATGGAGAAAAAAATTCAGAATTTCTATTTTTTGGGCAAATTTTCCTTTTAATCCATTTTTTCCAGTAACAAAGCAAGGGTAAACAGCTAAACAAAATGCTATATTTATTGCCCCAATTCTGTAGTTTGCAGAAACATCCCATATGTGGCCGTAAACTACTGTACGGGCACACGGTAGGGCGTAGAGGGAAAGGAATGCCGTATGGTTTTTGGAAGGCAGATTTTGCTGGACTGGTTTATTTACACCATGTCCCATTTGAAGCCCCCCTGATGCACCCCTAGAGTAGAAACTCCATAAAAGTGACCACATCTAAGAAACTACATCCCTCAAGGTGTCCAAAACTGATTTTACAAACTTTGTTAACCCTTTAGGTGTTGCACAAGAGTTATTGGCAAATGGAGTTGATATTTGAGAGTTTAAATTTTTGGGCAAATTTTCCATGTTAATCAATTTTTTCCAGTAACAAATCAAGGGTTAACAGCCAAACAAAATGCTATATTTATTGCCCCAAATCTGTAGTTTGCAGAAACACCCCATATGTGGCCGTAAACTACTGTATGTGTACACAGTAGGACGTAGAGGGAAAGGTGCGCCGTGTGGTTTTTGTAAGGCAGATTTTACTGGACTGGTTTATTTACACCATGTCCCATTTGAAGCCCCCCTGATGCACCCCTAGAGTAGAAACTCCATAATAGTGACCCCATTTTGGAAACTACGGGATAAGGTGGCAGTTTTGTTGGTTTATCTATATTACATTTTTGTGAGGCACGGTTACCAAAAATAGAAATTCTGAAATTTCATCTCCATTTGCCATAAACGGTTGAGGAACACCTAAATGTGCATCAGGGCACTTCAAATGGGACATGGTGCCACCCAAAAAAAAAAGGCCATCAAAATCTGCCTTCCAGAAACCATACGGCATTCCTTTCCTTCTGCTCCCTGCCGTTTGGTAATACAGCAGTTTACGATCACATATGGGGTGTTTCTGTAAACTGCAGAATCAGGGTAATAAATATAAAATTTGGTTTGGCTGTTAACCCTTGCTTTCTTACTGGAAAAAAAGGATTAAAATTGAAAAATTATAAAAAAAATTTATATTCGCTATATTACTATAACTTAGTTTTTTCGAATATTCGTAATATTCTAAAACAAGAATATATAGCAATATAGCGAATATTCAAAAAAAACGAATATAGAGCAATTTAGCTAATATAGTGCTATAATCTTCTTTGTCTAATAGTTGTAATTTTTTTCTCATCTGAAGTTCAGATTGGAAAAAAATTACAACTATAAAAAAAAAATTATAGCACTATATTAGCTAAATTGCTCTATATTAGTTTTTTTCGAATATTCGCTATATTGCTATAACTTTGTTTTTTCGAATATTCGTAATATTCTAAAATAAGAATATATAGCAAAATTCGCAAACACTACTACTCCTAAAGTCAAGTATATTGCAGCCTTCTTATTGGCCCACAAGCTAGAAGCAGGGAGGGATCATGTGTACTGATTAAAAAAAAAATATATATCGAATAAAAAAATAAAAAAAGAAAGGAAAAAAAATGTGAATATTCAAAATTACGAAAATATATAACTATATCCAAAATATTCGCGATAAAAATTAGAAATTCTAATATTCGTGATCAACACTACTCTCTAGTAGCTATAGCCTGTAATATTATTGCGCTCCAGAAATACATCCAGGCCCCTCTTGAATTCCTTTTATTGTACTCACCATCACCACCTCCTCAGGCAGAGAGTTCCATAGTCTCACTGCTCTTACCGTAAAGAATCCTTTTCTATGTTTGTGTACAAACCTTCTTTCCTCCAGATGCAGAGGGTGTCCCCTCGTCATAGTCACAGTCCTGGAGATAAATAGATGATGGGATAGATCTCTGTACTGACCCCTGATATATTTATACTGTATATATTAATTAGATCTCCCCTCAGTCGTCTTTTTTCTAAAGTGAATAACCCTAATTATGATAATCTTTCAGGGTACTGTAATTGCCCCATTCCAGTTATTACTTTAGTTGCCCTCCTCTGGACCTTCTCCAGCTCTGCTATGTCTGCCTTGTTTACAGGAGCCCAGAACTGTACACAGTACTCCATGTGTGCTCTGACTAGCGATTTGTAAAGTGGTAGGACTATGTTCTTATCACGGGCATCTATGCCCCTTCTGATGCAACCTATTATCTTATTAGCCTTGGCAGCAGCTGCCTGACACTGGTTTTTGCATCTTAGTTTGCTGTTTATTAAAATTCCTAGATCCTTTTCCATGTCAGTGTTACCGAGTGTTTTATCATTTAGTATGTACGGGTGACTTGCATTATTCCTTCCCATGTGCATAACTTTACATTTGTCAGTGTTAAACCTCATCTGCCACTTATCTGCCCAAGCCTCCAATCTATCCAAATCCCTCTGTAGTAGTATAGTGTCCTCTTCAGTGTAAATTACTTTAGTGTCATCTGCGAAACTTTACTATGCAAGCCTTCTACAAGATCATTAATAAATATATTGAAGAGAATAGGGCCCAATACTGACCCCTGAGGTACCCCACTAGTGACAGTGATCCAATCTGAGTGTGTACCATTAATAACCACCCTCTGTTTTCTATCATTGGGCAAGTTACTTACCCACATACAGACGTTTTCTCCCAGTTCGAACATTCTCATTTTATATACTAACCTTTTATGTGGTACAGTGTCAAATGCTTTGGAGAAGTCCAGCTATACGATATCCATTGATTCACCGCTGTCAAGTCTAGAACTTACCTCCTCATAGAAACTGATTAAATTAGTTTGACATGACGATCCCTCACGAAGCCATGCTGATATGGCGTTATTTGCTTATTTCCGTTGAGATGCTCTAAGATAGCATATCTCAGAAAACCTTCAAACAGTTTACCCACAACAGATGTTAAACTTACCGGCCTATAGTTTCCAGGCATTGTTTTTGGACCCTTTTTGAATATTGGCACCACATTTGCCATGCGCCAATCATGTGGGACATTCTCTGTCAGTATAGAGTCCGCAAATATCAGAAATAAGGGTCTGGCTATGACATTACTTAATTCCCTTAGGGTACGGGGGTGTATGTCATCCGGTCCTGGCGATTTGTCTATTTTAATCTTTTTAAGTCGCTGATGTACTTCTTCCTGGGTCAGACAGGACACTTTTAATGGGGAATTTATTTTTACATTTTTCATGTCATCTGACAGTTTATTTTCCTCAGTGAATACATTAAAGAAAAAAATATTTAACAGCTTTGCTTTGTCCTCGTCGATCTCTGCGACTCATTACTCTTTAAAGGGCCGACACCTTCAGATTTATACTTTTTAACATTTATATAATTGAACATTTTAGGGTTAGTTTTGCTCTCTTTGGCAATTAATCTCTCGATCTCTAGTTTGGCCGCTTTTATTTGTTTTTTACATGTTCTATTTTTTTCCTTATACAGGGTGGGCCATTTATATGGATACACCTTAATAAAATGGGAATGGTTGGTGATATTAACTTCCTGTTTGTGGCACATTAGTATATGTGAGGGGGGAAACTTTTCAAGATGGGTGGTGACCATGGCGGCCATTTTGAAGTCGGACATTTTGAATCCAACTTTAGTTTTTTCAATAGGAAGAGGGTCATGTGACACATCAAACTTATTGGGAATTTCACAAGAAAAACAATGGTGTGCTTTGTTTTAACGTAACTTTATTCTTTCATGAGTTATTTACAAGTTTCTGACCACTTATAAAATGTGTTCAATGTGCTGCCCAGTGTGTTGGATTGTCAATGCAACCCTTTTCTCCCACTCTTCACACACTGATAGCAACACCGCAGTAGAAATGCTAGCACAGGCTTCCAGTATCCGTAGTTTCAGGTGCTGCACATCTCGTATCTTCACAGCATAGACAATTGCCTTCAGATGACCCCAAAGATAAAAGTCTGAGTAGGTCAGATCTGGAGACCTTGGGGGCCATTCAACTGGCCCACGACGACCAATCCACTTTCCAGGAAACTGTTCATCTAGGAATGCTCGGACCTGACACCCATAATGTGGTGGTGCACCATCTTGCTGGAAAAACTCAGGGAACGTGCCAGCTTCAGTGCATAAAGAGGTAAACACATCATCAGTGTGTGAAGAGTGGGAGAAGAGGGTTGCATTGACAATCCAACACACTGGGCAGCACATTGAACACATTTTATAAGTGGTCAGAAACTTGTAAATAACTCATGAAAGAATAAAGTTACGTTAAAACCAAGCACACCATTGTTTTTCTTGTGAAATTCCCAATAAGTTTGATGTGTCACATGACCCTCTTCCTATTGAAAAAACAAAAGTTGGATTGAAAATGTCTGACTTCAAAATGGCCGCCATGGTCACCACCCATTTTGAAAAGTTTCCCCCCTCACATATACTAATGTGCCACAAACAGGAAGTTAATATCACCAACCATTCCCATTTTATTAAGGTGTATCCATATAAATGGCCCAACCTGTAGTTTTTCAGTGCTTCCGTGCTACTCTCCTGTTTTAGTGATTTATATGCTTTCTTTTTGTCATTTATTGCTTTCTTTCAGTTCTATTTATCCACATTGGTTTCTTTTTGTTCCTTAACCTTTTATTCCCATACGGTATGTACCTCTCACAATGAGATTTTAGGATGTTTTTAAAGATATCCCATTTTGTGGCTGTATTTTTATTTTTGAGGACTTTGTCCCAGTTAGTTAGGCCTATGGCCTCTCTTAGTTGGCTAAATTTAGCTTTTTTGAAGTATGGTATTTTTGTTCCTCCCTTTAGAAACGCTCTTTTGAATGATAATTGGAAGGTTATCACTTTATGGTCACTTTCCCAGGTGTCCCCCAACCTGCACGTCTGTTGTTCTGTCAGGCCTATTGGTTAATACTAAGTCCAGTATGGCCGTCCCTCTAATCGGGTCCTGAACCAGTTGGGAGAGGTAATTTTCTTTGGTTATTGCCAAGAACCTGTTTCCCTTATGAGATATACAAGTTTCAGTTTCCCAGTCTATATCTGGGTAGTTGAAGTCCCCCATATTAACCACCTCATTATGATTTGCCGCCTCGTCTATCTCGTTTAGTAGTAGATTTTCTGTGGACCCTGGTATATTAGGTGGTTTATAGTAAACTCCTATTAGTAATTTATTGTTGTTTTTAGCTCCATGTATCTCTACCCACAGTGATTCCACATGTTGCTGTCCCTCACTTATATCTTCACGGAGTGTGGGCTTTAGACAAGACTTTACATAAAGGCAAACCCCTCCCCCTCTCCGGTTTTGACGATCCTTTCTAAAAAGACTGTAACCTTGTACATTAACTGCCCAGTCATAGTTATCATCCAGCCATGTCTCAGTTATTCCCACTATGTCATAGTTCTCCTCACACATCACTAATTCCAGCTCCCCAGTTTTATTAGTCAAGCTTCTGGCATTAGTATACATATATTTGGGAGGTTTATGTATATTTTTTTTACCATACACCTTTCCTTCTGAACTGTTCTAGTCCCTCCTTCCATTCCTCCCCCAGTACTACTACATTGCCCCCGGTCTCTACCAGCCCTATCTTCCCCTCCTATAATGTAATTTCCCCCCCAGTCCCTAGTTTTAACACTCCTTCAACCTTCTAGCCATCTTTCTCCCCAGCCCAGCTGCCCCTTCCCCATTGAGGTGCAGCCCGTCCCTACGATAGAGCCTGTAGCCGATAGAAAAGTCGGCCCAGTTCTCTAGGAACCCAAACCCCTCCTTCCTACACCAGTTCTTGAGCCACTTGTTAATCTATCAAATCTCCCGCTGCCTTTCTTGTGTGGCTCGTGGTACAGACAGTATTTAGATTTTAGCCGATTATCTTAGTTAGGGGCTCATTTTTTGAGGGATGAGAAGACGGTTTTATTGGCACTATTTTGGGGGGCATATGACTTTTTGATCGCTTGCTATTATAATTTTTGTGATGTAAGGTGACAAAAAATTTCTTTTTTTGCACCGTTTTTTTTTTTTTTTTGACCGTGTTTATCTGAGGGGTTATGGGGGGTATTTTTATGGAGCAGATTCTTACGGACGCGGCGATACCTAATATGTCCACTTTTTTTATTTATTTTAGTTTTAATAAATAATATTGTTTTAGTGTCTCAAGTCTGAGAACCAATTTTTTATACGATTGTCAGTGGCTAAATTGGGATATAAATTTAGTACTCCATGGAAGTGTGATACTCCCTGAAGCAACCAATAATGCAGAGGCCCGGATGATCGGGGCACGTGTCACACTCAGTAGTGGTGTCCTTCCGTATCCCCATCCTGTGACACACTCTGCATTTTTTGGGGGTCCGTCCCTTCTTTCCAGTATGGGGGACCATACCTGGAAAGTGTTGGCCAGGGACGATCCGGGCGCCTCCAGTTCCCAAGGTACTCCGGCCTGCTCTTTCCCGGTCAGAAAAGATCAGGGCCTTGAGGACTGCCTCATAGAACTGAAGGAATGTCCCTATGTTGCCAGCGCTCCAGGACAGCACAAAAGAGTTGTACATGGCAACCTGTACCAAGTAGACCGCAACTTTTTTGTACCATGCCCGGGTTTTGCGCATATGGCTTGAGGACTTGATCAGAGAGGTCAACTCCTCCCATATACCGATTGTAGTCGACGATACAATCGGGCTTGAGGAACGTTGCCGCGGTACCTCGCACAGGGACAGGGGTGATGCCGTTACCATGAATTGTGGACAGTACAAGGACATCCCTCTTGTCTTTATATCTGACCAGCAACAGGTTTCCACTGGTAAGGGCACGGGTCTCACCCCTGGGCATAGGTACCTGGAGGGGGTAGGTAGAGAGGCCGCGTTGATTTTTCTGCATGGTCTCAGAAGCGGACGTGCATCTGGCGACGAGGGACTGGAACAAGGGGATACTAGTATAAAAGTTATCCACATACAGGTGGTAACCCTTATCTAGCAGTGGGTGCAGAAGGTCCCACACAAGTTTCCCGCTAACAACCAGAGTGGGGGGACATTCTGGGGGTTGAATACGGGATTCTCGCCCCTCGTACACACGAAACTTGTAAGTGTACCCTGAGGTACTCTCACAAAGCTTGTACAGCTTCACGCCATACCTCGCCTGCTTAGAGGGAACATACTGGTGGAAAAGGAGTCTTCCCTTGAAAGCAATGAGAGACTCATCAACCGCGACCTCCCTTCCAGGTACATAGGCCTGTACAAATTTGGCCCCAAAGTGATCGATGACCGGTCTGATTTTGTACAGGCGGTGATAGGCAGGATCACCTTGGGGTGGACATGCTTCATTATCTGCATAATACAGGCATTTCCGGATGGCCTCAAACCAGGAGCGTGTCATGGCCGTACAATAAAGTGGGGTCTGGTAGAGGACATCCCCACTCCAGTAATGCCTGACACTAGGTTTCTTGACTAGGCCCATGTGCAGTACTAGGCCCCAAAATGTCCTCATCTTGGCTGCACTGACCGGGGTCCAGCCACCGGGCCTAGCCAAAAAGGAGCCCGGGTGTTGAGCAACCTGCAGCACCCCTGGGGGCTCTAGGGTCACACAAACCTTTTTTTGTCGGTTCATTCGAATTTCAGCAGCTTTTTTCTCCCATTAAATCATCAAACATCATAATAGCTTTTCTATTTCCATGAACATCTGCATGGGAAATACACAGTCAGCATGACAATATCAGAACATTCTGCATATAGAAAAATATGGTTGTATGTATAATTCTACTAACTATTACCATCAGCTCTTTATTCCAGAGGGATTTCCAAATGTAGAACATGATAAAGGTTAATATGTATAAAGTCTTTCTATAACAGCTGTATGCAGTGACTAGAAAACCAGCCCATTCTATCTATATATAGCATCACAATGATGAGGAGAGTAGTAGTGTGTGTCATGTGACATGACAGGAAAGACTGAGGTGCGGTGTGTGGTAAATGTCACATCTCCTCAGACACCTGATGATACAAGGTGCAGGGCACACAGCACACCATGATGTGGACTACTAGCAGGACTATCCTTCCAGGACTCTTACTAGTCACCATTATTACAGGTGAGGGTAATTTTATCACAGTTTCTATTACTTCTATCTTTATGTTGACATTTGACAAATTTTTTTACTGTTTAATACAAAATGATATATGTTATATGAAACCTATGCAGAATTAGATGATATGATAAAAAATACAAATTGTATTTTGTTTTTCAGATGTGCAGGCAGATTCTCAGGTGTCACAGGATCCAGATCTTCACATTACAGAAGACCAAGATGTCTCCTTGAAATGTACTCACACAATAAAAAATTATGAACTTCTGATCTGGTACAAGCAACTCCCTGGACTCGGACTGGACATCTGTAGTTATGGAGTGAGCTCACCTACTAACCTGCACTCCAGATACTCTATGACCATGGAGAGAAGCACTCTTAGTACCCAGCTTCATATAAAGAATGTGAAGGGGGAGGACACAGCCGTGTATTACTGTGCAGTGAGAGACACAGTGACACCGACACACTGCAGCTCTGTACAAGAAGCAAGAAACCAACATCTAGCAAAAAAAATTACAGAATTGTAATATTTTTGCAAACCAAACCCCTACTAAAAGTGGCCCCATTTTGCAGTTGGGCAGGACAAATTAAAACCATTTTGTGGCACATTATACCACCTCAACAGAGCCAAATACCACAGTCCATCACAAAATACTGCCAGCAACACAAAATATATCCCCAAAAACTTCCACTCGCAGGTTTTGTAGAGGGCTCAGGCGGCCCCCTGGGCATCTGCAAAATTTCCCCATAAGGTCTATGGCCAATATGCCCCTTCTATTTTGTATGCTTTATTTGCCAGGATGCAGGTTCTTAAAAAGGGGTGTCCAGTCCTTTTATTTTGATGCCTGTCCTCACGATAGGCCTCAATATCGGATCGGTACCAACTGTTCAGGATTAGCTCTGGTGGCAGAACCACAGTTGGTGTCAGAAATACACAGGACCGTCCATTGTGTAGTGGATGGAGCTGGTTACTTACTTCAACTTCAATAGGAACAATGCTGCCGTAACCCCTTCCGTCCTATTTACTATTGCTGGACCTGTATAATTCTGATGCCAGAGCTACTTCCGAACAGCTGATCTTCATGGGTGCAGAGTGTCAGATCCCCATCAATTAGATAATGATAGCCCATCTGGAGGATAGGCTAGCAATATAAAAGGACTGGACAAGCGGTTTAGGAATTGGACTAAAGAAGTGTATCCTCGGATGGAGGGAATTTTTTTTTGTTATATATGTACACTTTTACTGGGGGGGAAGCATAATCTGATTGCAGAGACCCTGAGCAAACACTGGGTCACTTACTTAAAATGACCCAGCCATTTTGCTAAAATCAGTATTGAGCCGCTTCAGTGGAAGAAGAGCATTAGAGTCTGCTTAAAGGGGTTTTCCAGGATTACAGTTATCATGGAAACAGATGTGGATCAGCTGTGCCACTGAACAGATTTGACCTACTCTTAAGAGCATCATCTAAGTCCCCTGAGGAGGCCACACGCGAGATGCTCATCAGGGTTTTGAACCACACTGGTTGGTATACTATATTACTATCAGTACTTCTTGACATGTATATGTTATTTCTTGATCTGATGTTCATGATTTCCTTTGTATCCATTGCTCTCCATTGGGAGTTTAGGATATATACCACATAACGTAGATTCCACAGTAATTTTCCTTATTCCAATGGCAATATGGGAATGCAATGAATATCTGTCACCAAGGAGTCTACGTGTTTGATATGTGATCAATTGTTTGAGGTTCTTGTGTTTCCTGTGTATATATGCCGCTACTATTATCTTTTATTTATGTATTGTCTTATACTGTATGTATTAAATAAATAATTTATTTGATTTATTGTATGCGGTGATTTGGTGTGGTAGTGTTTGTTCGTCAGGCACGGCATTCATACTCTGGTAGAGCTGTCTCTATTCAGTGTAATTTCTGTCTGTCGTAGACTTGTATAGAGCTTCAATGCAAGTCAATTTTTCCAGACATAAACTACAGAGCTGTTTATTCCCTCCAAAACGTTTCATAGGTAGAAAGTTATAAAGTCTCTCAGTATAAGCTGGCTTTGCTTTAACCCTTTCCACAGTGCAGTGAAGCTATAGTATAACAGTGCAACAGTACAAATGGACAGGTTATATTACAACAAATAAATAAAATTCAGTTCAATAACATTAAACAGTATAAGTGCACGCAACAGCTGCATAGTCATTATCACTGCATCCACAGCAGTGGCTTCCAGGCCCCACAGTCATGACACCTAGCAGCCCCTACCTCTCCAGTAGTGCTGTAAACTTTGCATCCCAAGAAGTACGGTATGCACAGTGTACAGCTAGTGTGGCTGCAGCATACGTGACAGTGTCACCTATCCCTACTTTCTTATGATCTGTGTGTGCTCTACAGCAATTTTGTATGTGTCGTGCAGTGACACACTACATTGAGGCTAATACAGATGTGACTTCTTCCCTTCCTTTGTCAGCCCTGATTCTCCATCTTTTATGACAAGGCCAGGTTCCTGCATAGTCATCTTGCTTGTCGCTGACACTCAATGAGGAGAGGGTGGGGCTGACAGAGGAAAGGAGAGGAGCAAGAGTGCACAGAGTGGCTTTTCCTTCCCCCCAGTGCACTTAACTGCTCATTTGCACATGTTAACCCCTTAAAGACTGGACACGTTTTCATTTTTGCCTTATGCATGACTTTACAGGCAGTTAACCATGTAAGGCCTGAGAACCTTCAGAAGGTCCCAGGCTAACCCATACAATATTATGAACATATAATGAACATTTTTATTTATACTGATTGGTAAACAGTATATATATATATATATATATATATATATATATAGTGAAGGGGGCACATGATTTCATGGTTCTGTTTTGTACACTGTAAAATGTGCCAAAATCAATTTTTAGTAGTTGACAAGCAAAAAATGGTTGACTGAGGCATGCCAAGCCTGCTAGTATTTTTCAGGGCATAAATACTCCCATTTTCCTAGGCCCTGTCACTTTCCCATCTTTTTTTATGTACAGCACATCATTGGATTGGCAGAACAGTTGTTGTGTGGGATTTATTAGGTGAGTATACTGTAGGTTCTTTTGCTATTTTTGCCATTTCATCCTTATTCACACACCAGTGTTTTGGTCCGTGATTTCCATCAGTGACTGTGAAGCAAAACCAGGACTGGAGCCTCCACAGACATAAGGGGAAGATCTGTACCTTGTCACACACACAGGGGGTGGGGAAGTAACCACTGAGCTCAACCCGTGTCCCTGTCCCTGCCTCATTGGCCTCGCAAGTCCTAGTGACAAGGGACAACTGGTTGACAAACCCTCAGCTAGGATAAGTGCAGGGAAGACAGACAATACATGCAGCAGAGTAATCAAACAACCCAGTCAGAAACCAAGAGAGCAGCACGGTACCAGAGGAGCAAGCGGAAGATCATCAGGAGAAGCTGAAGTCAAAACCAGGAGGAAACACCAAGACCAAGGGATAAGACGGACGGGTAATCAGAAGACAAGCAGGACCAACAAACCAGGTAAGTAATATCGCAGTAAGGACCTCAATAACAGGAAATCTGTGGTCAGCAGATTGCCTGTTTAAATAGGGAGCTAGTGGAGTCATGTGACGTGGCCAGCATCACATGACTCCTGAGTTCCAATCCAGCTCGGCCGTCCCCGCCTCCTGGAACCACACACAGAGCGCATCATGACAGTACCCCCCCTGCACGCTGGGCCACCGGACCCAAGGCCCCAGGCGACAGCTTCTCAAGATGTTCCACATTAAATTTCTTAACAAGTCTAGAGGCATGAACATCCTTAGCTGGTACCCAGGACCTTTCCTCCGGTCCATAGCCTTTCCAGTGCACCAGGTACTGTAAAGAGTTACGGGCTCTCCTAACATCCAAGATCTTGGAAACCACAGACTCCTCAGAATCAACAGGGGCAATATGTTTTTTAAGCAGAGATTTGTGGAAAACGTCATAGATGTGGAAAGATTTGGGCAGCTTCAACCTAAAAGATACTGGATTAATTACCTCCGTAATCTCGTAAGGACCTATAAAGCGAGGTGCAAACATTTTGGAGGCCACCTTAAGAGGCACATTTTTAGAAGATAGCCACACCTTCTCCCCAACCTGAAAATCCATCCCCTTAGAAAGTATCTTATTTGCTTTGATTTTTTTGATTATTTTGAGCTTTTTCTAGGTTCGACTGAATCCGAGCCCAAACTGTGCACAGTTCTGACGAGACCTTATCCACCTCAGGGTTAGACGAGGAGACGAATGACCCAGAATGAAAACGAGGATGGAAACCATAATTACAATAGAATGGGGAGACACCAGCGGAGGAATTCACATTGTTGTTTATCGCAAATTCTGCCAAAATAAGGTACTTAACCCATAATTGTTGATCATTGGAGATGTATGACCTGAGAAACTGTTCCACAGACTGATTAAGTCGTTCCGTCTGCCCGTTACTCTCAGGATGATAGGCAGACGAGAAAGACAATGAGATTTGGCACCTTTGACAGAAGGCTCTCCAAAATCGAGACACAAACTGGACACCCCTATCAGATACAATATTCTCGGGAATACCTTAGAAACTTACAATTTGTTCTAAAAATACAGAGGCCAGAGTCTTAGCATTAGGAAGCTTAGCAAGAGTTTTACCCTCTGCAGGTGGCAGGTCTGTGATGAAATCCATAGAAATATGAGACCAGGGTCTACTTGGAATGGGTAGGGGTCACAACTCACCAGCAGGGCGAGTTTTAGGGGGTTTAGACTTGGCACACACCTCACAGGCCAACACATAGGACTTGACATCCTTGAATAGGGTGGGCCACCAGTAAGACCTTGATACCAGCTCTTTAGTACTCTCGATACCAGGATGTCCACACAAAACAGAATCGTGACACTCACCCAACAGCCAGAGACGGAATTGTTCGGGGACAAACAACTTATCTGTTAGTGTGGGTGTCGGGGCCAGATGTTGTTCTGCCTTAATAAGAGCCATAAGATCTTATAATATGGTTTTAGGCGGTGGTCCGCAGGCTGAAACGCACAAAAACTCTGAGATAGAACATCTGCCTTCACGTTCTTACTTCCTGGTCTGAAAGTGATGGAGAAATTAAAATGTGTAAAAAACAATGCCCATCTTGCTTGATGGGGATTCAACCTCTTAGTAGACTCAAGAAACATCAGATTTTTGTGATCAGTAACAACGGTAACACAATGTTTAGCCTTCTCAAGAAAATGCCTCCACTCCTCAAATGCCCATTTATGGCCAGCAATTCACGATTCCCCACATCATAATTTCTCTTGGTTGAAGAAGATTTTCTGCAAAAGAAGGCACAAGACCTTAAATTGATAAGACTAAAGGGGCCTTGTGAGAGGACCGCCCCTACTCCGTCCTCGGAGGCATCCACCTCCACAATGAAAGGTCTCTCTTGATCCGGCTGAATTAAAACAGGAGCGCTACTGAAGGCCTTTTTAAGAGTTTCAAATGCTTCAGTAGCTTCAACAGACCAGTTATCCAGGTCCGCCCCTTTTTTTGTGAGGTCGGTCAAGGGTCGAGCTATTACTGAAAAATTATTTATAAATCTATGGTAATAATTAGCAAACCCTAAAAAACTTTGTAAGGCTTTTAAAGGGGTTGTCCAAGTTATATTTATTGATGACCTATCCTCAGGATAGGTCATTAATATCAGATCGGCGGGGGTCTGACACCCAGCACCCCCTCCGATCAGCTGTTTGAAGAGAAGGTGTGCGCGATGTCAGCGCTGCCTCCTCTTCACTGTTTACCTTCTAGCCGTTGCATCTGCAGTGGTGAGCAGGTGTAATTAAACCCAAGCCTTCCTATTGAAATGAATGGGATGGCTTGGGTGTAATTTCACCTGCTCACCACTGCAGATGCAACGGCTAAAAGGTAAACAGTGAAGAGGAGGCAGCGCTGCCTTCTCTTCAAACAGCTGATCGGAGGGGGTGCCGGGTGTCGGACCCTGCCGATCTGATATTGATGACCTATCCTGAGGATAGGTCATCAATAAATATAACTTGGACAACCCCTTTAAGGCCAATGGCCTTACCCAGTCCATAATTGCTAATACCTTGCTAGGATCCATTTTAAAGGCGTGAGGAGTGAGAACATACCTGAGATACAAAATTTCTTGTTCCCCAAAAAAATAATTCTCCTGTTTTGCAGCCAATTGATTCTTCCTCAAATCACTTGTTTAACATGAGACACATGACTCTCAAAATCAGGGGAGAAAATCAAAACAGCATCAAGGTAGGCAATCACAAATTTACCCAAGAATTCTCTGAAAATATCATTCATAAAAGTTTGGAACACCACTGTCGCATTGCTGAGTCCAAAAGACATTACAAAATATTCGAAGTGTCCAGCTGTAGTATTGAAAGCAGTCTTCCACACGTCTCCCTCCTTAATTCGAATTAAGTTCTATGCCCACTTCAAATAAATTTTAGAGAACCAGGAAGCCCCCAGTACGTGATTAAACAGATCGAGAATCACCAGGAGGGAGTATTGATTCTTAATCGTGATCTTAATTAACTCCCGATAATCGATACAAGGTCTGAGGCCTCCATCTACTGGTAAGTTTTCAAGAACCAACACGGGGCATATTGTATGCATCGTTACCTAGCAGAGTGAAGCATCCAGCAATTCTACCCAAAAACTCTACTTTCTTAAGATTGATTATTGATCACTACCACAACAAATCCTTGCATCAAGTAAAAGTTTTACCCAAAGCTGTTTGAAAGAAGGTCGTTACTGGATTCTAAAAGGAAGCAAAGTTATAGCAAAGTATATAAGTAAATGTGTAGTCTGCAGAAAGGCACATAGACCTATCGAAGAACAAAGAATGGCAGATTTACCGGCAGATGATGTAAACCCATCACCACCATTTCTTTATAGCGGAATGGATTGTTTTGGCCCATTCATCACCAAACAAAACCTCAAGGAGTACAAGAGATATGGACTAATATTTATATGTCTAAGCTCCAGAGCAATTCACCTGAAAATGTTAGAAGATATGTCAACTGACGCATTCATCAACGCCTTGAGATGTTTCATAGCCATTAGTGGTACCGTCAGAGAGCTTAGATCTGACCAAGGATCTAATTTTGTCGGAGCAAAGAATGAAATGAAGAAAGCTCTAAAGGAGATTGATAAAGAAAAAGTTACTGAGTATTTCTTAGAGAAACAGTGTGATTTTCATATGAATGCTCCACATGCAAGCCATACAGAAGGAGTTGGGGAAAGACAAATCAGAACTGTATGAAATGTATTAAGTTCAGTGTTGAAAAAAAAAGCCAGAAGAATTGATGATTCTTCACTTAGGACCCTATTCTATGAAATAATCTCTATTGTTAACAGTCGTCCACTTACAGTTGATAACATCAACGATCCAACAAGTTTGGACCCTTTAACTCCAAACCATCTACTTCACCCTAAGTCTTATTACATACTGCCACCACCTGGCAAGTAGTGATGAGCGGGAGGTGCCATATTCGATTTCGCGATATTTTGCGAATATTCGATTGAATATTCGTGTTATATTCGTCGAAATCGAATAGTCGTAATTATTCCAATTATCGCGAATAATATGCGATTTAATTAATCGCGTATTGCAATTTTTCTTTTGATAGTATAAGGCAACGTTCCTATGACTAATTGACTATGGCTAGGCTAATTGTGTATTTTACGAATATTTGTAATATTGCTCTAACTTCGTCTTTTAGAATATTCGTAATATTCTAAAAGATGAAGTTAGAGCAATATTACGAATTTTCGTAAAATACACATATAGATTGTAATTAAGCTAATATAGTGCTATAATCCTTTTATTTCTCTTAAATTTTTTTTGCCTCTTCTGAACTTCAGTTTTGTAAAATATGTACACTATTAAAAAAATTACTATAGCAGTATATTAGCTAAATTACAATCTATATGTGTATTTTACGAATATTCTTAATATTGCTCTAACTTCGTCTTTTAGAATATTCTTAATATTGCTCTAACTTCGTCTTTTAGAATATTCTTAATATTGCTCTAACTTCGTCTTTTAGAATATTCGTAATATTCTAAAAGACGAAGTTAGAGCAATATTACGAATTTTCGTAAAATACACATATAGATTGTAATTTAGCTAATATAGTGCTATAATCCTTTTTTTTTTCTCTAATTTTTTTTGCCTCTTCTGAACTTCAGTTTTGTAAAATATGTACACTATTAAAAAAATTACTATAGCAGTATATTAGCTAAATTACAATCTATATGTGTATTTTACGAATATTCGTAATATTGCTCTAACTTCGTCTTTTAGAATATTCGTAATATTGCTCTAACTTCGTCTTTTAGAATATTACGAATATTCTAAAAGACGAAGTTAGAGCAATATTAAGAATATACGTAAAAAGTTGAAAACGCAATTCGATTACTATAACTTAAATTAATCGAATTGCGATTTCAACTTAGCACTGCTATATTCCATATTAGGCTAGAATTAACGAATATGAAATATAGCAGTGTTAAGTTGAAATCGCAATTCAATTATTATAACTTGAATTAATCGAATTGTGATTTCAACTTAGCACTGCTATATTCCATATTAGGCTAGAATTAACGAATATGGAATATAGCAGTGTTAAGTTGAAATCGCAATTCGATTATTATAACTTGAATTAATCGAATTGCGATTTCAAACGTAATTCTCAAATCCGACAGTACATTCTAGTATATGGAGACGTTCTCATGGTGATGGGGACGCTCCATGAGCACGGAAGTCGGCAGAAGCGGCAACGGGCACTGACTGCAGCAGCCATGAAGCCAGGAATCCAAAGGACAGGTAAGAACAACTTTAGGGAAGTGGGAAAGAAAAAAATATAAGAATTAAAAAAACAAAAAACGAATATTCGATTTCGCAAATATATAGAACTATATTCTAAATATTCGCGAAATCTCGAAGTTACGATATTTGAGAAAAAAATTCGCAATTCGAATATTCGCGCTCAACACTACTGGCAATTTCACCAAAGAGGATTTATATGCCAAAATGAGATGCCGAAGAGTTTAATATCTATCAGAACAGTTTTGGAATAGATGGTGGAGGAAAGAGTACTTAGCTAATCTGATGCTAAGAAGTAAATGGCAAACACCCAGAAGAAATATCCAAGTTGGTGACATAGTGTTAGTAAAAGAAGAATATTTACCTAGAAGTCAATGGAAATTGGCCAAGGTTCTAGAAGTGCAAAAGGATGAAGACAAATTAGTAAGAAGAGTGTTGGTATAAATTCCAGACTCAAAACTTGACAAAAAAGAAAGACGTCTCACTACTCCACTCAAGTTGGAACATCCTATACAGAAGATAGTTGTTCTACTTGAGAGTGATAAAAGACACTTGGAAGTTGAGAACATGATGGAAAATTCCTCAAATCCATGTTTAAGTTCTACCACTGAGAACATAGAATTATAGGTAATTTTGGTTGGAGTGTAGCTGGCCAGCTAAGACATGTCCTAGTTTGCTATATGGCTTATATGTGTATACAGCTAAACCTACCAATAACCTTAATACAGTTTACATGTTTATATGTTAAAGACAAAAGCAGAGTTTTTTAGGGTCCATTCACACGTCCGTATGTGTTTTGCGGTTCAGCATTTTGTGGACCGCACATCGCCGGCACTCTCATAGAAAATGCCTTTTCTTGTCCGCAATTGCAAAGAAGAATAGGACATGTTCTCTTTTTTTGCAGAACGGAAGTGCGGATCCGCAAATAGGGATGCGGACAGCACATTCCGGCCCCAGTTAAAATGAATGGGTCTGCATCTGGAACGGAGCGGAACGGATGCTGACCCATTTTGCGGACGTGTGAATGAACCCTTACTGTGACTTCATATGTTGGATGTCAATGTGAAGACAGGACAGCACCACTTATTGATCAATTCCAGTCCAAAAAATAGCAGCGTTGCTCGCAGTGTCAGGCCCTGACCTGAGGGTCCCCTTGGTTACCAATCTTGTGTTTATTAACACCGAAAAAGATAGCAACGCTTCACACCAAGGTCTTTTTCAAGCTATAGCTATCTTTTTCGGTGTTAATAAACACAAGATTGGATTCAAGACTGGGAGTGCTGCGATTTTTTATATCTTCTCTTTATATTTTGGATGTCATATAACAGTGATATATTGTGTTCGCAGAAGCAGAGAAGATAATATGCCATTAAGATTCATTATATGAATGTAAGGTAAGCTCAATGACACAGCAGACACAACAGAAAGCATAGAGTTAAACTGTTATTACTGCCCAGGAGTCTTGACCAATCATAGCCAGCCTCACACTTAGCAGGAGTCTTGACCAATCACAGCCAGCCTTACACACAGCCTGTGTGGGAAATCCCCTAACTGGAATCATTATTCACCAGAGAGAGGAGCTGAACAGACACACAGTTCCAGTCAGAGTTCAGTTTTATGGGAACAAGAGGCCAAAATAGGTATTTAGAACAGTTATGATATGTTCCTATTGTTAGTATTGAGATTAGAACTGTATACCGAACCAGTTACGTATGTTTACTTACAGTTCCACCAAACTGTTCATATCATATCAAACTGAGCCATAAAAAGTAAACTAAGCACCAAACTAAAGTGCAAAACTGCATAAAAGCAACCAATCTGCAAATAGTTACTGCTAACTGCATACTGCAAACTGCAAACCAAGTAGAAATTTTGGTTGAACCTCAGATACTGTATACCTCTCATAAAGTGCTTATATAACTTAAAGTGAGAGTACAGATACTAAAGAGAGAAAAATATCCACCATTTTATGTTGAATGACAAGATTGGACAGTTGAAGTACCATCTTATGCATTCTGCCATTTTGTGATACTTTATTCAACACGTGTTTTGTACATGAACTATCTGCCGCGGAGGCGGCAGTGTTATATATGAAGAAAAGTTGAAGTTAATAAAGAAGTTATTTCAAGCATTTGTTGTGCTCTTTAAACTTACTGTTATAGAACGGCGCTATAAGAATTACAGAGTAACAAACAGTCTGGTTGGACTAAAAAGTTAGAGAGAAAATGTTTTATTCTAATGCCACAGCGCAAAAGGCACTTCATAGTGCTGTGCCTGCCACACTCACACCATTTATATAGGTCAGTACACAAGAGTTAGAGAGGAGATTAGAAATGGGAGTCAAGGAGTTAGGAAGAGAGGAGAGGAGCCAGACTTGGCTCTGTCCTCTGGGCCTTGCCCCAGAGAGTGAAGCTACTTCAGCCCATGTAGTCCAGGACTGGGACGCAAGGATCTGTAACTGTAACCTCCCTACTAAGAACCCTTCCAGGGACTTAGGAAAAATTGCAACCTCTTCAAAGAATGGAGCAGAGATTTTGCCTGCCATAAGGGAGACCACCCTTGGGTTTGGTGGATTACTGAACTACTGAACTATAGGAAATAGACAAAGGAAGATAACTGCGGTTTATCAGGCTTTAGTCACCTTTGCATTTGGTGGAGACATTATAAGCTTCAAGCTGCCCACCATAACCAAGAACAGAAAGGCCATCTGTCAGAATACTTATTTACAGAGTATCCAAACCATTATTAAAAGGCTGAGTAACTGAAACAAGATCAGAAACCAAGTACAATTTAGATCATCATTTCTACATAGTGGAGCTGAAACCTATAGACACCACCTCACTGAGCCTGGAATTGGAATTTACAGCTTTATCATCTTTATCTATGACAAAGTGCTGCTAATTGATGATATTTATTACAAGACTGTAATTTATAAGTAAAGTTCCTGTCTGGTTCAACTACTGCCTCCCTTACTATTCCATCTCATCTCCTCATTGCACCTAATGGTGCTGGCGTCACGAAAAACAACCTAGAAGCCCAGCCGCAAAAGCACCTTAAACACCTATACCATCAAGGGCACCTCAACTTCCACCTTGCTAGTGTTCCCTGCAGTAGAGAGTGCCCTGGATGATTTTGTGCTGTCTTACCCTCCACTGCAGGCTGGCCCAGGGGACAATTAAACTGTGAGTACTACTACCCTCACTCAGCACATCATCACATCCTCACCATTACACTCACATAACACCCCTAGGGCACAGGTGCACAACTGAACACTCATGCCTTGCACCCTGCCAAAACATTTAACATCAAGGGTACCTCAACAACCACTAGGCAGCAGTCTCAAGACCAGGGTGTGCCTTAAAGGACAAAAGGGTCTCTCCTGTCACTTCACGACTCCAGGGAGAGCCAGAGAGGGGGGATTGTCACTGTGAATACTACTACTACCCTCAGGGCCAAAACTACCACTCCGATCATCCACCCACCTCTCCCAGGCTATCTGTAAATAAAGTTTATAAGAGCAAAAGTGTCATGTTTCATTGGATGCTATATTATGGAAACATAAAAGACACATAGACTACTTTATGTGTTCTGCCATACAGATTCCTGCAAATCTCTCCCCCACATTCATGAGGCCTCAGACTATCATTCTGCTCAATCCTCACTTGACCTTACTTGGTCCTCCTTCATCCAGGGCAAAAATGTACTTACCTACCCTAACTCCATATCGAATATCCTTTCCAAGGTTGAGTGTCTTGTTGGCATCTGTCCTACCACCTGCCACTCAGGGTGTATTTCCTGTCAGTCCCTTTCTAGCTAGGCGCCTTTCTCCCTAATTTATTTCTGTATCTGAACTTTCATTAATATCTGTATTCAGGCTAGAGGAGTTATTTATTCCATGTGGGTATTTTCTTCTGCACAGACATACTCCCTAAAGTTCACTAGGTGGCACTGTAATGCTGAGTGTATGTGAGGGGGATATAAGTCATACTGTATATGACTAGTGGGTGGGATCATACATATCATAACTGAAGGAAAGGAAAGAAACACTTCACACATGCATTACTTACGTTTGTCATTTACAGCAAGTACATTTTCCTTCTGAAAATGTCTACATGGAATATCCTTAAAGCTATAATAATATTCTCTTTATGTAAGTATGTGTCTGGTGTAGGATTTATGCTGTGTGCACTGTATACCAATAAACTGTCGTTTGGATTCTTATTATGCGTAGATATCTTCTATGCCAGTGGTTTCTAACCGGTAGCTCTCCAGCTCTTCTGGAACTATAACTCCCAGTATACCCTTACAGCGACAGAGGAGACTTGTAGCTCCACAACAGCTGAACACAGGTTGAAGACCACTGCTCTAGCTTATTACATTGGTTAAGAGTTTTTTTATTTATCTCATGTATGTTTTTTAGGCTCTTCATGCACCTGTAATATTGTACAAATTGCCGGACAAGACGGCGTGTCAGGAGAAGATGTCAATCTCAGTTGTGACCATGCGGCTATAACTACTGGTGATTACATCCACTGGTACAGGGTGTTTCCAGGGCAAGGACCAGTATTTCTAATCAGTGGCTACCGGGACAATGAACTTGAAGATTATAAAATAACCTTTGGAAAAGACAGAAAGTCCAGCGTCTTCAGTATACGGGATGTGAAGCCTGAAGACAGTGCCGTCTATCTGTGTGCTCAGAGTGACACAGAGTTACACACACACTTCCTGCCTGTACAATATAACCCTATATATGAGTCCTATGAACATGAAGTACAGAGTGATGCCAGGGTTTACTTCTGCACAGAGAATCCCTTGTGAGTCTCTTCTTATGTTTGGTATATACCATACCACTGTGTGACACATGCTTCGATAAAGTTAACAAGTCTGGCACAAGACTGCTGTGGCCAGTGACTGTGTAGTATGCCTGGCCACAGGAGAGGCATGGTGGCAGCAGGAGCTGGAGAAGATAAAAGTGCTGGCGACGGTGGCAACAAGGTGGATTTAGGGGCGTTGTTAGGCATGTAGATCTGGGTCCTGGATTACAAGCATATTACCAGGAAGCTCTGGCCAGCACATTTATCATTGTTCTGCAGCTTCAGTTAATGCTCATGCTCATACTGAGCCACCAGTGTGTTGCTACTGGGCAGCTCCAAATGAATTTAGCTAGGGGCACATTAAACTTATAGTTAAGGTCTCCTTTCTTCCATTGTGGCACACCCTGGACTTTTTGGGGAAACTTGCCTGGTGTGGTCTAGGGAGTACTTGATGTTTGGTAAAGGGATGCAAGGCAGGAGAGAAGGCGGAGATGGCAGTTAGATGATGGAGGCAATGACCAGGCCCGTTTGATTATGATAAAGTATTTTTCCGTACTGAGCAGACGATAGGAGTTGTAGTACATATAGCAGCAATAGGCACAGTTCTGAGTAGGCTTCTATCAACAGTTGTGTATAGGCAGTAACAATGATGCTAGTAGTCCTCCCTGAGTCTGTCTCTAGATACACTTTGCAATCTTCACAAATAACCACAGGTATGCAATTCTGTTATCATCTACTCTTTTTGCAATGCCTAGAAGTGGGGTGTAAAACTCAGATCTTAATAGGCTAGTCAGTCTCAAAAGTGTGGTGGGTGCTGAAGGCAATTAACTCTATACTAGTAAAGTATTTTGCCAAAAACAACCATTGCCCTTTTGTCTTATCCAAGCATGGACTTAAAAGTGGTTCTCAACCATTAAACATTTCTGTTCTTTTTCTCAAAGAGATAGTCTTTCTATTCAGTTATTTCTCTGGCAGCTTTTCAGTCTTAGATATGAAGGTTTCATGGACTTTTCTTGAGGCCTACAGTGTATTTGGAAAGTCTTCAGACCCCTTCACTTTTTTTCACATTTTGCTGAGGCCTAAAATAAAATAAAAAATCACAAATGTCCCCATCTGCATTCATAACCTCATAATGAGAAAATGGAAATAGAATGTTCAAAATCGTTGCTAATTTACTGAAAAGGAAAACCTAAAATCTTGCAGCATTTAGACCCTATACTCAGTACTTAGTTGAAGAATCTTTGGCAGCAATTATAGCCTCTAGTCTTCTTGGGTATGATGCCACAAGGTATGCACATCTGGAATTGGGGATTTTTTGCCATTTTTATCTGCAAATACTCTCAAGTTCTGTCAGGCTGCATGGGGACTGGTGGTACACAGCTATTTTTAGGTCTCTTTAGAGATATTTCATTGGCTTCAAGTCAGGGCTCTGGCTGGGTTACTCAAGGACATTCACATAGTTGTCCGAAAGCCTCGACTATGTTGTCTGTGTGTTTAGGGTTATTGTCTTGTTGAAAGGTAAACCTTCAGCACAGTTTGAGGTCCAGAGCACTCTGGATCAGGTTTTCATTAGGAATATCTCTGTACTTTGGTCCATTCAGCTTTCATTCAACTCTGACCTGTCTTCCTGTCCCAGCCGCTGAAAAACACCCCCACAGAATAATGCTGCCACCACTATGTTTCATTGTAGAGATTCTATTGGGCAGAACCTGGTTTCCTCCAAACATGATGCTTAGAATTCAGGCCCAAAAGTTTAATCTTGGTTTCATCATACCAAAGAATCTTGTTTCTCACAGTCGGAGAGTCTTTTAGGCACTTATTTTGCAAACTTTCATGTGCCTTTTACTGAGGGGAGGCTTCTTTCTGGTCACTCTGCCATGAAGTCCAGATTGGAGAAATGCTACATTGATGGTTAACTTTCCAGAAATGTCTTCCATCTGCACAGAGGATCTTTGGAACTCAACCAGAGTTGGATTCTTGGTCACCTTTCTTATCAAGGCCCTTTTTACCCCAATAAGGCTGGGTTCACATCACAGTTTCATTTTCTGTTCTACTGATCCGTCAGAAGAGCAGAAAACAACAACAACAAAAAAACATCCTGTAGTTTATGCATCTGTTATGCTCAATTATGCACATTTTGCATTTGTTTTAGCCATTTCCATCTGAGATCTGTTATTTTAGATGGAGCAAAAATACTTTGTGCAGGACTTTTATTTCCATGTAAAACAACGGATCTCAGGTGGAAATGGCTAAAATGGATGCAAAGTATGTATAACTGAGCATAACAAATGCTTAAAATACAGGATGCTTTTTTTTTCTGTTCTTCTGACAGATCGGAAATGGTGATGTGAACCCAGGCTTACTTAGTTTGGTAGGTGGCCAGCACTGAGAAGAGTCCTAGTTGTTTCAGACTTCTTCCATTTAAGAATTATGGAGGTCACTGTGCTCTTGGGAGCTTTCAGTGCAGCAGATACTATATATTTTTTTTTTTGCAGTCTTCTCCAGATCTGTTCCTCCACACAATCCTGTCTCTAATCTCTACTGGCAGTTCTTTCCTCCTCATGGCTTGGTTCGTGCTTTTATATGCAGTCACCTGTTAGACTATATATCGACAGAGGTCTGTATTTCCAAATCATGTCCAATCAATTGAATGCACCAATGCATAGAAACATCTGATCAAGAAAAATGGGAGGCCCTCAGATATAAATTTTAAGTGTTATGGCAAAGGGTCTGAATTACCGTACTTGCATGCAAAATTTTAGTTTTTCTTTTCAATAAATTTGCAAACATTTCTAAAATTCAGTTTTCCCCTCCTCATTAATGGGGATTGAGTGCAGATTGATGGGGAACAACTTGATTTATTTTTAAATTTAACACAGTTCAGTAACATAATAAAATGTGAAAAAAGTTAAAGGGTCTGAAGACTTTTCAAATGCACTGCGCTTTGCAACCGCACACACTAGAGATGTCTTGCCTCTAGAATTCCAAAAAAGAGAAAAAGTATGGATTGCACATCCACATGCCATGCATTCATCTATTATTGATTTTCGGCACAATTCACATTGCTTCTCAGTATAATTCATTGTATTCAGTGTCATATTACACATGCCACACACTATGCATTAGTATTTGTTTTGATTAAATTGCATAGGCATACTCACCACATCAAGGTTGCCTCTATGAGTAGGCACCTACTCTAAATTGGTGCAGTACCACATGGCGACAGCCACCGCTACAACTTTGGGCCAGCAGGCGGCGTTATCCAGCAGTCCAACAACACCCCTGCTGTCCGACTATGCCCCTATGGCACTGGGCTGCACCAGCGCACAGCATTACAGCAAAAACAAAACCATGCAGTGCCACACCATGTGAGCAGATATCAAAATCTCACCGTTCTATGTGGTCTCAGGAGCTACAAACTGAGACCAAGTAGAAGTTTATTAACTGTTAGGCTAGGGCTACACAGCAAAACTGGTCACACAACACCTGTTGTTGCCAGGATTGCTGAGTAGCAGTAATCCCATAGAAATTAATGTGATCTTCGCAGCAGTCACAAGAAATCCAACACAGCTGGATTTCTTATGACTGCCATAGCAATCACATTAATTTATATGAAATCACTTCTACTCAGCGATTCTGGCCGCAAAAGGTGTTGTGCGACCAATGTCACAGTGTATCTTTGCTTTATGCAGTCTCCTGCTAGTTACAAACATCTGGGCCGAATGGGAAGAGTGCAGATACCAAAAAAGAGACAGATGCTATTAGTGGTAGTGGCCGTGATGAGAGGTTGTGTCATGGTGTACTCCCTCAGGCCGTTGCTCCCTGGGGATCGGTGAAGTGGAAATGTAGTTTGAAGAATCAGGCCAGAAGTGAATGTACAGTATAACATGATATATGTTTTCTGAGATGTGTTATCTAAACTAAGCAAACTCCTTCAATTGCTTTTCAATGGCTTTTGTTTCAAGATAACACAATGATTTAAGAAATTTGAGTTAAGAGTTTGAGTGCTAACCCTGCTACATCTGTATATCCAATAGCAGCAAATTCAAAGTGCAGTTTCTGCCACCATTTAAGGAGGTATGGGAGCAGGTTGCATGGCTGCAGATTATCACTTGTAGGTACACACGTAGACAAAATTGTTCGTACCCTTCTGTTAAAGAAAGAAAAACCCACAGTTTACACTGAAATAACTCAAAAGCGACAAAAGTAATAATAAATAAATAAATAATAAGTAATAAGTAAATAATAATTAAATATTTACTGAAAATCAGACATTGCTTTTGAATTGTGGTTCAGCAGAATAATTTAAAAAACAGACTAATGAAACTGGCCTGCACAAAAATGATGGTACCCCTAACTTAATATTTTGTTGCACAACCTTTTGAGGCAATCATTGCAATTAAGAGATTTCTGCAATTCTCAATGAGACCTCTGTACTAGTGTTAAGCAAGCACCAAAGTGCTTGTGTGCTCGAGTAGAACACTTTGCGATGCTCGGGTGTTCTACCGAGCACCCAAGCACAATGGAAGTCAATGGAATAACCCCAGGCACCCCCTGCTCTGAAGAAAGGAGGGTGTCGGGACTATAGTTGGGCTTAGGAGTCCCTGCTCTGACTCCATATAATAGCTATGTTCATATTTGGAGTCAGTGCTTTAAATCTAATTTAGCCTGTATTTCAGAAAAGTTTCTGCCAGGATTCAAACTCACGACCTTCTGTATTAGAGGCAAGGCACTTAACCACTCAGCTATAATAGCTGCATAGCCAGTTACAAAAACAATAATAATAATATGAGACTTCTACTGTATAGGTCTCGGTAGAAGTACAGTGCAGTAGGAGTCTCATATTTTTTTTTTAAGTAACTGGCTATGCAGCTATTATAGCTGAGTGGTTAAGTGCATTTTCTCTAATGCAAAAGGTTGTGAGTTTGAATCCTGGCAGACACACTGAGGGATTCCCTCACTGTACAGCGATCTTCTGCATAGAAATAGAGGTTAAATTAGATTTAAAAGCATTGCGCTCGAGCACACGTGGTGTTTGGCCAAACTCCACAATGTGCCGAGCATAGCGATGCTCAAGCCGAACTGGTGTTCGGCCGAGCATGCTCGCTCAACACTACTCTGCACCTGTCCACAGGTATGTTGGCCCTTCATGAGCAAACTGCTCCAGCTGTCTCAGGTTTGAATGGTGCCTGCTCCAGACTGCATTTTTCAACTCCTTCCACAGATGTTAAATAGGATTTAGATCAGGGCTCTTAAAAGTCCAGTGCTTTGCTCTTAGCCATTCTTGGATGTTTTTAGTTGTGTGTTTTGGGTCATTATCCTGTTAGAAGGCCCATGACCTGCAAATAAGACCTAGCTTTCTGACAATGGGCAACACATTTCACTCTAGACTGCCTTGATCCTTTTGAGATTTCATTGTTCACTGCAAAGAGGAACACACCATGTAAACATTCAGAGTGCAGGTGGAAAAAGTATGTGAACCCTTGGATTTAATAACTGGTTGAATCTCCTTTGGCAGCAATAACGTCAACCAGATGTTTTCTGTAGTTGCAGATCAGACATGCACAACGGTCAGGAGTAATTCTTGACCATTCCTCTTTACAGAACGGTTTCAGTTCAGCAATATTCTTGGGATGTCTGGTGTGAATCGCTTTCTTGAGGTCATGACACAGCATCTCAATCGGGTTGAGGTCAGGACTCTGACTGGGCCACTCCAGAAGATGTATTTTCTTCTGTTTAAGCCATTCTGTTGTTGATTTACTTCTATGCTTTGGGTTGTTATCCTATTGCAACACCCATCTTCTGTTGAGCTTCAGCTGGTGGACAGATGAACTTGGGAATCCATTTTTCCTTCGATGATAGCAATCCATCCAGGCCCTGACGCAGCAAAGCAGCCCCAAACCATGATGCCCCCACCACCATACTTCACAGTTGGGATGAGGTTTTGATGTTGGTGTGCTAAACCTCTTTTTCTCCACACATAGTGTTGTGTGTTTCTTCTAAACAACTCAACTTTGGTTTCATCTGTCCACAGAATATTTTGCCAGTACTGCTGTGGAACATCCAGTTGCTCTTATGCAAACTGTAAACGTGCAGCAATGTTTTTTTTGGACAGCAGTGGCCTCTTCTGTGGTATCCTCCCATGAAATCCATTCTTGTTTAGTGTTTTACGTATCGTAGATTCGCTAACAGGGATGTTAGCATATGCCAGAGACTTTTGTAAATCTTTAGCTGATACTCTAGGATTCTTCTTCACCTCATTGAGCAGTCTGCGCTGTGCTCTTGCAGTCATCTTTACAGGACAGCCACTCCTAGGGAGAGTAGCAGCAGTGCTGAACTTTCTCCATTTATAGACAATTTGTCTTACCGTGGACTGATGAACAGCAAGGCTTTTGGAGATACTTTTAGAACCCTTTCCAGCTTTATGCAAGTCAACAATTCTTAATCATAGGTCTTCTGAGAGCTCTTTTGTGCGAGGCATCATTCACATCAGGCAATGCTTCTTGTGAAAAGCAAACCCAGAACTGGTGTGTGTTTTTTATAGGGCAGGGCAGCTGTAACCAACACTTCCAATCTCATCTCATTGATTGGACTCCAGTTGGCTGACACCTCAATCCAATTATCTATTGGAGATGTCATTAGTCTAGGGGTTCTTATACTTTTTCCACCTGCACTGTGAATGTTTACATGGTGTGTTCAATAAAAACATGGTAACATTGAATTCTGTGTGTGTTATTAGTTTAAGCAGACTGTGCTTATCTATTGTTGTGACTTAGATGAAGATCAGATCACATTTTATGACCAATTTGTGCACAAATCCATATCATTCCAAAGGGTTCACATACTTTTTCTTGCAACTGTATGCTTCATTTTTGCATCTGTAAACATGGAGCTGATGTGACCTGTCAAAAAGCTCCAGTTTTGTCTTATCTGTTCAAAGGACATTCTCCCAGAAGCTATGTGGCTTGTAATTATGCATTTTGGAAAATTCCATTCTCTCTTTTTTTATAATTGGACCAGTTCAGGTGTGAAGTCACTTTGTGGGGCCTACATAGTGGATTTCTCCTTAGTCATCTTCCATTAAGTTCACTTTGGTTAAGATAGCGACAGATGGTGCAATCTAACACTGATGTACCTTGATTTTGGAATTCACCTCTACGGCTACTTTCACATATGCGACATTGTGATTCAGTAGCGAGTTCTGGCAGAGAATGCTGCGGAATCAGTTAGACACAAACCACTGCATGCAGAGATTTCTGTCCTACATCTGTGTGTGTGTGTGTCTCCCTGTGTGTGTTTCTCTCCCTGTGTGTGTGTGTCTGTCCCTGTGTATGTATCTGTCCCTGTATATGTATGTGTGTGTCACCATCACCATGCCTACAGTGTTCCTATGCCTTGACACATGCATAAGGACGTTCTGTGCGGGGCAAGAAGAAGTAGATGGAGGAGGAGGCAGCACCACCAGCATGGAGTCTGTGGGAGAGACACAAGGAGGCACACTAAGAACGTAGGTAACACTACCACATGATCTACACTAGTGTTATCTGTGGTTTTACATAGGACTGCAGGTAATACTACCACATGATCTACACTAGTGTTAACTGTGGTTTTACATAGGACTGCAGATAACACTACCACATTATTACCACTAGCGTCATCTGTGGTTTTACATAGGACTGCAGATAACACTACCACATTATTAGCACTAGTGTCATCTGTGGTTTTACATAGGACTACAGGTAACACTAGCACATTATCAGCACTAGTGTCATCTGTAGTTTTACATAGGACTGCAGGTAACACTACTATATTTTCTGTACTGAGATAGCCATGACTGTGTTATCTGTGATGTTACATAGGGCTGCAAGTGATATCTACTATATTATCTGTACTCAGAGAGTTATCACTGTGTAAGGGGGCCCACTGAGACTTTACCGCCCAAGGGCCCACATGAACCTGGAGCCGGCCCTGCTACTCTCTCCCAGGCCGATCTGCTATAATGCAGCGTGGAAACGCTTGACCTGACACATGTGATAGGAAGGAGGGGTAGTGCGAGTGACCCTGTGCCTGTCTGCTCATGGTGGAAACATGTCCATGGTGGAGGAGGCGTATATGTGCCTGGTTTGGGAGCCAGGCCAACACAATCGTTGAGGGGGTCAAAAGGACTTGGTCTCATTGCCAAGGTGCTGCCTTGCCACTAGCAGAAAAAATATTGACACAGTGGGCTGTGAAATACATGTACTGTCTCTGCCCATAAGAGCTGACTATCTGCTGTAGGGCATGGTGGGGTTTTCTTGCCGCTTCTTGGGAAAACGGAAGGTGCCCTTCTAGGAAGAGGCGGTGAAGACTTTTTGAGGCTGCAAGGAGGAGGAGCAGGATGAACTCTGTGACCCCCAGCTCCTTGGCACGGTGTCGACTCTGAAGTCACCTACACGTCATCCTGCTGCAACTGATAGGAGCTTTCCAATCCACAAGCTCATCCTCCTTCTTCTCAACTATAATGTAGCGCCTTTCCAAAGCCATCAGGGACAACTGTGGCTTACTAATACTACTATTACTACTACTTCTGGCCAGATAGTTGGTACTGCTAATACCTACATTTTTGGTCTGGGTTCATTTAGAACCTTTTCCGACATTTTGGGGCCTCTCAGATGTTGTTCACTACCCAGTGTATTGGTGTAGTAAAAACGTATATATGCTGCTAGTTTTAATATAATCAACAACCCCCCACATCCCCAAAAAATTTAAAAAAATGATTTAAAACATGTGACTAGTGCTTATTTCCCACCAACATGTGCACTAAAATGGTGCAATGGTGCTCCGTTTAAGTAGATCCATCCAAAATGAACCTGAAAATATTCAGGTTTGACTACTGTCCGAAAATTGGCAAAGTTCGGACCAAACCTGGTCCAGGCGGACATTTTATCTTAGGATGTGTGTGTGTTTTTATAGATTGTCATCTGTCTCCCTGTGTCGGATTTAACCAAAGAGCGCTCTAGCAGAGGGTACTTGGGTTGAATCGGGACCAGTGGTAAAACCGTCAGTATGAAAACCTTCTCATGGGCTTGGAGACGTGTTCTCAGTGTGTAGGGGGGCGTTTGCCGGTTTGTGAGCACTAAGTGCAATGCACTGGGCTTCTTCCCTTCAAATGTCTATACACACTATCCCTTTCTGGATACATATCTGCTTTAAGACATGCATATCTGCCTTGTCGGTATACTCCTACCATATACTGACAATAGCCGTAGCAATGTCTCGCAGATAGTCTCAAACCTATAAGAACCAGTAGATCTTCACTAGATACTGGTCACTTTGAGCAGTATTGAATGGGATCCATGCTGACAGTGATGGGGGATGGGCGGCCACCTGGCTGATCAGACAAGGGACATGACTCATCCTTCCTTATACAGGGATGAGGTGTGTGCATTGCACTGTCCAGCCACGTTGATGCCCTCCCCTGTCCTTTGACAAGTCTCATCTTCCTGTGTCACCACTTCCAGTATCCTTGTTATGGGCCAGCCCCTTTTACACCTTTTGTGAGTAAATAAAATAAACAGACTGGGCAGGGGGAAGGGAGTTGCTCAGCAGAACTTAACATGAAAACACCTTTGGCTGACTGCAGTTGAGATTTTTACCTTTCCTTACACAAAGACATTGGAGAGCAGATTTCTAATATTAATATTTCTACAACAGGTCCGAACTGGTTTGCTCATCCTTAGGGCTCATTCACATGACCGTGCTGTGTGCCTTCCACCAATTTGCAGAACAGAATAGGAGGCCTATTATAGAAATGCCTATTCTTGTCCAAAAACTGACAGGATTTTTGCGGGGCCATGGAACGGAGCAACGGATGCGGACAGCACACAGAGTGCTGTCCCCATCTTTTGCGGACCCATTGAAATGAATGGTTCCATATACGGACCGTATGCAGAATGCAGAAAAATGCTAAATACGTTCATGTGAACAAGCCCTTAGGCTGATGTTATACAGCCTGGTCCTGCTTCTTCTTGTGGTGGTCATAATGTGCATTGTGGTGTTCTTCAGTTTAATTATGGTTTAATTATGATCTTCTGATCTTCCTTCTTGTCTTCTTTCTTGCCTTCTTCTTTAATTTAGTTTTCTTCCTGTTCTTCATTCATATCTTTGCACGGTTCTTCAATTAGCATAACTCTTGATTTCTGTTCTTTTTTTTTCCATGGATGGTTGAGGTTTCTCAGGATACTCAGGCTGTTCTTCATATATTGTTAAATATGCTTGCTGAGCTCTTGGATTCGGTGGCATGAGACGCTAAAATGACAAGAGATTAAGTTGGTTGAAAATTCAAACATTCCTAGACATTCTTTTATGGATATAACTAAACAAAAATCTTTCAAAAAGAAAACAGAATATGGGCTCATGCACACAAACGTATTTTCTTTCCATTTCTGTTGCGGAAGTTACTCCATTTGCATTCCTTTTCCGTATGTCCTTATGTCCGTTCTGCAAAAAAATAGAACATGTCCTATTATTGTCCACATAAAGGACAAGGATAGGACTGTTCTATTAGGGGCCAGCTGTTTCATTCCGCAAAATACAGAATACACACGGACAATATCAAAAATGTTTGAGCTCTTCGGAACAGGCTGTCTAACCTGTATCTTGTATAGGGGTGAAGGAAGAAGCTTTGTACAATAAGCTAGTCTTCCCAATTGTTCTTCTTGCGTGATGTCAACTAAAGAGAATACAACTAGATAGTTGGATCATTCATATAAAACCTTAAGTCTGATAACTAGTGTAGAGCGAATCGAAGTGAAATAAATTGAATTCCATCCGAATTTCAGGAAAACTTTGCTTCACCACTTATACAAATTTCCTCTCGCTTCGTACAGTATTCTAACCAAAGTTTTATGCGAATCGACTTTGGATGTTTCATCCGAAGTCGATTTGCTCATCTCTAGTTGTAATGAATCAATTTCTTCCTAAAATGGCAACTACACGTGTTACAAAATGAAAGTAAGAAGCCCGGGAAGGAGATATGACCCATAATGCCATGCAGCCAGCCAATCAGCAGATAGCCATCCCCTGTTATGTCATAGCCCTATAAAAAACCTAATCCCGCCCAGTCGCCGCCATTTTACTGGGAGCTGAGCATAGGGAGAAATATGTCAAGTGCTATGGGCAGTGTTTTAGCAATCTTTTACAATACCACCAGAACCAGCAGAAAGCCTGTAAAACCTACCTCTGGCAAATAGTGCTACTGGAAGCTCACACATACACACAATTTTGGTCACAAGACTAGCAGAAAGCCTATGAGGTTATTGTACAGTGTTAGTGAGGGCATTTATTTTCAGGTCTATAATTCACATGTCTGTCTAGGGCCGCTTTAACCATAGAGCGAATTGCGCATTTGTAGTGGGCCCCTTCTATTGTTTTACTTGACGGCCGTCGATATTGATGTGTATTGTTGTTATCAGACTGTGTGTCATCATTTTCACGATGCTTGAGTCAGTCAGGGTTCTGCACTGCATCACTGAAAGCTGCATGGAGGTAAGTATTTGTGTTTTTTATTTATTCTTTGGCAGCATGCCGTTGGGCCATGATTGGGGGGGGGGGGGGGCACTATTGGGACACTGGTTCTACTGGGGCCAATATAAATGAACATTTGTACTGGCACACATATGAAGAGAGTATTTTTTGTACTGGCAGGCACACGTGCGGCATTTTGGTGGATTATATTACTTATGGGGAACATTTTTTTTATCAGGGAAATGTAGGGGTACTATTACCACTCAGGGCTCTCTGAGAGAGAATTATAACTATTGGTGGGACATTTAGCAGCACTATTACTGCGGGGGACACAGTGGCACCATATTGGTTTAATATAATAATTTTGGGAGGACACTATGTTTACTGCACTATTGTTGTTCAGGGAGACTATATCTTAGGTGCTATTTTTTTTAGGGCAAAGTGTGTCAATAATTATTAAAGGAGGTGCTGTCCATGTGGTACTAGAATTTTCAATTTTCTATTTCTGCAATATACTATTGGGTTATACAGCGGGCACAGTATGGGGCTGGTGGTGGCAGGATAGAAGGTGAGTAGAATTAACCTAAGATGTCTGTGTGTCAAACTCTGCAGAGACAAGACATGTCTGGTAGAAATCATCATGGTAGTCTGGTCCAAATGGAGAGGATGTGGAAAGAGAACATGTATATAAGAGGAGACCTCATTGGATGTAAGAGGTATGTGGTGCCTTATTCTCCTGTATGTTTGGTAAAGCAAAGTTTAATTTAAATAGTAATAGTCATCCATCACATGTCCTAATGTGGTGTCATTGTGATATGACAAAATCTGAACTACATACAGTACACCCTGTTTACAGAGGTTGGCACCAAAAGGTGGTACAATTATTGCCCTTGCAGTTTGACTGTCTTCATACTCTCTCCTAGTTAATAAAACTATTGTTTTCTCATAAAATTATAGCCCTTGTAAAAATGCTCAAGGGACAAGTCAAGGACAAGCTAAGGTAAGGGCAGGCAGAGTTATTGAAATCTGGTAAACTGACCAAGGGCAGAGCAGGACAAACAGGTCAGTGCAAAGAGAAGGCAGAGATTAGGTCAGGCAGTTAAGGGTCAAAACTAGGAAACAAGCACACATTGATATATGGGCAGACAAATGTAAGACAGTACAACTGTACAGGAACCTAGCGACCTGGAATCTATTGTTCAGGCACCTTCCCACAGGTGAATGGGCCTAAAGTACCCCAAGGTGGTCAACCACTGGCTAGTGTAAATTAGGGAAGAGAGTTAGGACCTAGTTGGCAAGAAGCATGCCACAGACTGCGTGGAGGGACAAAGCTACTCTGGCAGCCAGGCCCATTGAGATGGACAGGAGAGAGGTTGGTGGGTCTACACTTTCAGTGCCTGAAGTGACAGAGCGGGTGAGAAGAGTAGTGCTGCTGTAAAACAAGGACAGGAGTAAAACTTTATACTTCATTTTTGTTATGCAAGCGCGTCTGGACCCACTGTGCCACTGACTGGCTATACTCTGGAGGGGCGTGACTAAGCAACTACCTGGTTTTCACTAGAGCCTCTGATGGTGAGGATAGGCTTGGGCAGTTAGGGTAGTTGCCAGGCGCCACTCCAGAGCAGCCCCCGAGTCAGTGGCCGCTGACCAGGGGAAAAGGTACATGGTCAGGAAATCCGAAGTCAGGGCAGGCAGCAATCAAGCAAAGTCCGTAAACGAAGTCCAAGGTCAGAGGCAGGCGGCAAACAAGTAAAATCTGATAAATCCAAAAGCGGGGTCCATTACACAGAAAAGCAGAATCCCAAAAACACCTTCACACTAGGAACTAGACAAGCTAGTGACCATGAGTTGCTCAGACATTTTACTGGGGCAGGAGGTGCCTTTAAATACTTCTTGCAATCCAGTCATAGGCTGGGAAGATCGAGGGCGTGTACGTGCTGCCTCACAAGGGAGGAGAGACATACCCATGCAAGCCCTAACAAACCAGTACAGGACTAAAGCAGGAAGTAAGCACTGGCATGGAGCACAGATACAAGAGTTAAGCTTCCTGCTGCCCACGCTTGTCAGCACAGCGCATGGCAGCAAGAGGGAAAGAGGGAGCCTGTCGTCCTTGCCACAGGTAGGGGCAGCAGCACCGGCAGGGACCACTGGGCTAACAATTTTGATTGGTTCACATCTTCGACATCAAAGTAACCTGTTATGCAAGTGGTAAAATCTAGGCTATGTATTTTTCTTCCCATTGCTTGTACAGTACCAATATTATCTTCGGCATTGTACAGTCATTATTCACATCAGGTCTGTCCCCAGTGAGGCTCACAATCTAAATTTGAGACAAATAGGCCAGCTTCATAGAAAGCTAACACACAGCCAATAAGTATGTTTTTGGGAGTGTGAGAGGAAACCAGAAAACCAGAGGAAACCCACCCTAACCCAGGGAGAACATATGAACTCCATGCAAATATTTTCATTGCCAGATTTGAACCCAAGCACCAGGAAACTCTAATAACCACTGAGCCCCTGAGGTGGTCTGAAGTCTCTGTGGAAAATTGAAACCTGACCCGTTAGCAACAGTTGTAACTGATCACTAAGAAGTTTATTTTGTTTTATAAAGTGTACTCTTTTATAGTACAGTAGTACGGTAAGTGTATCACCAGGTGGCATAGTAGTACAAGTATAGCTTTATTTCATAGAGGGTGGAGTTTGTGCTGAGCAGAAGACTTGAGACAGACATACTTAACTCTACAATCTGCAGTACTGTAGCTCATTTGGTACATAGAAGATGTCTTGGTTAAAGGCTACTTTCATCATTCTTTTCTTCCTATGTAAGTGGAACATACCATAGCTACTTTGTAGTTAGGGAGTTAGTATTTGATTGTTTGATGGTTGTTTTTCAGGCTCTTCATGCATGGCTAATATCATACAAATTCCCAGACAGGAGAGTTGGACAGGAGAAGACTTAAATCTCACATGTTCTCATGCTTCTCTCTCATCTGAATACATATTTTGGTACAGAGTACTTCCAGGTCAAGGTCCACTATTCCTTATACGTTCCTTATATGACACTGACCTACAGGACAACAAGTTCAAAATAACCTTTAGCAAAGACAAAGAGTCCAGTGTCCTCTATATACGGGATGTGAAGCCTGAAGACAGTGCCGTGTATCTGTGTGCTCGGAGTGACACAGAGTTACACACACATTTCCTGCCTGTACAATATGTAATTGTTAACCACTGTGCAACAGTACGGTTTATTGTAGGCATACTATATATTTCTTATACCTCTTCTTAAATATTTTGCTTTAGAATTGACTATTTTACCCTCCTCTAATTTTATTTTACCCTGGGTTCATACTGGAAATATTTGGACTTCTAAAACTGATCTGCAAAGGTTATGGCTAGCTTTCCTTTTAGAGCCATAATAATGGTTAGAGGTCCCTGCAAACACAAATTTTGTCTGGTATTTTTTTTACCATTAAAAGAACGGCAAACTAATTGCAGATGTTTTTTGTGGTTTGTGCCTCATTTTTTTGTGGCCTTTTCCAGGCGTTTTTGCAAACAATGGCTCAAATTTACATGGCTGTGTCACAAATCTGGTGCAAATTGGCGCAATTTGGTGCGTCTAGGGTTTATGTACTTATGTAGCTTCATGGGAAAAGGGGTGTGGCCTAATATGTGCCACTTTGTACCAAAACAACAATTAAAGCATAAAATCTGTCTCAAGGTAGGGCAAAAAATAGTTGGTATAGAGTCAGGGAAAAATGTCTATCCCTGCACCAGATTTATCATCCAACGTGAGCCCCTGTGATCAATCTTATGCAGGTCTAGACAGTCTGTCTAAGCTTATTTATAGGATTAGTAAATCTTCACTATTTAAAGGATTTGTAAATATGAGCCAGTGTGTTGGCCCACTAGTGTTTTCTATATAGCATTTTTTTCCCTATAGAAAAGGTGATGCCTGACAAATGCCAGGAGCTACAATATGCTGCGTTTTTGAAAATACGCCTAAAAGAAAAAAAAATGCCACCTAATTAACAAGAACAGAAGAAGCCCAAAAAATATTCTGTGTCCTGCTTTTAATATTTTCCATAAACCTTTAGCCAGTATTTACTTAAAAAAAACTAGGAAAAAAATGCAGGTGCAAAATGCAGAAAAGCACCACCAAAAACCTATGTGTAAAAGCACCCTAAGTGCCATACAGAAGTCTCAAAAATGCAAGAATAGGACCATGTGCCCCAGTAAACTTTTTATATTTATGGCCAGTCATAACCCACTGTTTTAAGGGAACCTGTCACCACTCCTGACATGCCTGTTTTAATAGCTTCATGCACCCCCAATGTAATACCAATTCTGGAGCATCTATTCTTATGGCTCTATGTTGTCCCATTCCTTTATTATTTCAACTAGAAGTTATAATTGAATTGCTATTAGCCTTCAGTATGGGTAGAGAGGGGAGGTAACCAGTTGGGGGGGTGTATCTGTAAAGACTCACTCTATCCAATCAGTGCTGCCATGTTCACACTGTGCAGGTATGAACTAGAAGTTATGAATGAATTGCTATTAGCCTTCAGTAAGGGTACAGAGGGGAGGTAACCAGTTGGGGGGTCCAACTGGTTACCTCCCCTCTGTACCCTTACTGAAGGCTAATAGCAATTCATTCATAACTTCTAGTTGAAAAAATTAAGGAATGGCACAACATAGAGCCATAATAATACAGGCGCCATAATTGTTGTTACATGGGGAATGCATGGAGCTATTAAAACAATCATGTAAAGAGTGGTGAAAGGTCCTCTTTAACCTGTTGGGGACACATGTTTTGATGTACCGGTATGTCATAATGCCCTGGTACTTAAGGACACATGAGGTATCTATACATCATGTTTATTTACGATCACTGCCGCTCTGCTGGCGGTGATCGGAACTGGGTGCCTGCTGAAATCAATTCCTGTGACCCCCCCCCCCCCCCCCCGTATCGGCGATCGCAGCAAACCGTAGGTCAATTCAGACCTGCGGTTTTCTGCGTTTCCGGGTTATTCGGATCTCTGGCGAACCGATAACCCGGAACAGGATGGTGATCGGTGGTGTGATAATACACCACCAATCACCATCCTGCGATCCTGAGAGGTGATGGTGACATCACCTCTCAGGATCGCTTCCGATTGGCTTCAGGGCGGACGGGAGGTTTAAACTTACTGCAGCTCTGCCTCCTCTTCCTTTCTGTGTCCGGAGCCCGTGGAGAGAGGAGCCTGTGTCGGATCTGTGCCTAGCAATCCCCCATCTCTCCCCATCAACCCCCTTCTGACCATCCACAGTGCCAACTGGCACAAAATGGTACATAGGGACAGGGTAGGGAAAGGTTAGGTTAGCCAGGGATATTCAGGGAAAGTTTAGGGGGAAAAATAAGTTTAACTGTTGCATGACCCTGATTGGGTGTCTGGGGTCCACAGCAAAGCTGTGTGACCCTAAACCCCCCTGCCCCCCCCACACACACACACATGCTTAATTCCAGTCCCTTGCCGCCAGATCCCCGTTCGCTTGTGGGACCGTGCGGAAAAATCAACGCAGCCTCCCTACCCACCCCCTCCAGCTACCTATCCCCATAGGTGTGACCCGTGCCCTTACCAGTGGAAACCTGTTGCTGGTCAGATATAAGGACAAGAGGGATGTCCTTGTACTGTCCTGAATTCACGGTAACGGCATCATCTCTATCCCTGTGCGAGGTACCGCTGCAAAGGTCCTCAAGACCAATTGTATCGTCGACTACAATTGGTATATAGGAGGAGTTGATATCTCTGATCAAGTCCTCAAGCCATATAACGCCATGCGCAAACCCGGGCATGGTACAAGAAAGTTGCGGTCTACGTGGTACAGGTTTCCTTGTACAACTCTTTTGTGCTGTCCCGGAGCGCTGGCAACACAGGGAAATTCCTCCAGTTCTATGAGGCAGTCCTCAAGGCCCTGATCTTTTCTGACTGGGAAAGAGCAGGCCGGAGTACCTTGGGAACTGGAGGTGCCCGGATGGTCCCTGGCCAACACTTTCTAGGTGTGGTTCCCCCATACTGGAAAGAAGGGACGGACCCAAAAAAAGGTGCAGAGTGTGTCACAGGAGGGGGATACGGAAGGACACCACCACTCAGTGTGACATGTGCCCCGATCACCCGGGCCTCTGCATTATGGGTTGCTTCAGGGAGTACCACACTTCCATGGAGTATTACATTTATAATCTTCTTCCCCAATTTTAATTCCATTTAGCTTCTGACAATCGGGAAAAAACTATGGTTCTCTCGTCCATAAGAATCTTCTCTATAAAAATACCCCATGACCTAACCCCTCAGATGAACATGGTAAAAAAAAATAAAAAATTTGTCACCTTACATCACTAAAAGTGTAATAGCAAGCAATCAAAAAGTCATATGCCCCCCCAAATAGTGCCAATAAAACCGTCATCTCATCCCGCAAAAAATGAGACTATGGAGATACTAAAATTATTATTTTTTGTTTAAAAAAGGATAATATAGTGTAAAACCTAAATAAATGTAAAAAATGGAGACATATTAGGTATCGCCGCGTCCGTAAGAATCTGCTCTATAAAAAAAACATGATCTAACCCCTCAGATGAACACGGTCAAAAAAATTAATTAATTACGGTGCCAAAACAGGAGCTCCCATATGGTCCTCACTAATTACCCAAGGAGGGACATCTCAATTATACCTACTATAGCTATCTGACCAGGCTCCACAATAAACAGAATATAAAAATAGAAATAAATCCTACAAGTGTAACCCACCTAAAGACATGATCGGAAGTTATGTGTCCAGAGGACCAGCAGATACTTCAACACATGTTTTGCTCACACCAGCTTCGTCAGAATTGTTTGTGTGATCTTATTCTTAACCCTTTCTACCCTGGGTCAGTTTTCACCTCCTGCCCAGGCGATTTTTTGTGTCACTTTATGTGGTAATAACTTTGGAACACTTTTACTT